>NC_054537.1:57942644-58265144 GCF_017654505.1 Polyodon spathula
ATGCAAATGAGGATTCACAAATATTATGAGATGTACTAAAGCTGCCGATAATTGCAACACTTACAATTGCATCAGTGTGTTAAGAACTTTTGAAAGGATGTTTTAAACACAGTAGGTGCAACTTTTGCTGTCATTTCCCAGGCCTCTTTTTCTCGTGCGTTGCCAGTTGTGCTCAATGCATTTTTGAGGCAAACAGCCAAGTACTTAATCTTCACTAAAGTCAGGGTGTACTTACAAGACTTGAAAACAAATTTCTATAACATTTCTGTTTTTTCCAGCGTATTGGGAGTAATAGACTGCACACATGTGCCACTAACCCCTCCAGCTCATTCTGAGTATCTGCATACGACCATGATCTATTGTGTGTTAATTGTCTAGGCTACTTAGCAGACAAAGTTGAAATAATAATAATTGAAATAATAAAATAATTTAGTTTTAATTTAAAATAATATTTTATTAGCATTTTATTATTAGCACAAAAAAAAAAATTGTGCTAGATTTATTTGATTTTACATAATGTAACGTGTAGACTACCCAAAACACATTAGTGTTATTTCAGTACAATGATTTATATTTAAAATACATTGAGAACTGTAAATGCATGTGTGTGCGATTTTATTGTATTGTTTTTTAACCCGACACCTCCTTATGTCAGGTCAGACAAACATGTCCTGTTTAGCGAGGGGCTCCTGTATGATTATGAAAAGTTTTTGGGGGTGAAGGTTGGGGTCCCACTATAGAATCTGAAGGGATTAAACTGCCTTTCATTTATATATATATATATATATATATATATATATATATATATATACACACACACACACACACACACACACACACACACACACACACACACACAGGGTTGTAGTGAAAAGTTTACATACCAATAGAAATAGGTATCAAAATAGTTAAAATGAAGACGGAATTGAATGCATTGTTCAGATGACATTTACATTTAACAAAAACAATGTTATTTTGATTCTTGCACCCTTGCATGTGTAGACGTTATCCTTTGGGCACCCTCTGTTGCAGCAAACCACAACTGGCCTGTTGCTATTTCATTTGAAAATGAACTCCTCCATGCAAAAACACGTGGGAATGTGGCTGGAACCAGGAACTGAATAAGTGATTAAATGATTAATTAAGGCTCCAGCCACAGGTGTATAAATAGTTTGTCAGAATGGTAAGTGTGTTAGAGTTGATGTTGGTGTTGATGTTGGTGTTGGTGTTGATGTTGGTGTTGCTGTTGGTGAGAGGTGGAGGATTTTCTGTGTTCTGTGCTGTCTCGTCTTGTTTGTTTGTGCATGTCGCTGTAAGTGTTTTTGTAGACCTTGTATTTTGGCCCTTGTGTTGTTTATTTTGTTAATATGTTTTGTTTTTGTCTAATGTTTCCTGTTTTGTTTGTTCATCTGTATTTGTAAATGAAACGTGCACATTCACGCTTTACTGCAGCTCTTCTGTGTCTCCCTTCCTGGTGGAAACAACATTGCCCGTGACGCTGTCCTGCACAATGCCTTAATCTACCTGTGTGACAATTACCTCAAAAACCAACCTAGTTTGTGAGTTATGGAGTGTGAAAAATGAAAGCATAATTTTACTAACTGCTCCCAACTGTGGGCTACAGATAATTTCAGGAAGCGTACAAGTACAGATGTGACAGGCCCGGTTTTCCAATCTTGCTGTACTTTGTATATTATTTTAGTTTAAAGAAGCTTTTTTTGTATAATATGGTGTACTGCATCAGAAAGGAATTTGATAGGCCCAAGGAAGCAAACATTAGAAGATCCTTTTCCTCAACCAAAAGTAAAATATCATGAACTGTGGCTTGGGTCGGTCAGGGTGTTCTCGGCTCACCGTACACCAGTGACCCCTGTAGACTGGCCAGGCTCCTGCGGGTCTACCTGTAAGTTGCCCAGAGCTGCGTGGTCCTCTGACACTGAAGCTCTGAAGTGGCTGCATGGCCAGCCAATAGAGTGAAAAGGAATATATGGAAGGCCGTCTGTGTCAAAAAACGCATTATTTAGTACACGTTTCAAATATGTACTACACGGCCTCATTTGACTTTAGTACGTGTTGTAATTCTAATAGTACACATACTAATTTGGCCAAACAGATCATTGAAAATGAAACCTGAATCAATGAATTTAAAGCAAATAGTATGTGTAATAAATTATCCATTTAAAAGCCACCTTACACCTGCCATTCCCCTCCAGTTCGTGGCAGTATATTGGCTTGGCATTTGGTAAAGACTAGTGAAAGATGGATAGACCGGACCTTCCAAGACGAGCAACAACCAGCGGTTTCAGAGCCTTAGAAATCACTTTAATTCAGTGATAACCCCACTGTAACTAATTGGCAATTTTAAATGTATTATTAATACCATTTTAATTCAATTATACCAAATTATTTTTATTTACAATAAAGGGAAAACACAATACATGTTTTCATTATAAACATATTGGCGACAAAGTGTATATTCGTTTCATTGTAAATAAAAATGTGATTTGGTATAATTTAATTAAAACGCTAATAAATTAATTAAGGTTGTAGCAGCAGTTTTTAACCTTTTCTTTTTGATTTTGCAGGTACACAACAGTTTTCCTTTTTAAAATGATATGTAATTTTATATATATATATATATATATATATATATATATATATATATATATATATATATTTTTTTTTTTTAATAGAGAGAGAATATCGCCAGTCGTATGTGGTTTTCATGATCACACTGCCTTCTGGCCAAAATTGTGCCATAGCCTTGTTTTCGCATATTGTTGTTGATTTGCCCCATTGCTGCTGTACTTTATGTATCCAGAGCACGTCAAACATCGGGCAGTGTGTTACGGGCTTAATAAATGATTATTGATTGATAATTATTTAAGCCTGTTTCATGTCTGAAATTTAAAAGAAATATTATTCCAAAGTTGATTGGCTACTTTTGTAATTACGCTTACATACACAGCCCTTGATGCCCAGCTCCAGCGCATGCTTTATAGGCTTTCAGAAAATGTCGATCATTTGGACGGCCCCTAATAGACAAAATCTAGTATACAGTCTAGATTCATGGAAATTTGTTTATGTTAAAGGAAAATCTTAAAATCAGATTTCACATTATTGTCTCTAAAAAAAAAAATTAAAAGAAAACTTAAATAAGTTATTATTATTATAGTCATGAACATACTTTACTGATTAGGGGTTTTAGTGGCTCTGGAGCTGGAGCTGCAGTGTGGAGCTGCAGTAGCAGTGTGGAGCTGGGGCAGCAGTGTGGAGCTGCAGTAGCAGTGTGGAGCTGGGGCAGCAGTGTGGAGCTGCAGTAGCAGTGTGGAGCTGGGGAAGCAGTGTGGAGCTGGGGCAGCAGTGTGGAGCTGGACTAGCAGTGTGGAGCTGCTAGCAGTGTGGAGCTGGGGCAGCAGTGTGGAGCTGCGGTAGCAGTGTGGAGCTGTGGCAGCAGTGTGGAGCTGCAGTAGCAGTGTGGAGCTGGGGCAGCAGTGTGGAGCTGGGGCAGCAGTGTGGAGCTGCAGTAGCAGTGTGGAGCTGCAGTAGCAGTGTGGAGCTGGGGCAGCAGTGTGGAGCTGCAGTAGCAGTGTGGAGCTGGAGCAGCAGTGTGGAGCTGCAGTAGCAGTGTGGAGCTGAGGCAGCAGTGTGGAGCTGCAGAAGCAGTGTGGAGCTGGAGCAGTGTGGAGCTAGCAGTGTGGAGCTGTAGCAGTGTGGAGCTGCAGTAGCAGTGTGGAGCAGCAGTGTGGGAGCAGTGTGGAGCTGCAGTAGCAGTGTGGAGCTGCAGAGCAGTGTGGAGCTGGGGCAGCAGTGTGGAGCTGGCAGCAGTGTGGAGCTGCAGTAGCAGTGTGGAGCTGGGGCAGCAGTGTGGAGCTGCAGTAGCAGTGTGGAGCTGCAGTAGCAGTGTGGAGCTGGTAGCAGTGTGGAGCTGCAGCAGCAGTGTGGAGCTGCAGTAGCAGTGTGGAGCTGGGGCAGCAGTGTGGAGCTGCGGAAGCAGTGTGGAGCTGCAGTAGCAGTGTGGAGCTGCAGTAGCAGTGTGGAGCTGGGGCAGCAGTGTGGAGCTGGAGCAGTGTGGAGCTGGGGTAGCAGTGTGGAGCTGCAGTAGCAGTGTGGAGCTGGCAGCAGTGTGGAGCTGCAGTAGCAGTGTGGAGCTGGGGCAGCAGTGTGGAGCTGCAGTAGCAGTGTGGAGCTGGGGCAGCAGTGTGGAGCTGGGGCAGCAGTGTGGAGCTGCAGTAGCAGTGTGGAGCTGGGGTAGCAGTGTGGAGCTGGGGCAGCAGTGTGGAGCTGAAGCAGTGTGGAGCTGGGGCAGCAGTGTGGAGCTGGGAAGCAGTGTGGAGCTGCAGTAGCAGTGTGGAGCTGCAGTAGCAGTGTGGAGCTGGGGCAGCAGTGTGGAGCTGCAGAGCAGTGTGGAGCTGCAGTAGCAGTGTGGAGCTGCGGAAGCAGTGTGGAGCTGGGGCAGCAGTGTGGAGCTGCAGTAGCAGTGTGGAGCTGGGGCAGCAGTGTGGAGCTGCAGTAGCAGTGTGGAGCTGGAGCAGCAGTGTGGAGCTTGGGCAGCAGTGTGGAGCTGCAGCAGCAGTGTGGAGCTGCAGTAGCAGTGTGGAGCTGGAGCAGCAGTGTGGAGCTGGGGCAGCAGTGTGGAGCTGCAGCAGCAGTGTGGAGCTGGAGCAGCAGTGTGGAGCTGGAGTAGCAGTGTGGAGCTGGGGCAGCAGTGTGGAGCTGGAGCAGCAGTGTGGAGCTGGAGCAGCAGTAGCAGTGTGGAGCTGCAGTAGCAGTGTGGAGCTGGAGAAGCAGTGTGGAACTGCAGTAGCAGTGTGGAGCTGGGGCAGCAGTGTGGAGCTGCAGAAGCAGTGTGGAGCTGCAGTAGCAGTGTGGAGCTGGGGCAGCAGTGTGGAGCTGCGGAAGCAGTGTGGAGCTTCAGTAGCAGTGTGGAGCTGGCTGAGCTACCAGGGCTACTCTGGATCCGGAGCAGGCAGAGCATGGCCAATGAAACAAGGTTTATATAGGTACAGCAACTGTTAATTGAAATTATATAAAGCACTTGATTGAACAATGTATGTCCACAAATGATTACTACCTCACAATGTGCATGACATTGCGAAGAGGGTTTTATAAGAATAAATTCTACTCTGTTTAAAGTCAATAACAAAAGCTAGACAACACAAGTGGGTTTGTATACTGCCCCAGAGTAAAACTTGGTTATTTTCTTGCTGGTTCACATGTTTGCATATCTGGAGTCCTAAACAATGCAGACTGCTGATCGGAGTATCTCCCTGCCAGTTTGTAGAATTGGGAGGACACTGGAAAGACCTGACTGTGAATCTTATCGAGTCTGCAGGATGTTTCCAGAACTAAATAACATTTTAAATACCAGCCCTGACAGGTGTGAACAGGTAAGCATAGTGAAAGCATTGTTAAGTTCAAGAAGGTTAGGTAAAACATATTAAAAATCATGGAAAACCATGGTAAATTACAGTAAATGCTCAGTATAACCATGGGTAAACGTGGACAAACTGCAACATTACTGTGGTAAACTTTTATAAGGGTAGTCTGCCCTTGGATTGCAGTGTGTGTGTGTGTATTGTGAATGGCTAAACATGTTCTTTGGTTATTTTACCAGCTTTTTTCTATCATCCACGCGCATATATACACAATAAAGCCTGACAGGGTGTCCATATACGTCGAATATATAGACGCCTCGAGGCGTTGTGCGACACAAGATGAAGTCCAGTGCCTCCAACCCCTGAGAAGTCTGTATATTCGACTTATACGGACACCCTGATGGGCCTCATTGAATTTAGAATCCAGGTCAAACAGTGGGTTTGTTTTTTTTTAAAATATCCTTACGCCAATAAAGTGACCACAAAAGTAGTCCCATTTATAACTTCAAACTACACACTAAGTTGAGTAAATTGACTTAACATGCAAAAGTCAGTAAATATTACTTTTGATGTGTTGAATTGCCATTGAAAAGATCCAGACGCACTGAATTCTTCTTTTTTTTGTGAGTGCAAGACGCTGTTTCAGCTGAACGGGGAAAGAAAATTAAAATAATGACTCGGATTTCAGTATTTTTTCATGGTCTGTGTCGGAGAAGCATGGATAATGTGCAGAAGGGTTTATTTGTGTTTTTCTGCAGCATTTACAAACCGTTAAAATTACATTATTTGAAAGGACAGGGGTGACTTAACCCATTGTGGTAAATGTTAATCAGATCTACCACCAAGTGACTTGCAAGCCATGTTTCACATTATTGTTTTACATACAGTCTTACTTCCTAGCAACATATGGATGGAAAAAAAGGCTTCTATTGCATAGCAGTTTGATCCATTGGTTTTACTAAGGCTTTAACAAGACACATCTGATCTTGTTACCTATACATTGTGGCTCATCAAGCTCTTATTAAAGCCTGAAATGGAAGGAACTGCTAATGCATGGAGCTGGTTTATCTGTGGTGACCTTGTGTGTGGTTTTTGCCCTCTCAGAGGGTGTGTCTGCTGCACGCTCGTGAAAAGAACCAGCTGGTGTTCCTGGAGGGCCTGTGAGGCACTCTGGACATAATGCTGCAGGATGGGTCCATCCCAGACATCGCTCAGCCACGCATCTTCCTCAGGTACACCTTCTCTCCATCTATCTGTCTCCCACTAGAATTTCTGGTCACAATCTACAGAATCTGTCTGGCTGTCCTTTCTATTCTGAGCAGGGAGAGACTGAAAGAAAGACTGATAGACTGATAGAAAACTCCTATTGCATAGCCTTTTGAGCCATTGCTGGTTTTACTATGGGTTTAATTACCCCTAAACATTGTGGCTAATCAGTCTCTCAGTAAAATCTGGAGTGGATTAAATTGCTATGCAGTAGGTGTTGTTTTTCTATCCCTGAGACTGATGGATGTTGGGCTGAATAGAGGTATAAAAATACATACACAAGCATACAAAGCTGGAGCAAGCTGGGATGTTTTTTTACTGCCAATTTGCAGCTGCAGTCTGGTTCATGCTTCCATTGTGCAAGGGTGAGTCCCATTCTTTAATTGTGCAACTGTCTGAAGATCCAAGGAGACTGGCCACCAGAGTTGACTTTTTCTCAACTCTGTCTGGTTGCATTGCACCACCATCTCCCGGTGGACACAAGACTGAACTTTAAACCAGTGTTAAGTAGTAACAGTTACAAAAATAAGAAGAAGAATACAAAGAAAATATAATCTTTATACTTCTCGCCTCGAAGGGCTTCACATGAGTGATGCTTTTTTAAAATAGTTTTTGGGGTGTGTATCAGTGTCAGTTGACACACACACCCAAAAACAGTTGGGGGTTCCTATTAAATACAGTTTATAAAAAGTGGTCCCCAGTCCCCAGTTTGAGAAGCACTGCTGTCTGTCCTCTCTTATTCTTCTCGTGATGGTGTTTTCTGTCCCGGTTTGATAGCTCCCCTGTCCCTGAGCTGCGGGGCCTCTTTTGGTTTCTGCACTTGTCCCTGTTATTCATGTAGCAAGAGGTTGCTGCTTGGGGTCACCAGTCCTGCTTGTGGATGACCCGAGTGCTTTGCCGAGTATGGGAGTTATTTCTTCAAATTGTCCAGTAAAATATAGATAACAAGAGTAACAAACTCACTGTAGTCCTGCAGGTACAGAGGCTCAGAAAAGTGTTGCACCACCACTGCTGGTTTGTGATCCTTGATGGGAGGTAATTGCACTATTTTCACTACATTCTCATTTCTCATTTTGGCAGGAACTGAAATTGCTGAAGAACAAATACACTGTCCAGTTGTTCTGCTTTGGTAATAAATTAATAGCATTTGTGGTGCAAGTGCACTTGTGGTATTTCTTTTAAAAAATTGCCTATTTTTGACAATTCAGGCATATCAATATATTTGGCAAGCAATCTGTCTGAGCTAGCGTGACCAGGATGGCTTGTGGTGACAGCCGACCTGGAAGAGAATGAAAACAGACAGTCAGTACTGCAGGGCATGAAAAGCACTGCTTGCACATTTAATAATAAATAAACACAAGGTTTAAACAAAACAGTACACTTACTCAAAACAAAACGGCACGTTGGCCAAAACAGACAAACAAAACAAACAGACATGGAGCAAACAAGTATCGTGTTAGTCTCAACTAGCACGCGTAGCAATTGTTACTTTAAGATTGACTCACGACTCACGTCTCTCGTTCCGCCCTGAACATAACAACCCGATTCTGCAAAATCTGTAGGTTCTTATAGTGGTGGCCGAGCTATCAACTATCTATCAATTATCTTATTAACCCTTCAGCCACATTTTGCATGGGTTTAATAAATCTGCACGACTGGCAGCTAATTCAACAATTACTAGCTGACAGTCACACATTCTCATGAGAGGTATTAAAACAACAACAAATAATGGTGGATGAGTTTTCGTCCGTCCTGTAAAACACAATACATAATAAATAATAATAATAATACACGCACATATATGTAGTGGCGGGACACCTTGCCACTGTTAGGCAAATCAAATGTCCCACCTCGAAGAACCACATACCAGCAACTGTGGTTGAAAAGTTTTTTTGAACAAATGTATAGGGAGACACATTACTGCTGGGAGATTCTGGCCTGTGTCGGATACGCTGTGAGATAATCTGCATCATGTCATGGAGCTCATTTTTCAGAGTGGTTAGTCCCGGAATATATTTGACCCAGTAAATAACCAAGCAAACAGCAGAATTTACAGCGCAACATCTCCAGGTATACAGAAAAAGAAAATACAGTTTTCTTAGCAAAATCAAGCCAAATGTACCCTTTGAGCTCTACAACTAACTGAATTCAGGAGAATTTGGGCAAGCTTTTGAAGTGCCACACTCCTCCCCTTTTCCAGCTACCTGGAAATCCTTTAAAGAAATAACACTTTATTTCCCCATACAACTGATAACCAATACACAAACACCATCCATATCCCAAATAACTGTCCGCAGACCTTAACAATCCTCAGTTAGTCGTATATACAGATACACTAACATTGTGCAAAGATTAGTTAAACAGTTTATAAGTGTATTTTTTTTATAGAAGAATAAGTTGCGGGGTTCTGAAAAATATAACATACACGTCCCCATGTGTTGCTACAATTGTTTAAATAACATACCTGTAATTTTTCTTTACATTGTTAACATTCTGACAACTTTTTACACTTAGAACTTTAAGGTCTGTTTCAAAGCTATTTTCAAAATGGCTGCTCCAGTGCACTGATATTGCAAGGATTATTGCCCACATTATCAAACAGTTAACACAGAAATAACGATTCATACTAGCTTCAGGACAAAGGAGCAATCATGACCAGCAGAACATAAGAGCTTCAAAATGTTACGTCAGTACTAAGGCTACTCATCCTTTCTCCATGGCTCATTCCTTAAAGTCTTGGGATTTATCTGGATGCTCTTTTGTTAGACTCTTTCCAAGGCCACAAGATCTTTTACAATATAATTTGGCCAGAATCGAACACAGTATTCTGCATGCGGTTCCACCAGTGGGTTACACAACCTCAACTTCTACCTGTGTTCAGTTCAGGTGTGGGTGCTGGGTGCTATTAGCCCTGTCTGTCACTGCAGTGAGGTGTGTGTGCTATTAGCCCTGTCTGTGACCGCAGTGAGGTGTGTGCTATTAGCCCTGTCTGTGACTGTAGTGAGGTGTGTGCTATTAGCCCTATCTGTGACTGCAGTGAGGTGTGTGCTATTAGCCCTGTCTTTGACATCAGTGAGGTGTGTGCTATTAGCCCTGTCTTTGACTGCAGTGAGGTGTGTGCTATTAGCCCTGTCTGTGACTGCAGTGAGGTGTGTGCTATTAGCCCTGTCTTTGACTGCAGTGAGGTGTGTGCTATTAGCCCTGTCTTTGACTGCAGTGAGGTGTGTGCTATTAGCCCTATCTTTGACTGCAGTGAGGTGTGTGCTATTAGCCCTGTCTTTGACTGCAGTGAGGTGTGTGCTATTAGCCCTGTCTTTGACTGCAGTGAGGTGTGTGCTATTAGCCCTGTCTTTGACTGCAGTGAGGTGTGTGCTATTAGCCCTGCCTGTCTCACAGTGATATGTGTGTTGACTAGACTGGTATGAGATTCAGTGTGATAAAAGTATTGGCAGTGATCATTGCAGAAACCCATTTGGGGGTAAAATGAAGAGCCAATATCCCACCCAGTCATTCTTTATTGGTTGTAAATAATTAACTGTGCTTCTACACTTTTGTCTTGCCTGTTTAGTTATTTTCAATTATTTGCCTGTTTAAGTATTTAGTACATAAGTGGGGTTATTTTTAGAAAATGGGCGACAGTCTGGCATTTTGAGACAGCTTGGTATTCATATTCCCCTCATTAGTGCTATCTTTCCACATTATTTTAATACATTACAATGCATTAGGCATATTCAGCAGATGCTGATCAATCCAACACCTTATTTTTAATGTGTGTGTGTGTGTGTGTGTGCGTGTGAGTGTTAATAAACGCCTAATGCTTTAAGGTGCACCTTATCTAGGTTGATGAATAAGGTGTTTAATAGTGCACACCTTATCTTAGGAGAAGGGGCGCCTTAAAGCATAAGAGCTTAAGTGAATGAGGCCCTTTTAATGTGATTATTGAGTTCCAGTAGAATGCTCAAGTGGTGCAGAATGCAGTACATGTCTTTTCCCAGAAGGGTGCACCACTGACTTTGCAGCCTGATCTAAAGCAGCAGTACTGCTATCTCATCAGCAGAAAGCAGCAAAGACAATTGTGTAGGGTTTCTTTCAACACAAGACAACTCTGTATGATTTTTAAATGAATGTATATATGATTTAGACAAAATAATAAATCCTACATGTTTTTTTTTTTTTTTTCCTCCCATCATTTAACACATATTAATTATTTTCGAGATATGTAACATATACAAGATGGTTAGTAGTCTATATGCATATGCATTTACACATGTATTAAATAAATGATTTGTTCTGTGCAGTATTTATTTTAAAATAACTTATATAAAAATACAGCTTAATCTCGTTAAAAGGGTGTTTATATTTTTTAGATTTTCCTTCTTGCATTATGTTCAACTGAGAGCGTCAGTCCCACGGTGTTGCCGTTAGAGGGACCCCGCTCCATGTCTTTCTCAGTCTGGAAGGCGGGGTGGGGGTTGGAGTTCAGGGTTCGCTGCTTGGGATTTCACGTTGCTGTCAGTGAGAGGATCATTCATGCTGTAGAAGCTAAACGTCAGACTTAAAACACAAGACATTAAAAAAGACAAAACAAACCAAAAAAAAAAAAAAACGGTCTGAGGCCGAGCAAAGCGCCCGGAGACAGTTAGAGGAGCAGCGCTGAGGTAAGCGCCAGATCAGACGCAGTTTTCAGGGGTTGATCACAGAAAGATGGGCGATATCCCCAGGGTTTTGGGTTCCAGGCCCCGGATCTGCCCCCAGAGTCCCTTGTTGCTGTGCAGGACTCTGGTGATTTTGAGTGATCAGAGTACACTCTACCGGCTATTATTATTATACGATACTAACTCGTCTACTCGCGGCGATTAGAACACAAACTAGCTTGAGTGGAACACATTAACGAATATTAATCGAGGTGATTGCGGTGAATCAGAACTGTGGGAAAGTTGGTTTTAAGTTAATGCAGATTTACAAAGACGCACCTTGTTTATTTTGTTTGGCTTACATTCAGCAACGGGCATCATTCATTTGAATGGGAACACATTCAATGGTAGATCCGATTGTTTTTTTTATTTTTTAATCAAAGCTGGTTTCTGAATGTAATTGTTGCCTGCTGGTCAATTACTACTAGTAAGTCGTCCTCTACAGTTTAGGTAAAGCTGTGCTTGTCAGGGGAAGGCAGGGGTGCTGGGGGTGCGGGAGCGCGGGAGCACCCCTGGCTTTGCATGGCTTCCATCATACACAGGGGTTACAGTTTTGTTCAGTGGCTTTCAGCACCCCCCCCACCTTAAAAGTTGTTCCAGTGCCACTGGTGACAGGCTCTGCCATGTGAACGTAAAAGTATAGCTAAGTTTTTTAATTTAATGTAATATAGTAGCAATATTACAAGTCATTCTTAACGGAACCTATACCAATGTGTTACAGTACTCTTGTTTAGTTTGATATCACATTGATTGTTTCTACTGTTCTAGCTGTAGCATAGTTGCCTGACAGGCCAGTCAGTTGACAAAGTTGAAAAGCAAGTACATCAGCATTATGTTGGACGACATCTTTTTTTAAGGTCTGATGAAATGGTTACAAATGCACATTTTTACAGAAAATATCAGTATAATTAAGATTACAACATAATAATTGATGTGGGTAAAAAAAGGGTAGAAAAATGGGACACTGAAATCCCTAGTACGCAAATTATCAGAAGTTGTTCTTTTAAGATTTTGTTCAATGTTGTCTTACCTACAATGCCATGTTTAGTGAGAGAACAACATTCTGACTGACCTACACAGATAGAAAAGAAATGGAGTTCTGTAGCACATGGCAGAGAGTTTGGCTGTCTGTTTGGTTAACCTGCTGGAGAAATCTCCCCTCTCCCCCCCCCCCCCCCCCCCCCCCCTCCTCAAATACTAACATGCTTGTTTGCTATTGCACACACGTTTGGGGTCAGTGTGCGGAGTCACTACTCTTGATGTTGTATTAGAGGCAGACTGGTTTGCTTCTCTTTGCAATCTGATTGATGTTGCTATCTCAGCTGATCTACTATGAGAGGTAAGGGCTGTTTATTGTTGATTACTACAGCGGTGGAGTGGTTCTGAGCACCCTAGGTGATCATTCAGGTATAGGGGATAGTAACTTCACAATGCGTTGAGAACTGCTGTCTTGGATGCTGGGAACCTGTACAGTAAACCAAACTTGGAACAGTAATGGATTATTGTTTTAGAATAGTCTTCAGCTCAAGAGAATTCCCTTGTGGGAAACCCTTCGAAATCGCTTTATAAACCGAATTGGCTTCAAAAGACGGATTTTCTGCCTCATCCGCGTGTGTGAGTCAGTAATTTATTTATTTATGTATTATATTTATATAGTATTATTATTATTAATTTAAGTCTGTATTGTAATTATTTTGATTGACGGCCAAATTAAATTTTGTGATGGGGATGTGTGTAATTAAAAAACGCGGCAGCAATGTTACAACACGTGCACATTATCTGAACAGAAGTCTTCGAGCTTATAAAGGTTGAAAAAACAGCTCTCTTTCTTTTCCCGCTTAAAGTAGCAAACAGAAAATGTACGGTAAAACATCGCGTTTCCTTTACATGAACACCTTTGTAGCGATGAGGAGTCGCTTGTGGAAATCAGTTACAAAATAATTCAATGATATGAACAGCAGTTCTGGAAAGATTTAATAAACCAATCAGTGTCTTTTGAAAATTTATGAATATTTGGTAATTTAACATGTTTGGTCATACATCAGTAGTGATCAGTCACAAGAAAGTTTCCAGGAAAAAATTTGATTCTTGAACATTTAGGTCCACCTCGACTACAATGGGTTAAAATCCATTTTCAGGCACAAGTCGTGTTCCTTAGGCGAAGTGTTCTCTTAGGAGGTGTCCTATCCACAGAGGATATGCGTATTGATGACAAAATGTTTTTACACAAATCAGAACTAATTAATAATTAAATTATTTAATAAATAATAATTTATTTATTATTTTTTCTAAGCCTAAAAAAGATTCGGAAACGAACTATGGACGTGTACCACGTACTTCATGACATCAAATCGACATTCTCTGACTTAGTCATATAAAAGATATTACCTTCGTCACGACTACGTTTGGGCCAGTGCACGTCTTGGGGAACCCAGACAAGGGCCCGGAGAAGAGAACTTGTAGATGTACGACATGCGTCACCTCATCCGCCAACATAGCCTCATGTTTCACTCCTATGCAGATGACACCCAGCTCTACCTAAAACTAGACCCTGGATGTCCCTCTGCCATGGTCCGGCTCTCAGCTTGCATCCAAGACATCGAGGCCTGGATGTCTGCCAATTTTCTTCAGCTCAACACTAACAAATCTGAACTACTTCTAGTAGGATTGAAAACTCAACTCAAGTATTTCAATATTGCTTCCTTGAACCTCAGAAACTGTCTTTTGCTGACTTCCCCCACTGTATGAAGCCTTGGTGTACTTCTGGATAGTAACCTGACCTTTTGATGCCCAAATCTCCTCTGTAGTCAAATCTTCCTTCTACCACCTCCGAAACATCTCAAAGGTCTGTCCCTACCTTTCCCTCCTGGATGCAGAGATACGCTGTCATACATTCATCTCCTCTCTAATAGACTACTGCAACTCTCTCTATGGTGGTCTTCCATCACGTGCCATAAACAGACTGGGTCAGGCTGGGCAGTTGCTGTCACTGTTCCTAGAGTCTGTATTTTAGTTTTTTCTCTCCTCTCGCTCTCGGTCTCGCTGTCCCGTACTCTCCTCTGTACACACCCATCCAGAGTGCAGAGAGCTGCAGGTTTATATACAGGTGAGCTTCTGCACAAGGTTTGTAATCAATCCTGGCAGAGGACGAGCTACTACCTCACCTCTGCCAGAACACGTCTAAAATAAAAACAAAACAATAACAAACCAAACCGCCCGGCTACGCCGTCATAACTACAATAAATAAATCATAACACAAACAAATACAAAACATTAAAATTGCACAGGGGCAGAGGATGAGATCCCGTTCTAAAAATAAACAAACAAATAATGTACAGGGCTGCTCGCCCTGTCACACTGCGTTACTACTTTTTTCAAACAATCAATATAGTTTCCATTTTTGTTGCAACGTATAGGATTTTCGTTTCGGAGGCAGTTACACAGTGTGCTTTTTATTACGACAAAAGAGTCGACTTCACTGTGGATATGGAACGATCCCATGCATACAGACCGGGATGTTGACGGTGTGTGTATATTGTAACAAAAATCCTTAACACTGTGAGAATGAGCCGTCAGTCAATTCAGGGCCAAACTCGATCTTAATGTACTAATAAATGATCAAAGACAATCTGACAATTGTTAACTAACAATTAACAGGTTGCTGTGGGCCACGACCTATGCCGCTAAAACAAATTAACTTTTAAGAAGACTCAGGGTGGAACTATCCTGTCTCCTGTCTTGCCTGCTAGATAGATTTACTGGCAAACACACATACAATATATTTGATTAAAATGCAGCCGTATGCATGTGATAAACCATCTTTCTATAGAATTGTCCAAATTTATCCTTTTACCTCCTAAATGGAATTTCCATTAGCAAATGTTTCCAAATGTATAGCAAAGCGCTAGAAGCTTTCAGGCAAGCCAGATTTGGCTGCAAGATCATCAGTCTGGGAGCACAGCTTCAGAAGCAATCAACAAGAAAGCCTGAAATGTATTCAGCAAGCAACCGTACACAGGAAGTCACGTGACGGGCGCAACTCGGTGTAATGTTCCGTACTTCAGTCCACTCTGATCCAAGACATTCCCGGGTCCATGTTTTCCAGTAGACCACAGCAGGAACTACAACACAGTTTAAGCCTGATGACATTCTGAAACTTGCACCTCACACAACGCAGCTGTAGCACGTGAATGATTTAAAAAAAAAATCTGTGGTGACCAGGCTGCCCATGTCAGACGGACAGACGTGGGTCTATTTGAAGCCTAACAGAAGAACATTTACAAATGAGAGGAAGCCATTAGGGTTGTCTACGCTCGTGTGGTTCCTAGTACTAAAGGATCCAAGCGATTCCTCTTCAACAACGTGGCTAGGTAACCAGTTCCATACCTCGCCACTCTCTGTGTGAAGACATGTCTTCTACCCTCTGTCCCAAGTCTATTTAGGGTTAATTTCCAACAAACAAAAAAAGGAAAGTAAGCACACTGAAAAAAAAACAAAAAAACAGAGAGGATATCAGGAAAAGTCAGTAAGGGGGAGATACAAACACAAGTAAGATGCAGGCTCATGTTTTTTTTTCTATTCCTTAATATGGCTGAATGCCTTCCAAACTTGAATGTCTTGATACTAGCTAGCAGTACCTGGAATAAGACAGGGTTTTCAAAATAAGCTGGCGACCGGCGCGATCCGCCATCTAAATCGATATTTGGGCTGGCTACTTTTATTAAAAACAATTTTTTTGGATATTATTTTGTTATTGTATTATCATACTGTAAGGTGCTCTATAGTACATAAGTCAGACCCGGCGTCATGGTAGGTGACCCAATTGCACCCGGGCCCAACCCTGAATCTATTCGTATTTTTCCTGAGCCTACTTAATGTCTAAGGGTAAAAAAAATATATGGATGCCGTCCAATCTACTGAAGATAAAGCGTAGCAAGGTAGTATTGGAAGACTGTCAATCAAAATACAAATTTGCAAATCAGAGCCAACAGATTGATTGTATGTAGACAGGATGCAGAGCGAGTGCTGTGGCAATAGGTCAGTGTTAAGGTCATGTGATTGCTGTGTAGGCGGATGTGATACATAGCACATACCAACAGGTGGTAAAAATTCAGTATTAAAATAATAATATTAATATAATAATATCAAATCCGCTACCAAAGAACAAATCAGGTTATGCAAAGCGTAAAGAGCAAAAAAAGACAGCTACAGTTTTTTGACGGCTACAGCTTTTTTTTACTATCTTGCTGCGGTTTAGAGAAATAACCTTGCTTGCTCGTCTCTTACCCTAGGAAGAGCACTAGGACCGTTCTCTGTTTTACAGTCTTGCACCAGGCAGAGGTGCCGAAGCCAGGGGGGCCAGAGGGGCCATGCCCTCTTACTTTTTGACAAAAGAAACTTGTTCATGCTCGCTCGCACTGCAGTATTGTCAAAGTTTTGTGCATACATTAGGCTACTGTCATTTTAAGGAATTATCCCTCTGGGCCGGGCCCCACCCCACACAAACGTACAAAGTGGGTAAATATTTCTTATTAGGCAGCGTTGCTGTGTAAGTAAATTCAGTGTGGTTCAGTAGCAGAGCAGAAAGCCTGTAAACAAAAAACGTTTTCGGAAGCTGCACGTCTGTACGCATTGCTTCTTTTTCTGAAATATACTTGTGTGTGTGTGTGTGTGTTTGTGTATGTGTGTGTGTTATAAGTAGGGCTGTATTTTTTCCTATTAAAAAATAGCTTATTTCACAATATTTGATGGTCTAAAAATAGTTATTTCGAAATATCTGAAAATAGCGTTGCCCATTCAATATGAGTATGCAGCAGGTGTGCCTAAATATTTAAATGATTACCTGAAAAACAGTACATTGTAGATTTTTTTTATTTTTGTATTTTCTTTTTTTATGTCCACCTTGTAAATAAAGTAATAAAAACATTGGTTCCCTGAAATAGAAATGTAACCATTACCTAATCAGTATTTAACCTAAAGACCCTGAAACCTGAACATGATATATCAAAGCTGGATGTCAGAGCCTGTGACTCAGTCCTGCCCACCCCCACGGGCATAGATGGACTGCAGACACAGATATCGTCATCATTTTTCCTTCAAGACGCAGCGACCTTGAAGTTTAATGGTTACATTTCTATTTCAGGGAACCAGGGTTATGATAATAATGGCCCCTATCAAGTACGAAATGTAACCATTACTTAATAGGTAGAAATACCAAAGCTATCACAAGACAATATTGTAGACCAACCGTAATACCACAAAGTTAAGCAAGGCTACCTTGTGCGCTACCATTAGGCACCCCAGTACATGTAGCCAGGGTTAAAAAACTAACGGAGAACTCACCTCTATGTTTATGTTGCAAGGGTCAACCCTGAGGCCGCCCTTAACACTCTTGTGCCAAAGCCAGGGTTTTGAGGATCTATGACATTCAGAAGATGAATCGTGTAAAAGTATGGGGAGTTGCCCACACCACTGCATCGCAAATGTCTGTGACCGATGCACCCTGGAACAAAGCCCATGAAGTTGCCATGCCCCTGGTGGAATGGGCAGTGAACTTTTCTAGAGGGGGCAAGTCGGCTCACTCTTGGGCAGTCTTGACTGTGTGCATAATCCATTTAGACAGTGCTTTACCATGGGACTTAGCCCCATAACAGCCAAAAAGTTGTTCAGACTGCCTCCAACTTTGTCACTGGAATATCAGACTGGAAAGGACGTGGATGGAAAGCCTCCAATTCCACAGTCTGGTTGATGTGGAATACCAAGATGGTTTAAGGCGAAAAAGCAGGATTGGTACGAAGTGTAACCTTTGTCCTGGCTTCTGAAAAAACTAAGCAGGATTTCGCAATTGAAAATGCTTACGTCTCACCCACCCGCTTAGCGAATGTGATTGCAAGCAAAAAAGCCACTTTCAAAGAGAAGTATTTCAGCTCCACTGAATGCAAGGGCTCAAAGGGAGACTTCATAAGTGCTTCAAGCACCACATTAAGCCTCCAACGAGGGACAATGTCCTTTATAGGCGACCGAAGCCACCAAGCTCTTTTTAAAAGCTGTTGCCATCAAGCCCAGAAGCCTCTGGAACGTCAATACTAGAGGACGAGAGACCATTCGTCCCATCTTGCTCGTTTGGTTGTTAGTAGCTTATTGTTCCCAGAATCTCATCAAGCAGCTTCTTGAAGAATTCAACAATATTACTGGGGAACTGGTTCCAGACCCTCACGATTCTCTGTGTAAAAAAGTTCCTCCTATTTTCTGTTCTGAATGCCCTTTTGTCTAAGCTCCATTTGTGACCTCTGGTCCTTGTTTCTTTTTTCAGGTCGAAAAAGTCCCTTGGGTCGACATTGTCAATACCTTTTAGAATTCTGAATGCTTGAATCAGGTCGCCGCTCAGTCTTCTTTGTTCAAAACTAAATAGATTCAATTCTTTAGTCTGTCTGCATATAACATGCCTTTTAACCCAGGAATAATTCTGGTCGCACTTCTTTTGCACTCTTTCTAGAGCAGCAATATCCGTTTTGTAGCGAGATGACCAGAACTGAACACAGTATTCAAGGTGAGGTCTTACTAATGCATTGTACAGTTTTAACATTAATTCCCTTGATTTAAATTCAACACTTTTCACAATATATCCGAGGATCTTGTTGGCATTTTTTATAACTTCCCCACATTTCTGAGTCAAGATAAACTCCTAGGTCTTTTTCATAGATTCCTTCTTCCATTTCAGTACCTTTTGTTTTCTACATGTTAACCACTCCCTAATCCATGTGCATGCATTTCTTTGAATCCCTACTGAGTTCAGTTTGATAATCTTTTATGTGGGACTTTAGTGTGAGCTGTGAGCTTTCTGTTGAGCTGAAAAAGACAAGCAGTTATTCTTTGCACTCTGTTGTCCGACAGAGTGGACAGCATGGACCTGGAGTTCAGGCGCACTCCCAAATAGGAGGCTGTCTGTGAGGGTGTGAGTTGGCTGTTTGCACGGTTCACTGACAGATCTAGCCGATGCAGGTGGTCTGTAACGAGTTCCGTGTGAGCCACTGCCTGCTCTGGAGACTGAGCACAAATGAGCCAGTAGTCCAGGTAATTGGATACTCTGATGCCTCTGAGTTTCAATTGGGCCAGAATAGCCTCCATGCACTTTGAAAAGTCATGGGAAGCTAGGGAGAGGCCGAATGGCAGTACTCGAAACTCGTATGCTGTCCCTTGGAAAGCAAACGTGAGGTAACTCCTGTGCCCTGGTTTTATGGGGATGTGAAAGTAAGTATGAACCAGTTGCCTGGCCTTATTATATGCAACAACTGTTGCATGGTCAATATCTTGAACCTCCATCGACTCAGATACAGGTTGACCTAGGATTGATCTGAGGCCACCATCCTGCTTGGGCACCAGGAGGTACCTGGAGTAGAAACCTACTTCCAAATGAAGAGGATGTACCGTTCAGGGCTGTCCCCTCCTGAGACAACACTACAGTGTCTTGCGGATCAGTGACTGACATTGTAGGGCTGCACTGAAAGGGAGGAGGACCATGTTTGAATTGTAGAGAATAGCCGGTCTGTACAGTATTGAGCAGCCAGGTGTCTGTGGTGTATTGATGGCAGTACTCCAGGTGACTCCCTGAAAAGCAACCCGGGGCCTGTGACAGCAAATTGCTAGGGCTGCTGCTTTGCTTGTGGTTTAGCTTGAGGCTTTTGTCTGTGCTCTTGGCAGCAGAACTTATTGAAGTTTCTTCTTTGAGCAGCCGTGGCTCGGTTGTGAAAATCATCTCTGACTTTAGCAGGAGCCGACTGTGTTGGTCTCTGAGACTGATGGAGCCTTGCCTTGCCCCACCCCTGCCCATCTCAGGATCCAGCGCTGTGACTGCAGTTCCTATGAAGGTGCGATTTATCCCGATAGACTGTTGTGTACTCTCATCTATTTAAAACACCTCCTGTTTCACATTCAAATCAGACCAGTGACCAAAGGGGGTTATTGCCTGACCTTTCTAACACCAACATAGTGTAGGTGCCATGTCTAGTGTTAGGGGAGGGTTGCGTTAAATATTGGATACCATGTAGTCCAGACTTTCCCTTGTAAAAGTTTACTCTAGTAAAAGCATAGCCAAGTGTAGTAAAGCGCTATAACACCCTGAATGGTATGGAAAAGCATATTAAAAACATGGTAAACTATGGTTTAGTAAATGCATAGTATAACCACAAGAAAAGCATGAGAAAAACTGCCCAATTACAGTGCAAATTTTGTGACAACATTTTATAAGGAAGTAGCTGCAGATTCTTCAATCTGATGCACCATGGACAGTGCAGATTTCAGCAACAGCTGCATAGCCATGTTACAGCAGTGTGAGCTATGGGAGCCAGCAGGGGGAATGTAGGTTTATTCAACCCTGCCGCACTGTGTACAGTATCAAGGATATTCTTATTTCTGGCACAATTTCACTTTGTTTCCTTCCTGTGTCTTTACTTTTTAACTGAGGACCTTGATAAAGACACTAAAGAGTCTACCGTTTGTCAAAACTTGTGCTTTCTTTTAGTGGGTGTTTATGAAGGAACACTATGTATACTATATGATGTAGCTCACCCACAATCACCTTTTAGATGGGTATGCTGAGTGAATGCCTTAAACAGGGTGTGGCATTCAGACACTGTGCAGACAGGGGACCTTGAAACTGCTGCAGTACCAAAGAATACCCGAGCTCTGTGTCTGCATCAACCCTGCGCTGCAGCCTGTGAAACACGACCGACCAGCAAACCTTACTGAAGGGTCACCCAGTGGGTCTGTCCAGTATAGCAGGCAAAAACCTGAACTGTTAATGCACTGAAGAGGTTCACTGTGTCAGATTTCCATTACATGAGAGTAGATGTTGAACTTCATGCTGATTTGAACTCGGCTCTCACCAACTAAGACGTAGCTTTGCATTAAACTAATGTGATCCATCTGCATCTCCATCCATTTGCGTTGTTTTCCATCTGATGATGTAGAGATCCTTCTGTCTGGTGTTGATTACTGAAGTGTAATGCTGGCTCCAGGGATCAGCTTATTTTGCTTCCCCAGCGCACACACAACGGCTGTAATGCTGGCTCCGGGGATCAACCCAGTGCGGTCCCCCCAGCGCATCAGCATGACAGCCGTCTGGATTGAGCTAAGTAGGGTACATCTCTGGGGTCTTCAAGTGGGCACCTTCCATCCTCTGTGTTTCGTTGACTAGCCCACGACGCCTCAATAGGGCTCAACAGTGATTCTGGCATCCCAGCATCACCCTTGTCCATCCCACACTCAGCTCAGCCCAGCTTACTTACCTGTGCATCAGCGTTGCTTTCTTTCTATTGTGCTTGAGATCCCCATCCAGAATCTTTCCGTCTCAACCACAGCCAGTTGCTTCTCCTTTCTGCTACTTCAGATAAGTTCTTCACTGTGCGACGCAACTCTTGGCCACTGAACCCGACATCTCTGAGAAACCGGGTTGTAGAGTGTGCCACAAATCCTCGACAACCCACCACCATTGGGTAAACTCTGACTCTCCATCCTTGCTGTTCCACTTCAGCAGCTAGTTGAGCATACCGAAGTTTCTTCCTCTCATACGCCTCATCCACAGCATCCTCCCATGGCACTGTTAACTCTACCAGATGAACAAGACATGCTAATCCAGACCACAAGGCAATGTCTGGTCAAAGGTTAGTGGTGGCAATCTCACGTGGAAAAATAAGCCGTTGACCAACATCTGCCAGCATCTTCCAGTCTCTTGCAGCTTCTAGATGTCCTGAGCAAGGCTTGATTTTAACACATTTTCTTGGTGGTTGCTCTCCTGGATGGAGGAATATTGTCTTTTGTGTGTAATGCTTTGATGGAACTGGTGGCAACTTACTGGTCAGGTTACGCTTGTCTTCCAATGCTAAGGCCAAACATCGCAGCACCTGGTCATGGCGCCAAGTAAACTCCTTGGCTAAGACCCACCTTACATCCTGTTAAAATGTGCCTTAATGTTGCAGGTAATGAACACAAAGGACATGAGGGATCCTCTGTGTTTGTCTTGTCTCTGTTTCCGGTATTGGAGATGGACAAATTGTTTAAAATTTCTACCAAAGGTACAAAAAAGGTACAAAAAAAACAAACAAACAAAAAAAAACAACAACATTGTTGTAAACATAAAAACAGTCACATTTTATTACTCGCAGGATTACTGGATCTAAAAAGACGGTTCTTATTTTGTAATCTTTGCAAGCAGTAGTGTATTTTTCTTATATTTTTTGCCCAGTACCTGTGGATATCAAATGACTAAATGAATACCATAGAATTTTGATCATTTTAAAATTGTATTATTTATTTCTTAGCAGATGCCCTTATCTGGGGCGACTTACAATTGTTACAAAATATCACAGTACAAAGTGTCATATAAAATATCAAATTTATATCATATTGATCATATAAGATCAAATTCAAGTAAGAGCAAGATAGAGTACAGTAATTTGACTAAGAGCAGTTATAACTTATAGTAATTATTTGCTTATATGAGTAAAGTCCAGTACAGTTCAGTATGATCAATGGATGAGAATGATTTCCCAATAAGAGCAAATACAAAAAACAAAAAGTATGGTTACCTATAAGAGTAAAATCAAATACAAGATACAGTATAGTTAGGAGCAGAATATGGCAAGTTATAGAGCAGTTCAGTGCAAGCACAAGCTGATGCTGAACTCAACAGGTGTGTCTTGAGGAGGTGCCAGAAGGTGGTCAGGGTCTGAGCAGTCTTGATATCCATGGGTAGGTCGTTCCACCACTGAGGGGCAAAGGTGAAGAAGGAGTGGGCTATGGAGGCGTGGGGGGTGGGGAGGGTGTGGCTAGTCTGCCGGAGGTGGAGGAGCAGCGGAGGGGACGAGAGAGGGTTTAGGGAGAAATGATAGTCTGGCGATAGGAGGGAGCAGAAAGGTCAAGAGAGCAAGAGTTTACGGACTGTTATAATTCACTGTTTTAGTCAGTCTTAGTTTTACTTTGTTTTTTAATAAAAAACACTTCTGTGCAGTACCTGGAGGGCCATTCCTTGATAATGTCAAATTTGTTACATTTGAATAAGTCATTAACTATCAAATGACGATTGGAGGGACTTTGGTTTTAGTGTGAAGCTGACCATGTTAATAGAATGGCCCCTTTGTAGTTTGAGCTGAACTTCTGTGTTTCCACGGTAGCACACACAGTAATTATTTGCTTTGTGTTTTGGCGTGCAGGTCCCTGGATACCCCCTGGATCCCCCCCCTTGAACCCCCTGCGTACCCCAATGGATGCCAGGTGACCCCCAGGATGACCCTGAGCGATAGGCTCCACCAAAAGATCTCTGGCGCCTTCTATCAACACGGCCTGCTGTGTACCTCCTACCCCGTTCCCATCATCTTTTTCACCGCGGTCTGCATTCTCGCCTGCTGGTGAGTACTCTTCACTGGGGGGAGCTGTGCTGTGTGGCTGTGCAGAGCAAGTCTCCCGTTGCGGATCAGTTTGAGACATTCCTGGTTTTAACTGTGGCTTGTACAAAAGACTTTGAATAGTGTAATTGTTTAATTGTTTAGTAAATTACATGGATTCGATTAATAAAATCACAGAAATGGCCATAATGTTTGTACAGTAGGATAAGTATGAAGTGTACAGTTATTTTATTAAATGTTTATTCAAAGTATTTTCATATACTCAAGCATGTTGTACAGATGCAGTCTCCCACTGGAGAGCTTCTCATAACGGCTTGGTAAAAATGATGTTCACTTGTTGTTATAACTATATGTTATTCTTATCGTACATCAATCCAGTTGTTCAGAAGTTGAATTCATTTGATGAAAGGCTGTGCTTGTTTTCAAACATGTTTCCAGTTTTTTCATTAATATTATAAATAATGATAAAAAATAAATAAATACAATTAAAAAAAAAGATAAGCCTAGGGTTTTCTGGGAGGAAACCAAACTTGCTACACAGGTAAATGCTCTAATTGCATCTAGGCCATTTGCATGTTTTAAAATTCAAAACTTAATCTGTGGTTTTTTTTGTTTTTTTTTTAAAGATAATTCTTATGTAACTCAGGCCTACCTTGTAACAAGGGATAAATGTGTGCAGCATATGCATGGATAGCGTTAATATTGAATAGCCAGAGACCAGCTATCAAGTCAGTGTTGTCTTGGAGTTATATTAGGGGTGGGGGGCAAAAAAAGAAATGTGTCCTACATGTCCCATGACCCACAAAGGTCCTTTCCTCTGATGGGAAATAGACTCAACACAACTCTTTTACATTGCTGAACTGACAAGTAAAGAAGGTTTTCAAGTGTGGATTGCTATATTATGCTACATATATCTGACTGTGGCAGGCTGGTGAGTGGATAGAGGCCCAGAGACAGACTGCAGTTCAAAAAAATACTAATTTTATTATAAATAAACACAAAATAAACGTGCACAAGGGCAAAATAACAGATATTCAAACACAAATAAAGCAAAAACAAAACTCACAAAAATAAAGGTTTCCAGGCTGGGCAATGCCTTCACTGGATTTAGCAAAATTCAAAAATCACAAACACCAACCTGCTTCCTCAGTTCCCTCCTCCTCAATGGGAAGCAGAGGCCTCCTTTTATGTCAGGTGGCTGGGCGCTGATTGATCGTTAATTAAACTAACCATCTAATCAACCCCTGCCACCTGAACATAATAAACCCAGGCAGGTAGGGGAAATTAACTCCATCCCTGCCAATTTAAAAAGGGCAGAGCTTTGCTCTGCCACACTGACTTACTAACATTATTCATGCCATGGTTCTGTAGTATCGCAGTAATTAATTCGTCAAATGATACAAATGATAACGATGTCTGTATTTAATATAATGGTATAACCCATCTCTTAATGTAGAGCTTACTACAGACCATTAAAGATGGGTACTCATTTTTTTGTGTTGTATACAGCGCTCCAGAGAAGCTGCATACTGGGTGTTTTATGCTTTGCAAAAATATGAATTCCATATAATATTTAAATGTAATACGCAACAGATATTTTTCTGCATAGCTTGAGTTTGCATGCTATCAAGCTTCCTGTAATTGCCAGAAACATGTGACCAATAAGCCCGGGTTTACCTGTCTGTCAACCGAATCCAGTATTCTGTGTCTGGAGAATCGGGATGCTTTGTATTGCTGTTGCAAGGCGATCAATATGGAATACAATGTTATTGTTTCCTTATTGGCATAAGGGCAGTATCAGTACAGTTTTTTAAAAATATTTATTTTTTTTTTTCATTTTATGGAGCGTGTCTGTCGACTTGGAAAAGGAGAGCACAAGAAAGATTTACAGAAAACCAAAAAAACCTGTAACAGTCTAGTGCTAGTGGGAGGAGACTCTGTGAAGATAGTAGCTAACTATATCGAGAATAGCAACTTCTACGCCAATAATGTTAACAATATTATTAAGGCAGGACAAAAAGAGGACTAAATAAGACAAAGTTTTTGTATAGTTAAATTAACATTACTGTTAATATAAGGCTCTAGTTATGCATACCTCATAAGTTGACAATAAAGTATGTACTGTGTTCATTGGAAGTACTCTGAATTCAAGGTAATGTTGCATTTTACTCGCCCAAAATACAGTTTACGCACATAGATTATAAATTGGAGGTGAAATTACTCAATCAATCAATCTTTGTTTTATATAGCGCCTTTCACAGCGAACCGCCATCACAAAGCACTTTACGAGGTGCAGTTACAACAAGAAAATCCATAATACATGATATACAGATATACAAAAAAAAGTGCAAAATACACTTCATTAAATACATTAAGTGCATTATACATGATAGTAACATAATATGTAAAATAGGAGCAGCAAGAAAAACATTGTCTGGAGCGTTGGATGTATGGAATGCTAATGTCATACTGCAGGTTACTGCAGTACAGGTACAGCATCAGCCAACCAGGGAGCGGCTTTTGCTTGTCCTCCTTGTATAGTGGCAAACCTGACTACACTGGTGGAAGAGAGGTGCAGCAAACTGAGGTGTTAATCGGTATTGTATTTAGACTGGGAAGGGGGCACACTCCACAGAGACAGACAGATATATCACATTGGCGTGAGCAACTGGAGCTGTGTGTGTAACCTACTGTGCCAGCCAGTCACTTTAGGACATCTGGAATTTGTTCCTCTCTTGGAGAACCAGGAGAGCCTGCCAGGATTGTGCAAAGAGGACAAGGATACTGGGCTGAGTCGGGGCTAATTTAAGTAGCACAAGGGTTTGACATGTTGGCAATATTTGAAGCAGCCTCTCCCAGAACTGTGCTGTGATAAGCTACAGTAGGTGGTTATAGAACAGTGTAACATCTCAGGTTCTGTGGACAATAAGTAGGGGTCTACCTAAATCGTGATTTTGCGGAAATCGTGAAATTGAGGGGTCCCCGCGAAATTCACCTCTTTTAGGGGCCAAGGCATACAAACAAGTATGGAGAGGAAAAAAAAAAGAAACCTTGTTTAAATGAACTACTACACAACGCAAGTGACGCAAACTACATATCTTCCTTCTGTAGATAGCCCTTTTTTATTCCTTCACTGTCCTGTGTGCATTGCACTTAAGCAAAAAAACAAAAATATTATTTATAATATTATATAATTTTTATAATTTGTTAAAAAGCTTAATGAAGGTCTGTGATCAGGATGGCTTTGCATGGGTGTCGTCAGACCAGAAATAGACTCCACAACCAGGACTGACAGATGAAAACTGAGACGCTTTCGCAGTCAGTATATTTACTAAATAATAAAATGAAAGATTTCAACAAAAACAGCACACCAAAACAGGACACGGCACTTGAGACCAAAATAAACAGACAAACAAAACGAATTAACACTAAACGAAACAGACACTAACACAGCGGACGGACAGACAAACATGGTGAGTGAAATCAATTATTTTAACTTTAACTATTTTACGTTCTCCTCTCCACACCCGTTCTCCACTCACCGAACACACAAACCAGAGTGAGTGAAAACATGCAGCTTTTATGCAGCTGTACCGAGACTCGATTGCTAATCAATCGTTCAATTGGAGTCTCGGTACAACTGAGCGTGAATTAATAAAAGTGCAATTCCCCATGCTCACATATTATTTTACCTGCATGTGAAGTGCTGTGCACTCTTCGTGCCTAAATACAAATATACATTTTAAACACTTGTGCTCTTAACCCATATTTATATCCCGTGTATTTTATACATAAACACCAACATTAACACATTACATACAACATAAAACACTAAGAAACATAAAGGGGGCGGGACACTCCACCACAAGGTCACAGCTTGTAATCACAGCATCATTGGCAGGCTTCTGGTTGGCTCCATCGGTAGTAGGATAGACAGCCTTGGCTTTCCAGACCATTCCATTGCAAACATTTGTTCCAGCATTGCCTTTTAATTATTAGAATTATATTCAGAAGCAGGGACAAGTAAGTCATTAAGGTACTGTCTGAAGTGAAGGGACTGAATGTCTTGTAATAGAATGAACTGGATGAGAGGGAATTGATTAATTGCACAGTTAGTGTTGCCTATTGCAATAAATGCATTTTGTGTGCATCTAGAGGATAATGACTGACAGCCCATTTTAAATCAATGTGAAGATTGTTGCAGTATCCATGTAAAAATATTTGTATTATTTATTTTTCTTATACAGATTTAATGATTTAATACGTCTGACAGCTACCTTCAATGAAGTTAAGAGTGTACTTTCTCTTGCACTCTTGTATGACAGACACAAAGTGTGGGCGAAAAATACACTCTATATCGTCTTAAGTTCTCTGCACAACCTACACAAAGAGCAACCAACAAGTCCAGGAGCGTAATGGTTTGAGGATGCTTGTGATTACATTCTTGTGTTCCCGCTCTTTAATGGAAAGTAGTAGTTCATTTTTGTGGTCCCTAGTTTGTATTTTTTTTATTACTTTAATTACTTTCTTAATATTGCACCCATCACTTCAAATACTTGATGATGGGATAATCCTAAATACAAAAATACATGTTGCCAAATCCATCAATGCAATCTCTTCGTCAGTGTGTTTTAAGCAGTACAAAAAGTATTTTTGAACTTAGTTCCTTCACTGATACATTAAAACATGCAAGATTAATGGAGATGGACCAAATATGTTTTTGGCAGCATGGTTTTAGAATTACGCAAATCTTCCAAAGAAGCTTGTGTAGCAGACACAGACCTTTGCTTTAAAAAAAACATTTAAAGTGAACAGATTAACTAATATACCTACCCAAATTTTGATACCTGGGCTTGTTTACAGCAAACTGTCAATATTTTGAAGTGGTACCTTTGACGTTGAAGGGGTTGCTTTGACAACAAGTGGTGTTGTGGGTGGAGGTGAGTGACTGGTCTAGACTCCATTCACATGTTGATTCAGCTGTTCAGTGCTGCTTGGCTGCTCTGTGCCTTGTTATCTGTTGCTTAAAACACTGGATCTCAGTGGCGCCAAAGTGAGGAGCTCTGTTCTGGAGGTTGTTCAGGGATATAGAGGCTTTCGGCAGCAGCAGTTCTCCCAGTCTGCCTGCAAGTCTTGCTCTTAGGAGTGAATTTACTCCTAACTAATGCAGCTTTTGAGCTCAGGCTGGTGAAGCACCCTGGCTCCTGTTATAGAGGTTTCATTACAGTTTGTCTGCTGGAGCACTGCATCCTGCAATGTCGTGCCTCCAATAGAGCACCTTATACTGGTCCCTGCCATTGCTTAGTTTTCTAAGCTCTGATAAAAGAAAATTAAAAAAAACGTCATGGTACCAAGAAGTACTGACCTGACCTGACTGTGCTACTTCATTTTCTGAGGTCTGAGCAGATCACAATCCAAGAAGGCGGCCGCGGTCTGACCTTGTTGCCTGTATGCAGCAGTGTGACCGCAAACCACAGTAAACGATAATGTGGTTTTAAGAAACCTTAAATAGTAAGTAGCGGGGTTCTGAAAAATATAGCATTATCCTTCCCCACGTGTTCCTACGACTGTTTAACACTGGAACAAGTGGTCAATTTGACCGTCGTATTAAAAACAACACAAATATTATAATGAAAGGTCAAACGATTGAATATAAGTCGTAGTTTTATTCAGGAACGTCATGTAAGGCATCTACACAACCAAAACATTGTAAACAAACAGACATTTGAACAGAAATGTGTTTATACACAGACATAATGCGCAACCTCAAAAAATGGTGAAAAATGAATAAACAAATATTTGAAAAAAATGTGTGTATATGCAAGTATATCATGTACATACAAAACTGTACAACTGAAATGATGTAAATGAGTAACATTTTTTAATAAATGGGTTTATATTACCTACGTAACATAAATTTGTAATTAATTTAGAACAATTTGTAGATTTTATTTTTCACTTTGACATAATGGACTTTTTTGTGTTGATCAGTGGCAAAAACTACTAATTAAATCCATTTTGATTCCATGTTGTACACAATAAAATGCGGAAAAGTCCAAGGGGGGGTGAATACTTTTGAGAGCCACTGTATTATAAATCGCTGCGTTGTCTACAATTATTTATTTCAGCAATTTTTTTTGCAAAACTCCAAAAATGATAATTCAAAAGTATTCATACCCTGACAAGGAAAAGCGACGTGTATCCCTCGTAATTGTAATCCCCGGGTTTGACCCGCAACCAAAAAGTCCAGCTTTTACACACACCTACACTAAACACAAAACACAAACACAAGACAGTGAGTGATATTAAGTGCTAGTGGTGCATTTACAGTTCTCTGAAATAGTGGGGTGAAAGTGATATCCGGGTTGATGGTGGCTTACGCTACAGCTCTGGATTGTGTTACTGGTAGTCTATTGAGACAAACAACAGTTACAACCGACACTAACAAACACAAAACAAACATTCAAGGAGCAATACGTTTCAGCAATACGTTCTACTCCTTCAAGGTCAAATCCAACTATTGACAAAGGAACAGATTACTTTGCTACACCCCTATTTTATACCCTGTCTCATGACCCCTTAGTTAACGAGCACATCCTCTTCTCCAATCTGCGGATGCCACGCCATTTCCCATCTGGGTCATTGAGTTTGAGTACAGTAGCTCCGCCCCTTTTCTAGCCGGCTGACTTCCACCTACCCACGGGAATAAAATGTCATGCCTTTTAAAAAGAAAATTACAGGTATGTTATATAGTTGTAGCAATCACGTGGGGTCATATAACTCTTGGAACATCTGAGTTAAAAGCTGTGTTGAAAACAGACCCCTTGTATCCTGACAATGCTGTGTTCTGTTGAAGATTTAAAACAAACCCTTGAGAACCAGCAGTTGATTAATGGAAGATGGGGTTTACTGTATCTATATTGATTAGACCCATGGGATCCCCTGTAAAAATAACTACTCTGTAATGTACCGGGGTATGTATTTTTATATCCACTTTGTAGAAATGTGAATGGTACTCTTCCTAATACTGTAGGTTGACAGCACTATTTCTGCTGTAACTGTGGGTCACTGTCTTCTAAAGGCAGAGTCATATTCACGTACATTACTTTGCAGCTACTTTTTCAATTAATCTGTAAAGCAAATTCATTAAAAATATGTTATGGCTGCTGCAAGCAGGACATGCTTTTGGAACGGAGGGGGTGGAGCCACACACATTCTAAGTTGAGAGTTCAGATTTTCCGTCACTCCCCCTTTCCACCCCACAGCCCGTGGTTGTTAGAACCCTTGAGTTTGCTTGGACTGTCATTTGCTGAGCATCAGAGAACTCAAGTACTGTACTTTGTAGTGCTCAAGTCTCTGAATATGTTTTAACTTGGAATTCTCACCCCAACGATCTATACCTATAAATCTGTAAATTCTTACATGTATGAAGAGAACTGCGTATCCGGTTGTGATGAATCTTGCTGAGGACATTCTTTAGCACAAATTATTGAGGCTTTGTAATATTAGAGAGTCTTGAAGTTTGAATCATTATATCTGTAGTTTCTGATGGTCTTCCTCTCTCCCTCTCCAGCTACCCTCTTCTGAAGCTGCCTCTACCCGGGACCGTCCCGGAGGAATACACGACAGCCGTGCGGGACTACAGTCCTCCCCCCTCCGACCCCCAGGCCCCACAAAGGGACCCCAGCGACAGGCCGGACTGGGTCAGGCATCATATGCTAAGACATTTATTTGAGGGAATTACATACCATTAGGCATTAGGCAGTCATATGTCACAAGCTTCTGACGATGAGGTATCATATTGGTTACCAGGGTTTGCAGGCCTGTTTTATAGCCTCGATTTTGGCACGGTTTTAGTATATTTCATGGATGAGTTATGGAAAAAAAAATTCACAGAAAGGTCACCAAATAATGTAGCTTTACCTACGTCAACATACACAAAAGCATTTAAGTAGTACACCAAAACCAATATAATAAGGACTGTTGCTTTTGACTGCAGTCAAGTTTAAATGTTAATTTAGAGTTCAAAACTTAGTTTAAAGGTCCTTTCACACCAACGTAACTTGTTTTTTTTTTTAGAATACAGTAAGATGCAGGCTTTCACGGTGGCCGCATAGCCAAACAGACAGTTTGCAATAAACGGTGTTCCTATTTCTCTGCACGTCCGACGTAAATGTACATATATACACAAAATCAGCATATCAAATCATTGTTGTTATTACCGTGTTCAAAATTTAAACAGTATATGTATATTTTTCAATAATAAGAAGATAAATTAGTTGTTTCTGAGTAGCTTGCAGAGCACTGCCACTTTAAAAAACTAACAAAAAAACAGTTGAAAAATCAGGGCATACACGTTACAGCAGCACCATGTCCAAGAAACAGGGTATCACAAAGATCAGAGCGAAACACCAGAAACAGATAAACCTCTCGGTTTACCTACAGTTTGCAGGAAATATAAAAAGAGGTTCTACGGCAGTCTTAAGTATTTTGTTTAGCAGTGTTTAGTTATAGAGAAAGTGAATATTTCTTTTTAATAGACTACTTGGGTAAACTACATTGTATGAAAAAAAGTTTCAAGAAATAAAAAGTAAGTATTAATTAATATTTTTTAAAGATGCAAGCCCACTTTTTTCTTTAAAAAAATATTTTAACAAGCGCTGTATATATGTGAAGATCACAACCGAGAGTTTACAGTAACATACGATCTGTGTTCATTTACATGCTCGCTCAGCTATATAATACAAATCTCATTCACTGGCCTACTTAGTTGCACGCAAATGCTGCATACATACACAACCAAACAATTTACAGATACTCGCATGTTTGTATTTCCAGTGCATGACATACTACATTTTTTTAAGGAAATAAAGGAAGTACACCTAATCAAATGTATTTTTACATCCATTTTTAACCCCCCTTTAAGTCTTATGTGTACTCGGTCCTTCATCAGACGCTGTTGCCCTACTTGTTTGTCTCCCATACAGGAGGCAGTTTGTGAATGTCTTCTCTCTTGTTTTGTGTCTGCAGTACGTGGGTCCGCCTGTGGCCTATATCCAGCAGGTCCTAGTGAAGGCCGTGGTGTCTCCGTGGGACCAGAGCCTTATTCCCGTGGACATCTTCCGCTCTCCACTGGCACAGGTCTTCCAGCTGGTGGAGGAGATTCGCAACCATGTGCACAGAGACAGGTAACCCCACAACATGACTCAAAACATGAAAACACAAGACAATTTATGAAAGAAAGGCCCATCTAAGCTTGCCCGGTTCTTTGTAGTGGATTGATCACAAAACTTTGTCAGGTCGGTTTCTTAAAGGATCCCAGTGACTCGACATCAACAACGTGACAAAGTAGTCTATTCCATACCCTCACTGCTCTCTGTGAAGAAGGTGTCCTTCCCTCTGTCCTAATTCTATCTCCACTTAATTTCCAACTGTGGTTCTGTGCTGTGGTTAAAGTGTCATCCACAACCGTGATCAGATTGACAGATAACCCACCGCTTACAGCACAGCTTGACTCTGCTCCACCTTAACCACTGGGACTTTCACTGCCACTTTTATGAAAAATGATAAGCAAAACATGGAAAAGTGCACAACTAATAGATATGGTCTACCCTCTCGCCCTCTCACCCCGCAGTACTGGCTCTCACAGCCTGGAGGAGCTGTGTCTCCAGGTGACAGACCTGCTGTCCGGGCTGAAGAAGATGCAGAGCCAGCTCCCGGAGCACGGCTGCCTGCTCGTCTCTCCTGGAAACTTCTGGCAGAATGAGCGTGAGCGCTTCGACTCCGACGCTGACATCATCCGCACCGTGCACCAGCACGAGTCCAAGGGCCTGCACACCTCTGCCACAGTCAAAGGTATAGGCAGGGGGCGCCGTGGAGCAGGGAGGAGGCAGCATTCTGCTTTCATTTCAAATGAGGGGTCTTAATAGTTTAGGGTTTGTGCGGTCAAATGATTTCCAAGTGTAAATATTTAGAATTTTCCATGAAAAGGGATTTTTTTAGCCGTTGTCAAAGATATGCATGATGTGTACAGTATGTTATAGAAGTGTGTGTTATACAGTGTGTGTTATAGAAGTATTGAAAGTTTGTATATGTCTTTTACAGTATCTTAATTGACAGTGTGTGTGTTTTGTAGCTATGTTGACAGTCTGTGTGTGTGTGTGTGTGTTGTAGTGGTATTGCCAGATTTGTGGGTAGCATTATTGTGTGTGTTTTGTAGCAATGTTGACAGTGTGTTATAGTAATGTTGACAATATGTTATAGCTGAATTGACAGTATGTTTGTGTTGTAGTTGTGTTGACAATCTGTGTGTGTTGCAGCGATATTAACAGTCAGTGTGTGTTGCAGTTGTATTGATAGTCTGTGTGTGTACATGTGTGTGTGTTGCAGAGGTATTGATAGTGTGTGTGTTGCTGTAGTATTGATAGTCAGTGTGTGTGTTGCAGCGATATTGACAGCCTGTGTGTGTTTCAGATCTGCTGTTTGGAGTTCCAGGGAAATACAGCGGGTTGAGCCTGTACAACAGGAAGCGGGTAGTATCCTACACCATCACCATCGCATTGCAGAGCTACCATGCCAGGTGAGCGGGAACAGACTGCACATGTGCAGCAGAGAGACACACGCGCGCACACCCACACTTATACTATTTATTGACTTTCGTTGTATTGTACCTTATGATTTCTAATTCCAACCCCGAAGAACTGAAAAGCAAAATTCAAGAGTGCCTTTACTTCTATTGCAGTGTGAGATACTAGCGCGCGCACACACAAACATCCGCACAGGTTTGAATGTATAGACGCATAGACCAGGAGATCTGTCCTGATCCAGACTGACCTTTTTCATTATGTATAAACATACACAGTTTTAGGTTGTCTAATACTAGGTTGCTTGTACCACTATAGAAGCTGGTGTAACTGCATTAATTTAATTTAATAAATCACAGCTTATGTCCTAGAGTTCCGGTCCCTCACACTCTCCTTCTCCTCTCCTCCTGTCCCCAGATTCCTGAGTAGCCTGCATTCCAGGCTCAAGCAGCTCCACCCCAGTGTGAACTGCAGCCTGCGCAGAGACCAGATGGTGCATGTCCACTTCAAAGAGGAGATCGGCATCGCGGAGCTCATCCCCCTCGTCACCACATACATCATCCTCTTCGCTTACATTTACTTCTCAACAAGTGGGTATTCCTCACCCTCACATTTACCCTCACCCTCGCACACCCTCAGACACATACTCCTTCACACTCGCATACTGTACAGCATCCTCTTCACGTACATGTACTTCTAAACTCATGGGTATTCCTCACACTCACCTTCACACTCACCTACACCTTCCTCTTCATGTACGTGTACTTCTCAACATGTGCGTATCCTTCACTTTCACACACCAATATCCCCTTTGCTTTTGTCTTGTATATTTAGTTCAGTTTTGAAGAATATTCATCAAATACAGCACACGAATTGCATAACTTACTAAACTAGCATATTCTACCATATGCACCTCTTATAATAATAATAATAATAATAATAATCTTTATATAGTGCCTTTCATAGTGAACCACCATCACAAAGCGCTTTACAAGATATGAGACTAGGGTGTGTGAACTATGCATCAGCTGCAGAGTCACTTACAACAACGTCTCACCACAAGGAGGTTAACTAACTTGGTCAGGGTCACACAGAGCTGAGCTGGGATTTGAACCGGGGACCTGCTGGTTATAAGCCCGTTTCTTTAACCACTGGACCACACAGCTTCCTCTTCTGTCTCTTGCTTGTAAAGATAAACTGGGAGGTCCCTTAATAGAAAGTTTCCCAAATTGTTTTTAAATGAGCCATAATACTCCAAAATACTCCTCCAAACTGCAGTAGCTAAACAAACAAGGGAGAAGTGAGCAATGGTGGCGTCTTGCAGGGGTACTTTGTTGCGTGTGCAGTGTGCTGCTCCGGTACTGAGTGTGCATGCATGTGTGTGTCGCAGGGAAGATCGACATGGTGAAGTCCAAGTGGGGTCTGGCCCTGGCTGCGGTGGTGACGGTCCTGAGCTCTCTGCTCATGTCAGTCGGTCTCTGCACGCTCTTCGGACTCACGCCCACACTCAATGGAGGGTAGGTCCTATCCTTCAAATACCAGTCATCACAACACCTTCTTTGCTTTAAATAGCACTGGCAACAATAGTGGGGCTGTAGATTTTTTAGTGCTTTTCAAGTTCCACTGAGTACTCGGGCACATGCGAGGCCCTTTCTACACACCTATACCACAAGACATTTCTGGGTAACAGGGAGTAGGACGTGCAGGCTCTACAGCTTCTGAGAGCTTGATTTCCTTAACTTTTCCAGCTAATTCAATAAAGAATATTGAAATGTTTGCTTAAATTCTGAAATAATATTCAAACATGAAATACCCATGTTCGTCCCTGTGTGGCATGAGATGATTCTTCCAGTATAATAGTGTATCTCAACTGCTTCTTCCAAAGCCAATATGGTGAAATAAAACTGCTAGTAATAAAAACAGACCATGCACTTTACACTGGTAATAGAACAAATATTTTGTGTTTATAAATATTGATGTCATTTACATTCCTATTTTAGAATATCACAGTGAAGAATTCTAACAATTCTAAGCAAACATTTGGGGAGGATGATGGAAAAGTTTAATGATATACAAATGAGGTGATTTTAATACACAGTCTTGCATGCATGGGTTAAGCACTCATCTATGCAATACAGCACAGTGTGTGATCGAACCCATTTTTAATGTCATTGCAAAGTCAATCATATTTGAAAAAAAAAAAGTTAACATTCTACACTTAACAAAAATATAAACGCAACATGCAACAATTTTAAAGATTTTACTGAGTTACAGTTCATATAAGGAAATCAGTCTGTTAAGGGGAAAAAAAGGTTTTATTGAGAATATATATATATATATATATATATATATATATATATATATATATATATATATATATATATATATATTAAAAATACAAAACTGAAAGATCGTAATTGGATACGTCTCCACCCCCCTGAGTTAATACTTGGTGGAAGCACCTTTGGCAGCAATTACAGCTGTGAGTCTGTTGGGATAGGTCTCTACCAACTTTGCACACCTAGATTTGGCAATATTTGACCATTCTTCTTTACAAAACTGTTCAAGCTTTATCAAGTTCCTTAGGGAACGTCGATGGACAGCAATCTTCAAGTCATGCCACAAATTTTCGATTGGATTTAGGTTGGGGCTCTGACTGGGCCACTCAAGGACATTTACCTTTTTGTTCCTTAGCCACTCCAGTGTAACTTTGGCTGTGTGCTTTGGGCCATTGTCATGCTGAAAGGTGAACTTCCATCCCAGTTTTAGCTTTCTTGCAGAGGGCAGCAGGTTTTCCTCAAGGACTTCTCTGTACTTTGCTCCATTCATTTTCCCTTCTATCCTGACAAGTGCCCAGTCCCTGCCGATGAGAAACATCCCCATAACATGATGCTGCCACCACCATGCTTCACAGTAGGGATGTTGTTCTTTGGGTGATGCGCTGTGTTGGGTTTGCGCCAAACATAGCGCTTTGCATTTAGGCCAAAAAGTTCCATTTTAATTTCGTCAGACCACAAAACGTTTTGCCACATGGCTACAGAATCTCCTGAGTGTTTTGTTGCATACTTCAAATGGGATTCAGAAGTATTCAAAACAACTTTATTAACTGGATTAATGACTAAAACAATAAATCATTTTAAATTAGAAACTTCCATCTCCTTTGTCTGTTTTTAAAAGATGTTATAATAAAGTTGGAAAACGCTTCACAATCCTTGAGTAATGACTTCCTTCTTTCCACCCAACCATGAGGCCAGATTTGTGGAGTGCTTGGGATATTGTTGTCACATGCACAGTTTGCCATTGGCCTCTTGGTAGCCTCTGATCAGTCTCCTTCTTGCTCAGTTATCCAGTTTGGAGAGACAGCCTGATCTAGGCAGGGTCTTGGTGGTTCCGTACACCTTCCACTTCTTAATAATCGTCTTGACCGTACTCCAAGGGATATTCAAGGCCTTTGATATTTTTTTATACCCATCCCCTGGTCTGTGCCTTTCAACAACTTTGACCCGGAGTTCTTTTGAAAGTGCCTTGGTGCTCATGGTTGAGCCTTTCCTTTGAAATGCACTACCAAGCAGAGGGAACCTACAGGAACTGCTGAATTTATCCTGAAATCACATGAATCACTACAATTTAACACAGGTGAAGGCCACTTAACTTGGTGTGTGATTTTGAAGGCGATTGGTTACACCTGAGCTAATTTAGGATTGCTATTACAAGGGGGGTGGGCACTTATCCAACCAAGCTATTTTAGTTTTTATTTTTTATTAATTTTCTACAAATTTCTAGAATATTTTTTTCACTTGGAAGTTGTGAGGTAGGATGTGTAGATAAGTGAAAAAAATATATATTTTATTGCATTTTAATTCCAGGCTATAAGGCAACAATAGGTGAAAATTTTGAAAGGGGGTGTAGACTTTATATAGGCACTGTTTGTCTGTATGTGTGTGTGTGTGTGTGTATATATATATATATATATATATATATATATATATATATAATATATAAAATATATAAATCTAATTTTAACAAGTTTTAATTGTTTTCTGTTGTACTAGAGTCCGCCTCTCTACACAAACAATTTACTGCACTAGCTGTCAGGTTCCCTTTCAAGTACGAAACGTAACCATTACCTAATGAGTATTTACCTCCTAAAGACACGAAACCTGAATAAGATATAACAAAGCTGCTCAGCTGAGCCTGTGACGCAGTCATGCCGGCCTCCGTGGGTATAAAGGACTGTGCTAACTGACCTGACAGACAAGCCTATTCAGATAAGTACTTGTTACTTTTTCTGCTATAAATTTTTGCATTTATTGTGTTTTTACACAAATTATATATGATATTAAAAATAAACGCTGTATTAGTTTTACTAATTATTCGTATTTGTGCACTACAGCCTGTTCTTTGTTACATCCTGTACCGACCCATTTCTGACCTGCTACTGACCGGTCCTGTACCAACCTGGTCTTCAGGTCTTGAACAGCCCCTTTGCTGTCTTTAAGCAGACTGAAGCAGCCTAGGTTTCATTCCTGCGACACACGCAAGACCAGTTTGCCTGCTGAGGACAAGCACAGCAGATGCTCTTCCTGCCTGAGGCCAGAGCATGCAAAGGATGCCCTGGTGAACCAGAGTGCTCTGTGTCCCTCACTCCTGCACAACGCTCTTCCCCATCACCCTCTGGCTTTGTGCCAAGGGAGAGAGCCCACTCAGGGAGCCGTCTTCACAATCCTCCTCTGCCTCTCCTTCTCCCCTGTAGAAAAAGAGGAGGAGTCGCCTTTCCATGCGATTGACGGTCCACTTGGGGTCCCAGGGGGCTGTGAGCGCAGATTGGCAGCCTCTCAGGAGGTGGGCGAACAGGAGCTGGCGTTCCCGTTTCAAGACAAAGATATTGTTTCAAGAGGGCCACTGCAGTCTTGCAAGTGACCTGGCCTATATGATGGTGAGACAAGGCAGTCCATCTTTTATGATGAGCCTACCACCTTTCCCATGTGCCCAACTGAACCCCCCCCCGGTGCACCCGGATTTTGTTTTTGAAATCCAGTCATTCTGTGGTCACCCTGCTCCTGCTGTTTCCCAGTCTGTGGACACCCTGTATAGGGTGCATAATGCCTAGAAGCTGGGCCTGGCCCAATTTCCACCAGTGGAGACTTCAATTGCTGCGTTAGTACAGGCACTTAATTTAGCGCTGCTGTCCAAGGACGCGATCTGCCCCAACAAACGGATGGCTCTCGGCAGTGATCCGCAAGCGTGCCTATTAAGCCAGTGCATTCACCACAGCGCTGGGCAAGTTTAGTAGTATTCTGGTAGCCTCCAGTCCTATTTGCTGAGGTCCCTCTAAGACAGCCACAGGCCCTCATCACAACAACTGGATGAGCTGCGTCTGGTAAACAAGAACCTGCTCCATCTATCAAAACTGAACGGGCATGCTGTGGGTAGAAACCTGTCTGCACTGGTAGCCGCACACAGGCAGCTTTGGCTTTCCCAGGCATGCTTGCCTAATGGGGACAAAGCAGCGCTGCTGGATGCCCCTATTATACCAGGACATACCTTTGGTCCTGCAGTGGACGAGATGCTGCAGTGCTCTCACCACTTGCTGGTGCACTTAGCTTCCCAAGCAACCTGATAGTAACCTAACATCTTATTGAATGTATTTTTTCGCTGTTGCAAAATACAGTAATTCCTATACCGTGTCTTTAGAAGCTACAAGTTTACTGGAAAAATAGAATACTGTTGAGAAACTGTAAGTAAAGATGACGTTGGAAATCAGTTTCCCTAGTAAAATAATCACACTGTGCACCTTTTATTTTTTAATCCTCCAAACACGCTGCCTATGTCATTTCTCAACACTACTAGTTTAACTCCTCCAGTGTCTCCCAGACGGTCAATGAGTCAGTCATGCAGAATGTCACAGTCAGCCTGAACAAAATTGCTCATTGCATTATAATACACACTGATATCTGCAATTACCATAATGTTTTTAACTTTTTATACGTTATTCTTGAAAATGTGAACCTAGGGGTTTTTTTTTGGTCATACGTGGTTCCTTCGTTGTGACCCAACGCAAATGATGCCCACCACAATTTCAGGCTGAATTTGGTACTTTACAGGAACTATCGCCGGGTTCTGAAGAGAAAATAATCGAAGGAAGTTGATTCTGTTCAATTCCTGTTAGTGTTTGACTATAAAACAAAAATACAAAAATGCAGCAAATCTATGTGGCCTAATTTATCCAAGCCATTTTATAACTGGTTAATATTATTGTGTAGGTTTTCTATTCCTTCTTCTGCTAAGATAATTATTAGAACTTGACTTAATAGCTAAGGTCAAACAAACTCATGACCATGAGTTAATAAATTAATACATTCTCTGTACGAAATTAGACTTTCAGATGGAACAGCAAAACACCTGCACGCACATGAGAAAGCAGTTCTAATCTGAGCTGGCTGCTTGGATGTCATCACTCCAAACAAACACAAGTAAAAGATGTTTCCAAGAAATGTGGTAGTATAGAAGAGAAAAGGCTAATCAATGCCTTTCACAAAGAAGGCTCTGAGTTTCAAGACAAAACCACAGGATGCTTTATTTATTAAAGAACATTGGTCGTAAAGTTCAGAAATATCTTGGTCTAGTTGCCACAATAAAAATAAAGAAAACTGCTTAGTCATGGCCCCATGTTGGGAATTCCTGATAAAGCAGTCCCTGGATTGTGGTCTGTTCCACTAATCATTTGCAAATGTTCATTTAAACTGCATGGATCAATATGAACTCGAGGCTCACTCTTGACCTTGCATGTGGGGACTTCATTGCCACCATCACCCTAAATGCAGTATTTGCAAATATCTTGAATTGCATTACATAAAAATGTAACAGATTTCTACTTTCAGTATACTTCCAGTGTTTCTAGTCCTGCTATGTTAATGTAATAAAGCCCTCTGCCACGTATGCAATCAGTTAGAGCAGAGACTGCTGGGTAATAATTACCCCCCCCCCCCCCCCCCCCCATTTTTTTCTCCCAAACAAACTTTATTGACAGAGAGCATTCAAAATCACTAAACATTGGCGATGACACCCAAGATTTTATTTTTCACAAACCACATCTGTGTGAAAAATCTAAAACAATCTAAAAGGGAAAGTACTTGAAAATTAAATTGTATTTAAAGGAAATGTCTTTGTTATGCTGGTATTATTTTCCTATTCTGTTAATAGCAGTTGCACTTAGTCCACTGTTTACTGATGATCCAATCAGGAACGCTATGACATCGTCCTGCGTTGCTAGGTAACAGATGGGGTGAGGTTGCACCACTGAGCTCTCGCGAATCACATGCCAGGGCAAAAGACACGTAACTGTGTGTTCTGTAGTACATATACACACACATGCTGCTGTATGTTTCAGAACAAAGCCCTTCTAGTGAATTAACTTTCACGCTGTTAGATGCTGCTGGTGACCTGACATTGAAAGATAAAAGCAGATAACGAGTCCTTCGTCCAAGGACAGGACAACAAAGTAACTGCTGCTTGTTTTCTTTCAGCCATGCTGCGACAAAGAAACCTGTCTTCAAAATTCGCTTTCCACTAATGTACCTATTTGATATTCCTGACTGGCTTGGCAGTGTCTCAGTGTACTCAGAGTATACATTCTCTGTGCAGAACCAGAATATGTGTTCTGTGCTTTTGGCTTCTTTTGATTTACACGCATATATTGTTCCCTCTTTATTACACTATCTGACGTGCACATCCTAAAAATGTGAGGTATTTAAAATTAGTGATGGGCTGTTATACAGAGAAATATAGGACATTTACAGTTTCCAATCAACAAACCAAATTGAAATATCGAGGGAGCATAGTAATGTACAGCGTTCTTATGCAGCAGGTTCACACCACTGGTCACAACACTCAGTAAGTTCCTATCCCTTTCTCTCTATCTCTGCAGGGAGATCTTCCCCTATCTGGTGGTGGTGATCGGCCTGGAGAACGTGCTGGTCCTTACCAAGTCTGTGGTGTCCACGCCCGTCGACCTGGAGGTCAAGCTGCGCATTGCACAAGGTGAGAGACGAGGCTGTTGCAGCACATGTACACAGCAGACTTACACTGCACAGCCTTCAATGATCACAAGCTGAATTATGAAACAACCCATCACTTTCCGTAACCACTGAGTTCCTCAAATCCACTGCCTTCCACACTGCAACACAGCACTCTAACCAATACCTCAAACCGACTACCTTCCACACTGCAATGCAGCACTTTAATCAATACCTCAAACCCACTGCCTTCCACACTGCAACCCAGCACTCTAACCAATACCTCAAACCCACTGCCTTCCACACTGCAACGCAGCACTCTAACCAAGAGTTTCTCAAACCTACTGCCTTCCACACTGCAACCCAGCACCCTAACCAATACCTCAAACCCACTGCCTTCCACACTGCAACACAACACTCTAACCAAGAGTTCCTCAAAGCTACTGCCTTCCACACTGCAACCCAGCACTCTAACCAATACCTCAAACCCACTGCCTTCCACACGGCAACACAACACTAACCAATACCTCAAACCCAAGGCCTTCCACACTGCAAACCAGGACTCTAACCAATACCTCAAACCCACTGTCTAACACAACAACCCAGCACTCTAACCAATACCTCAAACCACTGCCTTCCACACTGCAACCCAGCACTCTAACCACTGAGCTGAGCAAACCCACTCAAACCCACTGCCTTCCACACTGCAACCCAGATCTCTAACCACTGAGCTACTCAAACCCACTACCTTCCACACTGCATCCCAGCACTCTAACCAATACCTCAAACCCACTGCCTTCCACACTGCAACCCAGCACTCTAACCAATACCTCAAACCCACTGCCTTCCACACTGCAACCCAGATCTCTAACCAATACCTCAAACCCACTGCCTTCCACACTGCATCCCAGCACTCTAACCAATACCTCAAACCCACTGCCTTCCACACTGCAACCCAGCACTCTAACCAATACCTCAAACCCACTGCCTTCCACACTGCAACCCAGCACTCTAACCAATACCTCAAACCCACTGCCTTCCACACTGCAACCCAGCACTCTAACCAATGAGCTACTCAAACCCACTGCCTTCCACACTGCAACCCAGCACTCTAACCAATACCTCAAACCCACTGCCTTCCACACTGCAACCCAGCACTCTAACCAATACCTCAAACCACTGCCTTCCACACTGCAACCCAGCACTCTAACCAATACCTCAAACCCACTGCCTTCCACACTGCAACACAACACTAACCACCAGGTACTCAAACCCACTGCCTTCCACAAGGCAAACATCATTGCTTATGACAGGGTAGCCATCTGCTGTGTTGATGTGTGCATTCACTGCTGAGTGACAGGCAGGAGATCGAGACAGAGGTTGAAGTTGATACACCCCGCAGGTGAACAGGATTTATTTACATATCAACACACTGAAGAGATCACGTGACACAACCAGCAATGGCAGCATATGGCTTCGCCTTGTTGCATTCCAGTTGTTCTGTAATGGTTACATTTCATACTTGAAAGGAAACATTAGGTTATTATCATAACACTAGTTCCCCGAAATAGAAATGTAACCATTAACCTTCAAGGTCGCTGCATCCTTGATTGCAGCAGGCTTCAAGGAAAAATGACGCAGATTACTTTGGGGCGGGCCATGACTGCTTCACAGAATCTGTGAGCAGCTTTGATATATCTTCTTCAGGTTTCGGGTCTTTAAAAGGTGGTTACACTTCTATTTCAGGGAGCCAGGGTTATAGGAAGGAGAATGTGTTTGTAGTCTTGTGACTATTACATATTGATTTATTGATGAGATACACAATATAAAACCCAGCTCGATCTCTGTTCTGTTCAAGTGCACGCTACAATAAACTTTAGTGTGAGATTTAATTAGGATTGGCAGCTAATAAACAATGAAAGAAAATCTTACTATTCATCTGACTTTTAAAAAAAAGTTATCAGAGTACTTCATAACAGCGTGTACTAAATTAGGTAGGACAATGCTAATTAGGGATGGTAACGTTTAAAATGTTATCTATGTATTGATCGTTTTTGATTTTAGTAAACAGGTAATCATTTTCAAAGAGACATATAAATGTAGAGGTCAGATCAGCTGTAGTATTTATACAGCAGGATTTAGGCACTGTAAGGTCATGTTGTGATTTGAAATATATTTATTTATTCAAAATCCATATACATGTAAATGATAGGCACATGTCGTCTTAGCTGCCACAATGTTGCAGTTTATCATAGAAACAGCACTTTAAAGGAGGGCTTCTCATGATGGCTGCAAAGACTCTCAGTGTTTTAAAGCCATTTATTCATAAACAAGGGGGTCAGACAATAAAGAGTGCATCTGACTGATCTTACTTCAACACACATTGCATTTATCTAAACCAGTTAATAATTTATGAGTTTATGACTTTGTTTTGTTAGTGTTTTTTTTTTTTTTTTTTTTTTATGATCGGGATTTTTTTTTCTTTGGCTTGACGGTGGGAAGTAATGCTGAGTGCAGGGGTCAAAGCAGATCTGTTTAGAGATCTGTTGACCTAGCAGAGCACGCCCCCTACTGTCTCTGTGTGCTCACGGTTTTACTCTGAACCAGAAAACCTCTTAAGTGATGAGAGGATAGGGCAGTGAGGGATGACATGTACCCCGTGGGACCAAGTCTGTGTCTCTACTCGCAAACAGATTATTTTCCACCCACAGAGCCATATGTTTATGCAAGCGTAATTAAGCATTTGCTTTGGATGATATTTAAGTAATTTTGTTTCATAGACTTTGGCGAAGCTGTTACTGCCATTCACACCAAAAAAAATGAAATATTTTCAACTTTAGCCGCAGCGCTTTGTGACGTACCCTACCAGCAGCCAATCAGGTAAAAATAAGAGGCTCCTTTCCACAAGAGAAGATCGAACAAACAAGATTGAGGAAGAAAAGCCGATACTGTGTGTGTCCGAGCATGTTCAAATTCAATTTTTTATTTTATTTCAAACAAACAAATATGAACATGTTTCGCTCCTCATAGACCGTCATCAGTGTGTATGGCTATATATCTCTGATCTTTAAAAACAAAACCAAAAAATACAAGTGTCCCCCCCCCCCCCATTAATTTTGGAAAATGTTAGTAATTTAGTTTTAAACAGAAGTTGCTACACAACTCTTGCAAAACATTAATGACTAACAGAAAAACTTTTACTACCCCAACAAATCAACTAATTAACACAGTTAAAACATATATCTATTACTCAATGAAAACCCAATAGTCTAAGTTTTACATCAATAGCTCAATGTTATTTACATTTTAAATAGTGAGCAGAGAGGTTTGTTGATTGTATGAGTAGTATTGTTCCTTGGGTGAACCAAAATAATGAGCTTAAGTCGTGTGATTTCATTAAAAACGGTAGGTGCTCAGTGTTTTGTATTTGAGTTGAGTTAAAGTTGCCAAAATGAGTTGATTAAGAATCTCTATAAATAGTCATTCAAAAAGACATAATTTTAATTAACGTTAGAATGGTGAAAGATATGACCATGCCCCGCTTCAGTAATGAAGATCACCTGGTTGCTATCGGCATTATTGTAGGGGGCCTGAAGAATGAGATGTTCTGCTTCAACAATCAGTAGACTAGTCCAGAGAAACCAGGAAACCGGCGCTGTGAGGGATTCATCTTCCAGCAGGACAACGACCCCAAACATACAGCCAAAGCCACACTGGAGTGGCTTAAAAACAAAAAGGTCAATGTCCTGGAGCGGCTCAGTCAAAGCCTGGACCTCAATCCAATTGATAATATGTGGAAAGAGTTGAAAATTGCTGTTCACCAAAGGTCCCCATCCAACTTGACGGAGCTTGAGCAATTTTGCAAAGAAGAATGGGCAAAAATTGCAGTGTCCAGATGTGCAAAGCTGGTAGAGATTTATCCAAATAGACTCATGTAATTGCTGCCAAAGGTGCCTCTACCAAATATTGACTCAAGGGAGTGAATACTTATGCAATCAATTATTTTCTGTTTTGTATTTGTAATTAATTGAGAACAATTTGTAGATTTTATTTTTCACTTTGACTCAAACTCCTAATTAAATCCAGTTTTGATTCCATGTTGTAACACAGTAAAATGTGGAAAAGTCCAAGGGGGGGTGGATACTTTTGAGAGCCACTGTAAAAAAGTGTCAGTTTTATAATACATGTAATTACATGCTATAGGACTTAGGCAGGGGTGAAATTACAGGCTTTATTAACATTAGATAGATAGATTACGTTTACAATTAGGCATGATTAAAATTCAAAGGTAAAGCACAGCACACAGTCACGCTAAAGAATCAAGAAGTGCAGTTAACATATTTATTGACTGGTGAAATACAATTCAAAGCTGCTGCAGTAGGTCAACTGTTTTGTCATTTCAGATGTTTTCATAATATAAACATTGCATTTTAAAGCCAGTGTGCCGTGCAAAAGCACATCATGATAAACCACATTTGTAGGTGAAAAACGCTAGAATAAAAGTCGCTACTTATAAAAAATACATAAACACGTGATATTTTCAGTCCACTAAAAATGGCTTTACATAATACCTGTATAAGTAAGAAATTGTTGTGTCCAGTGTGAAAACAACACAAAATTAAAGTAGCACTATAGCATTAAAATGTTCAATACAAAAAAATACCAGAGTTACAAACTCTTGCACTGTCAAAAAAATAAATAAATAAATAAATCTGTGTGAACAGGGGCTGGTGGCAACACAAATTGACGTCCGGTGTGAACGCCCCTTCGCATTGTCTGTCCCCCCTCCCCAGGTCTGAGCAACGAGAGCTGGTCCATCATGAAGAACATGGCCACAGAGCTATGCATCGTCCTGATTGGCTATTTCACTCTTGTCCCGGCTATCCAGGTAACCTACCAGTAGCTCATATGGGTTGAACGTCTAATTGATACCTGATTAAATCTGCAGTTGTCTGTTTGCACATCCTCATTCTCCATTTCTAAGACTAGCTCGAAATAGGTTTGAGATGAACAGCAACCATTGATTTAACTGGGTAAGCACTGATGGGCCCGAATGGCCTCCTTTTCTTTGTTTGTGTCGTTATGAAGTTGAGTAACTGTGTGTGCCACCCGTAGGAGTTCTGCTTGTTCGCTGTGGTTGGCCTCGTCTCAGATTTCTTCCTGCAGATGCTTTTCTTCACCACCGTCCTCTCTATCGATATCCGACGTATGGAGGTAAAAGAAGTGTGTGTACTTGTGCGTTTGCGTGTGCATGTTAGTGCACACCTTTAGTGGGGTTAAAAAAAGTCCCTACAAGGTAGAAAAACCTGACAAAATATACCTTGTTAGGATATAGCCCATCCCTCTGTAGTAATGAAATGTATATTTCAAACATGAGCAATTATTTTAAAATAAATAGTTTTAGATGCAACTTTCATTATTGTGACGATCACCTAGCAAAGCTAAGCCTACGGAAATAGGCTTGCAAAACAATTGTGGTTATGTTGAACGGTTCAGTAGGCTATTCATTGAATGATAAATGCTTGTGTCTTTTAATCTTGTATTCTTATTACCCCTTCATTCCTTCTCCCACGGCAGCTCACGGACTTGAACAGGTGCTTCCCTGCCGAGGCCTGCCTGGCCCCCCCTAAGCCCTCGCCTTTGCGCCCGCGGGAGGCCCACCAGCAGCAGTACAAGAGACTGCGCCCCGTAACCCCTTACACCATCACCCTGCAGCCCTCCTCCTTCCGAAACCTCACGCTGCCCAAGAGACTGCGCGTCATCTATTTCCTGGCCAGGACCCGCCTCGCACAGCGCATCATCATGGTGAGGGAAGAGGGGTGGGGCTGTGTGAGCAAGGACCGGAGCGAGGAGGAGCTGTGTGAGAGAGGAGAGGGGAGGGGAGGAGAGGAGGTGTACGAGAGAGGAGAGGAGAGGGGAGGAGCTGTGCGAGAGAGGAGAGGAAGAGAGGAGAGGGGAGGGGAGGAGGTGTGTGAAATGATGAAATCATGACATTGGGCATATGAGATTTTTTATTTGTCTGGTCTTTCTCATTTGCATTCTGTGCTTAGGTCAACTGGTATCAATATTACACAAAAATGTTTCATTAACATTTGACTCACAGTTATACTCGTTTTGTAATTCTAATATTTACCTCTCCCCATCTCCTCATCTCTCCCCTTCTCCATCTCTCCCCCCTGCTCCTTCTCTCTAACCCAGGCTGGCACAGTGATCTGGATTGGTATCCTGGTGTACACGGATCCTGCCGGTCTGCGCACCTACCTATCAGCCCAAGTGTCTGAGCAGAGTCCCCTTGGCAAGTCAGGGGGGCTGCCCCCATTGTCTGTGTTTCCTGTGGGGGACCCCGAGAGCACACTGACAGTGCTGCCCCACCCTGAGCCCACCCCCCTGTTGGAGAACCAGTCCCAAGACCAGCAGCGCCCTCCCTGGGCCAGCCAGAGAGACCAGCCCCCTGGCCCAGACAACACCCCTGAGATCTCCTGGATCCCCCCTGACGAGGAGACCTGGAGGAGGCTGTCTTTCAGACACTGGCCCTCCCTCTTCAGCTACTACAACATCACACTGGCCAAGAGGTGAGGGCCGTCTGACTGTCTCCCTGCATGTCTTTCTGCCTGTTTGCATGTCTTACCTGTCTGTCTCTTTGCCTGCCTGTGTCTGTCTGTCTATTTGCCTGCCTGTCTCTCTGCCTCCCTGGCTGTCTCTCACTCTGCCTTTCTCCGTGTCTGTGTGCCAGTGTCAGGAGTGATGTGTTGTTCTCCCTCTGTGTCTGTGCAGGTACATCAGCATCCTGCCAGTGATCCCTGTCTCGTTCTACCTTAGTGCTCAGGACGCTGTGGAGGCCAGACACCCTCAGGACACACAGCGCTTCCACTCCCACTTCCCAGCCTTCGACATGCAGGCAGAGCAAGCTCCGGAGCCCCCCGGCAAGACCCTGAGTCAGCCTGACTTCACTCTGTACAAGTGAGTGCACTCATCAACATTATGAATCACGCATGAGAAATCAACCCATCACCAACATTCCAGGGCATCTTGTGTTGTGTATAGAAGCAATCCCATGCATCTTTGTTCTTGTGATTTAAAATAAGTTACTAAACTGTGTATAGGGTGACTCCTATAACAGATCTGATTATAACAGATTTGGGTTAGAAGTTACTCTCAGTATAACGGAATATTCTACCATTGAGTATTTTTAAAGCAGAGAATTAATCCCCTTTTTAAATAAAATACCCAGCTTCTATATTCCTCACAATATCCTAATTACGTGGTAATTGATCAACACTTATCTTTTCCTTGTTCTTTAGTATTTAGTTTTTTCTAAATCCATTCCTTAGTAAAATATGCAGCACCTTGCTGTATTCCCCTTTTCCATTGTTTCTCTGGGCATTCACTTCTAATGGGATTGTTTGTAGCGCACAGTGCCACTGCTGGTGAAGGGTTGTAACTGCTCTCATGGTATTTTAACTCTGCACGCAGTGAGCCTCATTTTCTACAGAGCCTGACAAAGGACACATGTTTTGCTGAGATTCAGTTTTGTTTATTTGATCTTCAACGTGACTTACTGATAAAGAAAAAAAAAAAAGCAAACAACACTTAACACACATCCCCAGTAAGAGATGACAGTCATAACTTCACTTTATTAGGAAAATAATTCTTCGGAACACCATTCATTAGCAAAGGTGTCGTCAGACAGTTGTTACATTACCAACTATGCACCCCACACAATAACATATTGATAATGGCAACAGTTTAAACAGTGCTTGCCGTCAGTGCATTAAAACACAGATAAGGCTTGTGTATGTCTGTCTGTCTTGTGTGCATGCGTGTGCGTGTGTGTGTGTGTGTGTGTTTACTAGCTTTATCTCTATGGCCTGTGATAGCATCATTCAAGGTTTACAGCCTCACAGGCCCCTCTCCCCTGCCTGCTGCTCATTGGTTCAGCCTCTGGTGGAAAGATGAGCCTGGCTGTGATGTCACTGTGAGGTGTCTTAAAGGGGTCCTGTCCTTGGTGTGGCTCTCTGCTGGCAGTGGAGAGGGCAAATGTGGAGGCTTAGTAACTGGAGGGAAACCCACCTGCAGCGGTGAGTCCACACAGCTCAATGCTACTTTTATATGAACTGGAAAATTATAAAAGTCTGCTTCACCAGTGTGCCCTTGACTTAAAACAAACTTGACCCAAAGCTATAAAATACTCTCTCGCGACACATTTACAAATACCTAAAGAAATTTCAAAAGGAAATTAGTAAATTCAATGACAATCATTTTGAGTATTTTCCAAAGTCTTTGTTAAGTTGATTATGTTTAGGGCTTCTGTTTTTTGGTTTTTATTAACTGTATTTTTGAGTGCTTATTTTTAGCTATTTTTGAGTTTTATGTAAATCGTTTTTTTTTTTTGAGGGGCTTTCATTTTTGTTATACTGCATGAAATTAGTTTTTTCGGTTAATTTCCAACATATGTTTATTTCTGTCAAAATATGTATAAGTACTAATACAGTACATATGTTTATTTCTGTCAAAATATGTATAGTAACTGGACAGTACTTGCACACTTAAGTTGTACCATCATTTCGCCACAGTCTGTTTTAAATCCTCCATATCTTAACTATAATACAGCTTTAAATTCCGTTAAGAAGCCTCCATACCTGATTGTAATCTAATTTTAAATCTTGGTAAGTGGAGTCTCTAATAGAAATGTGTTAAGCGATTGAACAACAGCTGTATTTGTTTAATGGATCTCATTTTGGAATTTATCTTGGAATGGAACCAGGTGAATTGCATTATTTAAGATTACACCATTGCACCTTTAATCAAATGAGCAGCTTGGACCAAGTAAAGTAAATCTCTCAAAGAGTGATGTCTTAGTCCTGAGCACCTCTAGCTTGTGTGTTTTGCTGTTGTCTTTCTTATCCCTCAAAAACCTTTTTTCATCAGGAAAACCTTGTTTTTTTGTTTTGTTTTTCTCTGGATGAAATGTGTCTCATGTTGAAGCTGTCCAGTATTGCACTGGTTAAAGAGTTGGGTCTGTCTGGGCTTCCAGTTTGATTTCTACCTGTTTGAAGCTGCAGTGTATACCTGAGGGTTGATGAAGCCACACTCTTGAATGTGGACACTGCAGCGAGGAGATGCGTGTGGATAGTTTTTGTGGCTTTGCTTCATGTCCGGTAATGCCTGGGAATGGAAGGAGTTTTTGTCACTTTTGTGAAGATGGTACTAGAATTGAAATATTCTGCTCTATAAGCTTTTAGCAGAAATACAAGTGGGCAGTTTCTATCAGGATGAAGTCTGCACTGGTGCTATCTCCCCTTGTAAAAGTTCCCCATAATAAAAGCATAGCAAAGTGTAATACAGCCTACTGAAAGCATGGTTTAAGCATTGCAAAGAATAGCAAGGTATGGTAAAACATATTAATAAGCATGGCAAGCCAAGGTAAACGATAGTAAACACATAGTATACAAATGGGAAAAGCATGGGTGAACTGCAAAAATGCAGTTAAATATGGTGGTAAACTTTTATAAGCGTCCGTCTCAGGATCGCCCCCAGAAATGTTTCACATTGTACGCAAAACTGAACCACACCGACATTCCATCTCATGCCGATAATGACTCTGCATCAACATGCTGTAAAGTGTTTCAGCCAATCAGAGTGCTGCATTTTTTTTATTTTTTTTTGTGAACAATTTAAACTATTAATTAAGACATCAAAGACAAGTCTTACATAGGATTAATAACCCCCATTCCTACCCCCACTCCAACCCAAGAGTGGTGCAATTTTGTTCTTTCCTGAGTTTCACAGCACCTACATTGTCACATTAGAAAACTTCAATCAAATTGCATCACCGTTTCCCTTTCTAAAAAATAAACACAGCGCGCTGCCATCGAGACAGAACAGCAACTACAATGATAGCCAAATAGTCTGCAACAGTAAAAGCTACAAATAAACCTATTTGAAAAACTAGCTCACAAATCTGTCATGCTGGTTCCATTTCTAATCATTACTCTCACAATCACTACAACTAATGTAATCATTACTCGCTCCCTAAGCATGGCTTATAAAGATAAACTTTTTTTTTCTTGTACATTGTGACAAAACAAGCAGTTAAAAAAATAATAATAATAATAATAAATAATAATAATAATAATAATAATAATATCAGCTTGGCAATTATGTGTTAATGATTAGGAAATGTATTAATCATTTTAATACATTACACTGATCAAATTAAAATACAAATGAATCTTGTATGAATGTGAACTTACTTATTTTCGGCACTTAAAACTCCACCACCTTTAGTGCCAGAAACAGAGCTTGGTGCTTTTATTGATTTTTTTTTCCCTCTGACATTCTGGATCATCAGATTTCTTGCTCTTTTTCAAGGTTTCAACCAAACTTATCTGCTTCTGTTTGCTCATTACTACCATTAAATAAACAGTACAATCCTATAAGCTTGAAATGTCTGTTTCACTTCAACAGATCGCACAGGCTCATATGCCAGACCACACTTATAAAAGTGAAATTTAGCAAATCAAAGGTACACACAGTACCTGTCTCTGTCTGTCCTGTATCTCTCAGGGCAGCGGCTCTGGGTCTAGTGGCAGGCGTGATCCTGGTGCTGCTCTTGTTCTGTCTGTACCGGGTCCTGTGTCCACGGAACTACGGTCAGAACGGGGTGTCCCACGGGCGGCGCCGGGGGCGCGGAGAGCTGCCCTGCGACGACTACGGCTACTCCCCCCCCATCAGCGAGATCTCCCCCCTGCTGCTATCCGGGCACCACATGGTACGCACCCCCCTCTCCCTTCTCCCTCCTATTCTCTGTCTCTTCTCCTGCACTCCTCTCTGTTCTCTCCATTTCAAACTTATATAGGCTTTATTAGCATGATAGTATTATTTAGGTTTTGCTAAAGCAATTACAATCAAAGTTTCAAGATTTTACAGCTTCTTAGAAACAGTCAGAATGTGCAGTGTTTTTAAATTGTCTCTCTCATGCTGTGACCAGTAGCTACGTATTCAGAAATGCAAGACTTAACTCTTTCTCTCCTAAAAGATTTTCTTTTCATCTTTAACAGCTGGTTTCATAGACCCCGATTAGCACGAATCCTAAGGTAGCATTAGGTAGTTCAAAACTAGTACAAACCAGCCTTATGTCTTATACGTTTTACACTGAAATGTTTCTTTTAATATCTGTCTACAACAGGTAGCTGCATAATTCAGGGATGGAAATAAGACTCGTATTGAATAGCAGTTTCCCCCTCTCCAGGTCTTAAAAGGAGCCCGATTAGCCACAGTGTACAGGTAACAAGCTCAGCTATGTCTTATTAAACTCATAGTAAAACCAGGAATGGATCAAACTGCTATGCAATGAGAGTCTTATTTCCATTCCTGTAATAAGAAGAAAAGAAGTCCTTCTGTTTTCTCTTCTTCTCCCCCAAAAATATTTGCAAATGTAATCGGTACATGGAATTTGGGAGAGAACGTGAACCTTATTTGAGTAATTTACTGTGTTTCCCCTCCTTGTCCCCCTAACCCTGCAGGATATTGAGTGTCTGGCAGGTGATGGTATGCTGCTGGTGAGCTGCTGTCTGGCCAGACAGATCCGTGTGTGGGACACACAGACAGGAGACTGCCTCACTGTCATCCCTGACCCCGGGTAAGAGGAGGGCACTCCACCGGGGGGAGTGAGGCACACAGTGTGTTCAGCATTTTGAAATGAGTCAGGTCCTTCAATGATCAAGTCTCGTTTCCCACGATAACTTTGTACAGTGTGCAAAAACTAATCAAAATTAGAATCACAGAACTACAACTTTCTATAGCCTTTTCAAATGTCAAGAATAACAATTTTACTATAGAATAGCACATAAATAGAGTTGTCTGCTTGTAAAGATAGTTCTCAAAGGTGCAAACAGTAGTAAATAGTGGTGGAGAGGCCCCTGTAGGTAATGTGTCTGGTCTCTTGTCACCTGTCTGAAGTATCCTGCTTGCTTGTCATTGCTGTCCAGGCTAAGGCAGAGTAGCAGTGGTGTGTGGGAGCGGCAGGAGAGATGGGAGCCAGAGCCTGAGGAGGAGGGTCTGGAGGCTGGGGTGGGGGGCTACCCACTCAGGAGGAGGCTGCTCCCCTCCAGGCCTGCCCTGTTTGGAGACCAGCCTGACCTCACCCCGCTGATCGACACCAATTTCTCCGAGCAGCCCACCTGCCTGGGGCACGCCAACGAGGGGGCCAGAGGAGGCTTCCACTTCAGAGGGTTGCTGGAGAGAGCCTACGAGGAGCATGGGGCCACCGCCCCCAACATACAAGGCTACTCCCCTTCCCCTGCACCCTGCTCCCCTTGTCGGAGACACAGCCAGGGGGACGAGCCCCTGTGCGGCCCCAATCCCCGCCCCGCCAGCTGTCTGCCTGCCGTCCCTGGGGATTGGGACAGCTCAGTGTGGGCTCTGGAGCTGCAGGGGAGCCTCATTGCAGCCGGGCGTAGCAGTGGGAAGCTGGAGGTGAGTCAGTCTGGATCAGAAATACCACCAGCACTTCGGGACGGCCCTACATAGTACCTGCTGGGTTGCTGACTGTTATAATGTAAACATTTAAAACTTAGAACAATCAAACAGCTGTGCACCATGAAAGCAACTGGCCTCAACAGTTGTCTACTTGACTTTTTTGTTTTGTTTTGTTTTAGATTCAAATTTTGAATGCCTGTTAGCAGATGAAGGAGTAAAGGCACAGCAGTGAGGTTTTGAAATTCAAATATGTGTTTCGCATGCCTTTGTGGCATGTTTTATTGTTTCTGTGTAAGGCACTTTTTAAAACATTCCTTATAAATTTGTTGACTTTTCCATCTTGAATGAATCCCTGAATGTTGACTTTTCCATCTTGAATGAATCCCTGAATGTACCCCTAAGCATACACAGTTTATCAAAACCAGAAAGACAGTTATTCATTTCCCAATATACTTTTTATAATTAATTAATAAATAGATAAACACAGAATATAGATTCAAGTAACAAAACAACATCTTCCACAAACCCTAGAAAGTCTGCTTTTTTGTTGGTGCCTGTGTGTGAGGTGTAACGCCCCCCTCTTCTCTCTGTAGCTCTGGGACGCTCTAGAAGGCTGTCTGCACTGCAGTAACGAGGAGGGCAAGTCTGGGATCACTGCCCTTGTCTTCCTCAACAACAGGTACACTGCACTCTCGGCTCACTCAGTCCAGTGGCTCAACATACTGGATGAGGATGCTGCTTAGTATAATGATTCTGGTCATTAACGGTTTTTTTCTACTGCTGAATGTTTATTAGAGTATATATAGTAAATATGGATTGGAGAGGAGGGGCATAGTGGAAAATGATTGCCCAGAGGAAAGACTGCTGTTACCAACAGGGGGCTATAATGCCTGACGCTGCAGGCTGAGGGTATTGCTCCCTGGAGGTAACAGTAGTCTTCCCGAGGGGCATGTCATTTTCCACTATGAGATGAGTCTGCAGTACATATGAAATCAGTCAAGAAAATAAGTGATGAAGAAAATGTCGCAATGGACTGGAAAAGAGTTTTGAAGCAAGTGGAAAGTTTGCTATTTTTTTTCTAAAGAAATTGTTTTAAAACTTAGAAATCCGGGGGTGGGGGGTGTTGGAAGATGAGGAATTGTGCCTACAAGTGACAAACAAAAAATAAAATATGGGCTATAGAAGATGTTTTGCCTTTAATGGAATTTCATTTTGCCTAAAATAGGGTATATTTGCAGAAATGAATTAGTCTACTGCCACATTCTCATTTCTCCATATGTATTGAATCCCATGTTGACTGATTTGTGTAATTCTGCTCATTTTGAGGTCATTCTTCTCCTTTCCCTGTTCAGAATAAGGGTTTGATTGTGTTTTCCTCTTTTAATAGAATTGTAGCTGCGAGGCTGAGCGGCTCATTAGATTTCTTTACTGTGGATATCAATAAACCCATGAACCTACTGCAGTACCAAGGTGAGTGTCAGCAGGGTCTCTTCTCTTCCTGTACCTAGTCCCGCGCTAGGCTGTGCTGTTCTGATTTAAAATAGTTTTAAGAATAAGAATTTAAGGACAAACCAAGGCTTTCAAATATGTTGTTTGAGCTCTTGTGATATCTAGGATACAGACCCCATGCTTTGAGATTCTGTAGTGCCTTTACAGGTGGTACACCCCTGTTTTCCATAACTCTGATGTATTCCATTAACTGTGTTTTCCAATAAAAATCAACGCACTGCAACATTGTTTTAACCTCAGGCCTTATCTAGGAACATAGATACCAGGTTTTTGAATTATTCCCAGGGTGTTGTGTGTCATTTTCTTACCCTGTGTGTGTGTCTCTCTCAGGAACTCCCAATCGTGGCAGCATGCCCCCTTCCCCCTGCTACAGCAGTGATGATGTAATCTGCTGTCAGCTGACCCACTCGGTGCAGTGTGCCCACCAGAAGCCAATTACAGTGCTGCGTGCTGCAGCAGGGCGGGTGGTGACGGGCAGCCAGGACCACACAGTGAGGGTGAGGCTCATCTGGAATCTTTCTGTTTGCTTTCTGCTTTTTCCTGTGTTTTTTTTTTTCTCATCCAGTAAAACCGGTTATCTCTCTCTCTCTCTCTGTCTCTTACATAACATGTTTTTCAAGAGGTGCATTTTCACTACCAAACTGAACTTCTAAAAAAGAAAAAAATATATAGAGAGAATGGACTTCATTCTCCTTTTACAGGCACTTAAGTCAGACAGACCTGGATCCATCCTATCTGTTCCTATCCTTTTACCAATGAGCTGTGTATGATAGTCGGGGGGCCTTCAGGTTTAAGTGTTGTGAGTCTCTCTCCTGCAGCAAACTCAACCCACAGAGAGATAGACAGACTGATCTGAATTCATTTTTTGTTTGTCCCACTATATACCCACTGATATGTACTTAGTGAGAGTTCAGTTTCTATCGCTCTCCTGAACCCAGCCCTGAGCTGTCCATGTAGACATGTGCCCTGACCTCCCTCCCTCTCTTTCTCTCTCTCTCTCTCTCTCAGGTGTACCGGCTTGAGGACTCGTGCTGCCTCTTCACGCTGCAGGGTCACTCTGGGGGGATCACTGCCGTGTACATCGACCAGGTCAGCACTTGGGGGGGGAGCCTAAAAATCATGGGGACGGTTCAAAACAGCTGAGAGGGGCAGGTTTTGTAAAGACACTCCACAAAGCACTTTGGACTGGGGAAAACAAACAAAACAACAACAACAACAAAAATTATTGGGGTTGTTGGTTTCCATTTAACATTAAATATATTAAAACACATTTACATGTTGAAACTTATCAGGAATGCTTGTAAATGACTGCAACATCATACAATTTAAATACAAATGAAACTTTAAATGTGCTCTTAACGTGCTTAATCCTGGAAGACACAGGCATGGTAAGGAGCACTTTCAAGATGTTGTGGGTGTTGGGATAGAGCATAACAGTGTCCTCTAATAGATCCTACATATCACTGTGCTCTTAGTAGTCCTGAAATGCCTTGGTAATTATGGACTGTATATTGAGCAGCACGTTGTTGAGCACTCAGATGCGTTTGTGTTGTATGGTGTTTTGTGAGGATTTTCTTTGCGTTGCTCCTGTCTATGATCGTAGTTCTGTTTCATCAGATAAAAATATAATGCAAAACACACCATCTACTGCTTCACTGTATTGCAATGTTGGGTACAAGGCTCCATCAAAGAATTTATCCGGGACTCTGCTTTCCAAAAATACTGCAGAATGGTGCTACCCATCCTTTTTTGGCTGAAATCTTTTTTAAAAAGCATTAATTTTATTGAGTCAGGTGCTGTTTTAAGTACATCTGTACTTACAAGGCCAATATCATGTACTTCAGATAAGACAGTACTTCCATTCAATGACACCAGTCTGTTTTAAATGACTAAAACTCCACTTCTGTTAGTGCTAGAAACAGACATTTCAGTCTGACTGAATTCATCATCACACCCTGGATCATCAGAAGGATTTTTGCTGTCTTTTAAAGCTTCAAACAAACTTAGTACCTGATTTAATTTGCTCATTATTACTACTTAAATACACAGTACAATTCAATAAGCTTCAAATTGATTTACAAGGGACTAGGAGCTCTTAAAATAAACAAATCCCCTGGGCCGGATGAGATCCTCCCAGTAGTACTCAAAGAAATGAAAGAAGTAATTTACAAAAAACCAAGATCATGCAGCAGTCTCTTGACACAGGGGTTGTACTCAGACAGACTGGAAAATTGCAAACGTAATACCAATCCACAAAAAGGGAAACAAAATAAAAAGGGTAACTACAGACCAGTAAGCCTGACTTCTATTATATGCAAACTTATGGAAACTATAATAAGATCCAAAATGGAAAATTACCTATATGGTAACAGGGTACTGGGAGTCAGTCAACATGGTTTTAGGAAAGGGAGATCGTGCCTAACTAACTTGCTTGATTTTTTTGAGGATGCAACATCCATAATGGATAATTGCAAAGCATATGACATGGTTTATTTAGATTTCCAGAAAGCTTTTGACAAAGTCCCGCACAAAAGATTAATTCTCAAACTGAACGCAGTTGGGATTCAAGGAAACACATGTACATGGATTAGGGAGTGGTTAACATGTAGAAAACAGAAAGTACTGATTAGAGGAAAAACCTCAGAATGGAGTGTGGTAACCAGCGGTGTACCACAGGGATCATTATTAGGTCCTCTGCTATTCCTAATCTACATTAATGATTTAGATTCTGGTATAGTAAGCAAACTTGTTAAATTTGAACGACACAAAAGACTAGGAGTGGCAAACCTGTTGCAGCAGCAAAGGCATTCAAAATTCTAGACAGGTATTGAAACTGGTCGACACATGGCAAATGACATTTTTCAGAAAAGTGTAAGGTACTGCAGCAGGAAATAAAAAAACAAATACCATATGGGAGATATTGAAATGGAGAAGGAATTTATGAAAAAGGGGAGTTTTTGAACTCAGAAATGTCTTCATCTAGACACTTTGTGGGGAAGCTATAAAAAAGGCTAACAAGATGGTTCTAAATGTCTGTCTGTTTCCCTTCAGTCGCTCGTGTGAGATTACATGCGAGTCCACAGTTCATGTCGAAAGTTTGCAAACCAGTGGTACGCACAGTGTGTAAAGTGTGTAAGGCTGCGGGCGCCAGTGTTGAAAAGACTGTGAAGAAATACTGAATATTAAATATACTGGGCTACACCGTACACTTATTATTATATAAACACAAAGGCAAACAACTATATTTGGCTGCATGTTTTAACAACAGCAACATTCTAAACATTTAACACTTGGCAAACCTTACAATCTAAACTATTTGCATCCCTAAAGCTGTTTTCAGAATTAGTGAAGCAAAAAAAATAAAATAAGACATAGTAATGAAATGGTTTTCCTCTGTGCAAATCACATTTTACCCTACAGTATGTTTATTCTTGTCCAGTACACCTGGGAAATATTTATTGTAGCTTAGACCAAGCAGGCACATTGATGCGAGCAGGATAGCGTTTACAGTAGTAAGAGTCCTGTCTCACTCTGTCTGTCTCTGGGGTGTTGTGTTCCAGACAATGGTTTTGGCCAGCGGGGGCCAGGATGGAGTTATCTGTCTGTGGGACGCCCTGACAGGGAGCCGTGTCAGCCACATGTACGGACATCAAGGCGATGTCACTTCCCTCATCTGCACCACTTCCTGTGTGATCAGCAGCGGCCTCGATGACCTCATCTGTGTCTTGGACCGAAGCACCGGGATTAAGCTATATTCCATCCAGCAGGTGAGGGGAGGGGGGGGGGGGGGGGGGGTCCTGCCCCTGTCGCACATCAGCTGTATGTACAACTGTCTCATAACCAAAAAAAAGCATGATCATAAAAAATCTCGAATTGAAGCACCCTGGAAAATAATAAAAAATCCCAGATTTTAAAAAATCGGATTGATTTCTTGACAGGTTTTCATCGCTTTCATAAGGCAAACTGAGCTTTTTCTAGTATGGTGCCAAATGTCACAGCCCTATGTCTGTCGTTCCCTGCAGGAGGTTGGCTGCGGCGCCAGCCTGGGTGTGATCTCGGAGAGCATCCTAGTGACAGGAGGCCAGGGCTGCGTCTCCTTCTGGGACCTCAGCTACGGGGACCTGCTGCAGACTGTGTACCTGGGCAAGAGCAACGAGGGCCAGGGGGTGCGGCAGCTCAGAGTGCTGGACAATGCAGCCATTGTGTGCGACTTCGGGAGTGAGCTGAGCCTGGTGTACGTGCCCTCTGTGCTGGAGAAACTGGACTGAGCAAGAGGCGCAGAACACTGACCGACTGCACCCCGACACAGGACAGGACGAGACAGACAGGGGGGCTCAGACCCACAGTACTGAGCTCAGAGACTCCCGCCGCAGGGAGAAAAGAATGTAGACCAGCCTCAAGTGGATTTTACACAGAATTTGAAGTCATTTTCTGTACAGAACCATTGCCAAAGACAGAGGTTCCTGTGAGAAGTTCTAAACACAGACCAGCTGTCTGCCTCTGCACTGTCTGTATTCCTGTGTGTAGCCCACTGCACCTTCCGACCTGTAGTGGTGGGATCCTGTCATATGCAAAGAGCTACCTTAGTGAGAAAGCTGCATTTTAAAACATGTATTCTGTTTCTTTGTTTTGTTCTTTTCAAAGGAAATTGTTCTGCGGAATTGCTTTTCAACGTTGAATACAAGAATGTAGATCGTCCTTTAGCAGGTTCTTTAAAGAAAGGTCCTGTTCTGTACAGAAGCAAGTTTTAGTGATAGCAGGTAGAAGTGGTTTTATATTTTAAAGCAACACTGTATTATCAAAAAGATGTGTGTCTCATTTGAGTCTAATGGGATTTTGCTGTAGTACACAGCACCTCACTGTGGCCAAATATTGTAAGTGTGTTCTCTAATTGGAATGTCAAACATCCATTAACCTCCCCCCCCCCCCCCCCCCCCCCCCCACCACTCGCTTCTGGTTTTGAATGCAGCTAAAAACACCAGGAAATATCTTCTAAGCTCTCCTGCTTTGGGTGAGGCTTCTTACATTAACTAGAGCTTTAAAATAGGGAACATACAAGACTCGCACATTGAACTAACAAACGTGGTTTCTGCTTTCCTCAGTGTGCAGTAAACTAGCATCATGGCTACCAGTCAGACCAGCTCCCAGCTGAATGAATGTATCTGAGGCACCGTTATAGAGCTCCCATTTTATAGCGATAAAGTTGAACTTTTATTAGAGGTTGTTTGTTTATTATTATTCTTCTGTTTAATATTTCTTTTCAAGCTAGAAGTTGGGATGCAGGGCCATTGCTAGTGCTGAGCACGGGTGTATTTCTCAGTGTGGCTTCACGTGCTCACTCACTGAACAGGCAGGCTGAGTGAGTGTAGACTCATGACACTGTAGGGCCACTGTGACTCAAAGGCAGCTAGAGATGACACGTGAAGGTGACCCAACATTAGACTCTGCCAGGTCCATGTTTACTATTTTCAGTTTTTTCAACCTTGTGATTCAGATGTGAAGCATGCAAAGCACAAAGCTTCATTCTCTGGAAACTTTCCAAGCACCTGGTTATAGGAATTTTTTCCACAATCTTAGACAGCCAGGATTCCAGGATTGGAGAGCCACCAGAACACCTCCAGATGTGGGACTAGGGGCTCGATTTTGATGATGGGGCAAACCTCTAATTCTACGGCAAAACACGTTTGCACCAGATTTTGATTTTAAAACTTGCCACAATTGGGAGCAAATTGTCTTTGCCCTGTAATGCAGTTTAGGGGACATGCTTTGCCCAGTCCTTTTATGTCCGTGTTAATGCAAGTGGTTGGCTTAACTTTCGGGGTGTGGCCTCTTGCATGTTAGCTTTGATTCATTCCAGTGACACAGAAAGGGAACAGCAAGTGGTCAACAAGGAGCAAGCAAGAGAGAGAGAACACACTTTTTCACAAACAAAGTTCTGAGTTATACATTTCCTGTATTTTAAAATAAACAATAAATATGGCTGTGCAAACTGTAATGTGGAACATGCCTTTGCTCTGAAAAATATTGGAAAGAGATTTATATGGGGAAAAGATGCATACAAATATACAAATGGAAGTAATGTACTGCAAAGTGTTTTACATTTGAATATGCATGTAATAATTGGCTGTGTGAGATTTTTACATTTCAAACCCCTCTCAAAAAGAAAATATTCTCTTAAATACTGGTCTGGAATACAGTGTTTTACACAGGTGTGAAAGAAAACGGTTTTATTTGTTTGGCTGAATGTATTGAAATTAATGTATTAATGTATTAAGCCAGAGCACAAACACAGAGCAGAGCACAAAGTTACATATTTATAGCACCCCCTTATCCAACAGACAGCATTGTGCTCAGTTGGCAAATGGTGGGGACCCTGGTTAGATGCTATTGGAGGTAAACAAATTCTTAAGACCTCCATTTTATCATCTATTGTATGACCTAACTTACATTCATGTCAAAAACAATGTTGTACGTACGTCCAAATTAGTGTAAATGACCGATTACACTCACTCTGTACAGTAGACACGGCTCCACTGTATCACACAGGCTTGCAGGAAACGTTTTTTTTTTTTTTGTACATAGAAATGCTCAAAGGCAGCGAAAAACTAGTAACCTGTAACACATCCTTGATTTTTTTACCAACAACATAAGGAAGAGTTTAAACTTTCAGTTTTCACATTTTTATTTTTACAGTAGTTTACCACTGGGATTGAGACCAAACAGGTGTAAAATAAAGCACTTTATAATATACTTTGAAAAAATGCTGTAATTTCAGGTTACACTCCAATGAGGGCATTCGCATTTTAAGAGGCTCTTGTTTGCTTGTTGGATTATAACCTTTTCTTATAAAGAGTTACTGTAAAACAACTGGAAATGTCTAATTGTATTATAATTCAAGTAACTAATTTAACTGCCACCTGAGTTAGTATACTTTTTTGAATACTTAAGGTGCTGGTAAACATTAGTTAGTATGTGCATTTTGACTTAGTATTTAATTAAACACACAATTTAGTAAAGTTTAACTGTTTACAGTGTACCATTATACATTTTTAGGACAGCTCTGGCACTTCGTTTTGTCACTACACCCTGGCTTCATAAACTTTAGTGCTGGTCTAAAATGTTTTTAAAAAATGAAAGCCTGTATTTGGTAATTTATTCCAATCATTTAATATTTAAGTGCACCTTTACATTGTGTGTCGGGTTTAAAACAAACGCTGATATTCGGATGACCGACAGCAAAATAATAAGTGCATATTCAAATTTAAAACAGGTTGGACTGAATTACTTCTAGAACATATGAAGTATGAGGTGTAGGCCTATGTATTAAAAAAAAAAAGGATCATGTAAATCTTTATTTTTCGTTACTTTTCATCACAGTTCATAAATCTTATATGCGCTCTATATTTCAAAGGCTTGAAGTATAAAAAAGAATTAATGTTTATGAATATAATGAAACACTGCAATCCCATTTTGCTTTTTACCTAGGAGCTGCATCTTTTGGACCAAAAAGTATTGACGAGATGTTTGTAAATTGAAATACCTCCTCCTTCAGATGGGGTGTGTTCCGCTGTCTTCCTCCACTGGCATAGGTTCATTGAGTGAAATACAAGGTTTAAAAAAGACCGGCTGCTTCAACACCCAATGGTTATGCTTATATGCCAGCTGATGCTACAGCTTCAATTAGTATCACCAATTTATGTACTTTTTAAAACAAGATAGAGAAAGGGTATGTTCTGGTTGGAGGAGATCTTTACCCTGTCACTCTACCTACATAATGTGCAATCAAACTGCCATTATAATACTCACATCTTGTCTCGGCCAATTGGGTTCTGAACAGAATGGCCAATCCCATGTTCAATGCCCTCTGAAAGCTAACAAGACTTGAAACTCACTTATAAAATGGCAACATGCATTTCAAGCAGCCTGAGTGATCCAGAACAAAATGAAAACTAAAAAAAAAACAACATTTAAGAAAGTTCTTCATAAACACAGACTGTTCAGTTTGTAGTAACATTAGTATCCTCACATTCGGTTAAGGACGTTAACTGTCGCAGTGGCCAATTATCTAGCATCGTTTGACCAGTGTGGACTCGTGGAGGACATAAATAGGCTGCAGGGATTCTCAGCTTATTTTTGATGTGCCTTTAATCAGGGGGAATGGAGTAATAGGAATGGAGGACTGAGTATATGGCATGAATGCTACTTTGTGTGCTCAGATGAGTGCAAGTTTGCAACACAGATAATCCCTGTTTTTTTCTGGTTCAAGAGCAACTTTTGTATAAAATTATATTTTTGTTTTGAGATTATAAAGTCTCCTTAACCTTGTACAGTAGTCCTTCCCCCCATTTATTCCCACCCCACCCCCCACTTCCCTGCCTGCTCTCAGACACTGCTTTTTGGGTACAGTGAGCAATGTCCGCAGTAGAGCTTGGCTGCTCTGGTAGCTGTTCTTGAACATTCCTGGTTACCACAGGAACAGTTACAAGAGCAGGGGGTAAGGCAGACAAATACTGTACACAACGCAGCTGATGCATAGTTCACACACCCTAGTCTCATGTCTTGTAAAGCACTTTATGGTGGTGGTCCACTATAAAAGGCGCTATATAAAAATTATAATTATTTTATAATGATGAAAATATGAAAAGAAAAATAAAGCACTGGGAGTGGTTGGGGGGCACAGTGATGCATCCAGAGGATTCCTGTTCTTGAAGCAGTGGTTTACTGTAGCTCACAAGGCTGGGATTAATTGTGTATTTATAAATAATGCTCTCAGCTTGAGTATTTAAGTTATCTTTTGGGGTCTATTGCAGTGTATCAAAATTTAGTCCACTTGGTGTGTCTAACTAGTGGACTAAGCAGGTGTAGCCCACTTGATTGGACTAAAGTTAGTACACCTACTAGTCCCTATTGCAGCACACCAGAAGTTAATCATCACAGTAGATCATCTGCTAAATGAGACTAAATAAGATCCTTATTGCAGCGTACCACATCAGATTCGTGATGATCCTGTTCAAGTGGATTAACTTAGTACTGTGAAGGATAAGACTTGCTCGTCCTAAGCATTTACTGCTTGAAATGTTTTGCAGAGACAACTGCATTTTTCCCTTGAAATGACTATAAATACTGTGTGTGTGTGTGTGTGTGTGTGTGTGTGTCTATATATATATATATATATATATATATATATATATATATATATAGGTCCTACATTTTAAATAAACTTTTTTTTATCATGTACCTCTTGATACCGTTTTCAGTTTAAAGCAATAACATTTCAGTTAATATGCTTTAACTATAAACAACGAATGGTCCATTATCACACAACTAAACTTGTCTGTTCCTATGCAGCAGTGTCAGCAGCTTGAAGTTTGAAATGTGCATGAAGCAGACATGACATATTGTTAAATGTGTTTGATGCAATACAAATGAATCTTTATATATTTATCTGACACTGAATTCCACATATCTGATTAGTAAAGAAGGGTTTATACAGCTCTGGCCAAAAATTTTGCATCACCTAGAATTTTAGGATTGAGACATCATAAAAATAAAAGTAAACTATATGAACATAATTTAGATCTTTTATTTAACATCATGTAATCAAAGAAACTACAACATGATATCTCAAGTCTAGCGAAAGCCAGAATTGTATTTGTTTTCATTTGTCAGTTTTTTGTTAAATATATAGAAAACTACAAAGTGGTATGTAGTCTGATATATTAACATAACATGTCATTCGACTTTATGAAGCAAAATGTGTTCGCTTTATAGGGTGAAATTTTGGCCTTAGCTGTAGGTTAGTCCTCATTATCAGTCTAACTTGTTCCACTTGTCACCGATCACCGGAATCATGTCTGATACACTGAAATCACGATTAAGTTAGTACAGATTTGCAGGATTTTCTAGTCTGGATTTTCAAATTTGGGGCATGCTGCAATTTACCCATTGGGTTTTTATTATTTTTATTTTTGCAATGTGAAAAGATTTCTCGTTTTATTTTGTGAGTGTGGAGGTGGCCTCTTAATGTGTGAGTTTGAATTTTTTCCTGATGTAAACGTTGTTGAGTTTCAGAGTCTAAAACCTGCTGCCCCACTGTTGCGTTTGTTTACTGTACAGTGTAATGATACTGTATGTAGAGTATGGAAAAAAAAGAGTTCTGTGCTATTTTTTAACACATGAGGAAGACTTTATACTAATTTACAAATAAAAGTATTTGATAGCTCTGAAGCAGTGAGTTGTTTTTCAGGATGGCAGGCACTGTTTCAATATCCATAATGTGCTGGATTGGATTATAGCACTGATGAAGTAAAGCTGCTGGATTTGTTAATATTGCCAAAGACAAATGTGTATTTGAATGTAACAAGAGAAACAGACATGCAAGCCTGTGACAGAAATACAATGATTCTTGGTTGTAAATCTCCCTCCCAATATGTGAGGGCGCTAAGCAGCGAGAACAGAATTCCATGGAAGGGGGAAGGGAGCGAGACTCGGTTGCAAGAACGCATTGACCCGGATGGGAAACGACGTGGCAGCCGCAGTTTGGAGAGGCAGTTGCATTCGTTTACCAAGGGGTCATGTGTGACGACATAAAAGGGGACGGAGAATCGTAGTCTGTTCCTTCACATTGGTTTGTTTTGGATAGACCCGAGAAGGACTGTGAGTGAGTGTTTGTGTGTGTGTGGTGTGTCCTGCACAGGGTGCAGTCCTGGATTGCGCTCTCTGTCTGCCGGGTTAGGCAACCCTGTAAATGATTAAGTGGTTAATGATAATGGATGGATGGATGGATATTGTTTATTATTTGGGATTGCATTTTCTCTGTTATTTACCCCGTGAAGTACACATTGGTATGTATTGCTGGGGGATTATTGTTTGGTCGCCAAACCTGGAATAAAACAATAAAAACCTTTCCAAACAGGATTATAAATCTTTGTCTATTTCATTACCGCATTGCATCACCCCTGCACACATGGTGTCAGCCACGGGATATGGATCGCAACGCATTGGCAGAGCTGCTGGAGGCGCTGGACAGCAGGCGGGAGACAGGAGAGAAGGAGGGAGGAGCGCTACACTGTGTTCATTGAACGTTTAGGGCTGGCACTTTTCACAGCACCAGCGATGGCTCGGGCGATGATGTCGGCGGAGGATGACCCAGAGGCATACCTGGTGATGTTTGAGTTGCTGGCCACCACCGCATCATGGCCGCTGGAGTTCTGGATGAGCCAGCTGGGACCCTACCTGAGTGGGAAGGCCCAGGCAGCCTACCAGGCTATGAGCGACCTCAACTCCATTGCCTCAACGTTACGGCAGAGGCTCACCGGGTACAGTTCAGGGAGTACCGAAGATCCCCGGGGACACGCCTCAGGGTGGTTGTGGAGCAGTTGTTTGACCACATGGTACATTAGCTAACCCCGAGAAAAAAAACAACCTGCAAATGGAGGAGGCAGTGGTTGTGGAGCAATTCTGCCATGTGGTTGGCACCAATACCCAAGCCACCACCCCGACACCCTGGAAGACGCCATGAAACTGGTCGAGGATTATGAGCACTCCGGACAGGGATACTGCGCTTCAGAGCAACCAAGCCCCTGCTCTCCTCTGCCACCACCACCATCAGCCCCGGGACCCAGACCTCTGAGACCGCAGACCCCAATGAGCCCCCTTGCCTCCCCTTCATGGAGACCAAGGTTAGCCCCCAGCTGGGGTAGAGGTGCTGCCCCTGCCTTGTTGCCATACCAGCAATGGAACAGATATCTAACCATGCCCCCTCTGTCTCTCCAACTTGTTTTAGGTGCAACCAACAGGGACATCTGGCCAGGTCATGCCCAGCTGCCATGGAGTGTGACTTGGGCACCTGAGATAGGTAAGTGCGGGAAAAAAGGTCGAGAGGGGCCTTGTATGATTGATGTGGTTTTAGAGAATGTGAAAACCCACGCATTAGTAGAACAGCTCTCTTGGGAGGTGTGTCATGGTGGCCACGAGGTCAGGTGGCCATCTCGTGTATCCATGGAGACACGGCGGCATACCCCACACTAAAAGTATATTTATTGGTAGGACCGATAAAACGTCACCTGGTAGTAGGGGCGGCGGAATAGTTGCCACACCCAGTTATATTGGCCAAAATTCAAAGAATTAATGCAAATAATGGCAGTCTCAGCCGCACACAAAGGTGGCAGAAAAACAGAAAAGGGAACAAATTGGTGATGTGTTTCCTTTTCAAACTGGGCCATCTAGGGCAGATGCTACTCCAGCCCCTCTCAATATAATAGACATGTGGTTCTCAAGCATGGACATAGTGTACGGCCATCATAATGACCCGTCACTAGTGCACGCTTGGGGACAGGTCCAGTCTATGGAAGGTAAGGATGTTGATGGTGCTAGTATTTCCATACTTCAGTATCAAGGGGCAGTTACTGTATAGGGTAAATCTAGCTGTGGGCACAGGATAGCGTGTAACACAATTATTGGTCCCCCCGTCTTGTCGGACCGAGGTCTTGAGGCTGGCGTATGAGATCTCTTTTGCGAGGCACCTCGGAGCTGACAAGACAAGGAAACTGATATTGGCTCAATTCAACTGAGCAGGTCTTCAAACTGATGTGTCGAAATATGTAGCCACATGCCTAGACTGCCAGCAAGTAGTGCCAGGTCGGGCACTGCCCCTTTGGTTCTACTGCCGATTATTTCCACTCCCTTTGAATGCATTGCAGTGGACATAGTGGGCCCTTTGCTACCTTCTGACTCCAGGTATATGCATATATTAGTAGTGGTAGATTATGCAACGCGATACCCGGAAGCAGATCCATTGAGGTCCACTAGTGCCGCTGCAGTATCCACAGAGTTAGTGCAGATTATGGCTAGAGTAGGGATCCCCAAGGAGATTTTGTCTGATCATGGAACCAACTTCTTTTCTAACATGTTACAGCATGTATATAAAATATAAAAAAAAACATCCCATCAGGACATCTGTTTATCATCCACAGACGGACAGTTTGGTGGAACGATTTAATCAGACCTTGAAGCAGATGCTGAGACGTTTTGTAACATTGGGCATCGCTTCTTCCCTACCTCTTTTTTTGCAGTGAGAGAGGTGCTGCAGAGCTGGACAGGGTTCTCCCCCTTCAAGCTCTTGCAGGCCGACAGCCTTGCGGCATCCTCGATCTGTTAGGAGAGGGTTGGGAGGAGCACAAAGGCTTGTCTAAAAATGTAGTGAAGCGTGTGCTCCTTCTAAGAGATCGCCTGGATTTGGCAGTTTGGCCCAGGACAACCTCAAATCGACTCTGCACAGCAACCATTACAATAAAAATGCACTAATTCAACCAGGAGACAAGGCAATGTTGCTGCTTCCCTCCTCAGAATCAACATTATGTGCTAAATGGCCATATGAAGTGATTTGGGCTACAGGAAAGGTGAATTATGAAATTAGACAGCCCGATCGCTGTAATGAATGTGAAGTTTACCATGTAAATTTATTAGAGCCCTGGCAGAAAAGAGGAGATCTTATTTATAGCCCCAGGCAATATAGACGATGATTTAGGCACCTGTCCAGAGACTCCTAGCACTAAAATCATTTCGTTGGGGGAACAATTGGTTCCAGATCAGCAACAGGAACTGCGTAAGCTTATTGAGGAGTTCACTAATGTTTTTTGTGACGTGCCCGGCAGGACTAATTTGGTTGAATATGACATTGTCTCTTCCTCAGGTGTCACAGTATGAGAGTGACCTTACCGGATCCCGGAAAGTCGACAAAGTGGCGTTCGCAAAGAGGTATGGGACATGCTCGAGTTTGGGGTGACTGAGCCTTCCAGGAGCGAGTGGTGCAGTCCAGTTGTCATAGTGGCCAAAAAAGATGGCACCAATCCCTTCTGTGTGGACTTCTGGAAGGTAAACGCTATTGCCAAGTTCGATGCGTACCGGGTCGGCAAACTTCTAGATGTGGCGATCCCCAAAACCAAGACGCAGGTGAGGTCACTACTGGGATTTGTCGGTTATTATTGCACATTTATCCCCGAGTATGCCACAGTGGTTAACCCTTTAGCAGACCTCAACAAAAAGAGTGTCCCAAATTTAATTAAGTGGTCAGCTGAGTGTCAGGGGGTATTTGATACTATTAAGCGTAAACTTTGCCAGGCCCCCACCCTTATCACACCTAATTTCACCAAGAGATTCGTCCTCCACACCGATGTGTCGGACGTGGGTTTTGGTGCTGTCTTGTCCCAAAAGGTAGACAGAGTAGAACACCCGATACTGTATCTCAGTAAAAAGATGCTACCTCGGGAGCGTAACTACTCTGTATGTTTGTATGTTTGGCCATTAAATGGGCTACTCACTCTTTACGATATTATCTGCTGGGACATTCATGTGATCTTGTCACAGATCATGTCCCACTCAAGTGGTTAAGCACTATGAAGGATAGCAATGTCCGGATAACTCGGTGGTATCTGGTGTTCCAACCCTTCATGTACCACATGGTACACCGTGCAGGGCAAGACCATCAAAATGCAGATTATTTTTCCCGGGAAGGGGGAGTAATGGGAAAGATAGATTCAGCCAAGTGTTTCTTCGGCTTTTCTCTGAGCGGTGGGATATGTGACAGAACTACAATGATTCTTTGTTGTCGGATGGGAGATTTACTGTGAGGACGTGAAGCACCAATAAAATAGTTCCTTGGACGGGCTGGCCTGACAGTTATTTCCCAGGGTTCAAGGGAAGTTGGCCAGCCAGGAAAGGGGCGAGACTCTGTTGCAATAACGCATTGACCCGGAAGGGAAACGACGTGGTAGGCGGTTGCACTCGTTTATCAAGGGGTCATGTGTGGCAGCATAAAAGGGGACGGAGAATCGCAATCTGTTCCTTCGCATTGGTTTGTTTTGGATATAACCGAGAAGAACTGTGAGAGCGTAAAAAGAAACTATAGTGAGTGTTGTGTTTTGTTTGTAATTGTCTTGTCTCGTACATTACTAGACTGCTAACACAGTTCTGGAGCTGTCACCAAGGGCCAGCACTAAGCCGGAAACATTGTCCCAAATATAAAATTGTATCACCCACTACGAGCACTCAGCCACTTTGTCACAAAGCCATAAAACGCTTTCACTTCAGCGACTTGGAGAACAACAAAGCCCTTTTAAAAATTAGTTACAATATTTACCTTTATATTTATACTTATATGGCCCTTCAAATTTAAGATATCAGTGATTGGAAAGGATTACTAACTGCAGTATACTTTAACGATAGGCATTTGCTAACTCTCAGTTTTAAAACTTAGCTCTGGTTCACTAACATAACACAGTGAAATGATCACAGTATCATAGTAATTGTAGGACAGGATTGCACGTGTGAAAACTTTAACAATAAAGCCGAAACTAAAACACTTTACATTTAAAACTGGTTAATAGACTAGCAAGCACTGGCAGAATCAGCTTTTTTATGCGGTGCAGAACTAATTTTATTTTAACATGTTGTTTAGGGACTTTGCGATACCTGCACGGTGGACAGTAGTAGCTACATACAGTGCCTTGAAAAAGTATTTGTCCCGTCTGATTTTCTGCATTTTAGCACATTTTTCACATTGAATTTGGTCAGATCTTTATGTGGGTTGTAGTAGTATATAGAGGGAGTCTGAGGGAAAAAGATGATACCAAACTTTCATTGTTTGGTGAGCAAGGTTATCAAACATGTAATCTTCAGGTGTGAAAAAGTTATTGCCCCCCCCCCCCCCCCAGTTAACTCAACCCAATTAAAGGGATAATTAGGGTCAACTGTTTGAATACTTTGGTTAACAATCAGGCCTGATTTGGGCTAGCCATGCCCAATATAAATCTGACTAACTTTGGCCCTTACCATCAGAGTGAAGTTGTCAGCACACAGGTTCTAGAGGCACATCGTGCCACAATCAAAAGAAATTCCTGAAGACCTCCGGAAAAAATGTGTTGATGCCTATCCGTCTGGAAAGGGTTACAAAGCCAGAGCCATATTGTCCAAATGGAGAAAGTTTGGGACAGTAGTGAATCTTCCCAGGAGTGGCTGTTTTGCCAAAATCTCTCCAAGAGCAAGGTGTAAAAAGTCACAAAGTACCCTAGAACAAGGGATCTGCAGGCCTCTCTCACCTCGGCTAAGGTTAGTGTTCATGACTCCACCATCAGAAAGACTCTGGGCAAAAATGGGATTCATGGCAGAGTAGCAAGGCGGAAACCACTGCTCACTAAAAAGAACATGAATGCTCATCTCAAGTTTGCCAAAAAGCACCTGGATGATCCTCAAGAGTTCTGGAACAATGGTCTATGGACAGAGGAGTCTATGGGCCCTGTTATGTCTGGACAAAACCAAGAACTGCATTCCACAGTAAGAACCTCATACCAACGGTCAAGCATGGTGGTGGTAGTGTCATGATTTGGGGATGCTTTGCTGCATCAGGACCTGGACGACTTGAATTCTAGAAACCATGAATTCTGAAACCATGAATTCTGCTCTGTATCAGAGAATTCTACAGGAGAATGTCAGGCCATCCATCTGTGAGCTGAAGTTGAAGCGCAGTTGGGTCATGCAGCAAGACAATGATCTGAAACACACAAGCAAGTCTATATCAGAATGGTTGAAGAACAATAAATTTAAAGTTTTGGAATGGCCTAGTCAAAGTCCAGACCTAAAGCCCATTGAGATGTTGTGGCAGGACCTGAAACAAGCAGTTTATGCTCGAAAACCCACAAATGTCATTGAGTTGAAGCAGTCCTGCATGAAGGACTGGGCTAAAATTCCTCCACGGCACTGTAAGAGACTGATCAATAACTACAGGAAGCGTTTGGTTGCAGTTATTGCTGCTAAAGGTGGTGTAACCAGTTATTGAGTCTAAGGGGGCGATTTACTTTTTCACACGGGGGCATTGGGTATTGCATAACTTTCTTTAATAAATAAATGAAATAAGTATCAAAATGTTGTGTTATTTGTTCATTCAGGGTCCCTTTTATCTAATATTAGATTTTGGTTGAAGATCTGACAGCATTCAGCATAAAAAATACACAAAAATGCAGAAAATCAGACAGGGGGCAAATACTTTTTCACAGTACTGTATATCGACATTAACAATCCAAAGCAAGTTTGCACCATTGTTACAGATTTTCTAACAAGTCTGGCATAAACAATTTTGGCTGCTACTTAATTAACCCCTTGTTAAAAAAAAAACAAAAAAAACAAACAAAAAAAAAAAAACACAGAACTGCTTAACCTAAAAAAGGAAGTCCTACAGGTACCACAGTAGCAGGTGCAGTTTACACAGCCTCAGTAAATTCCTGCTTTCCTAACTCCATTGATTGAAATGTCGGGTCTGCTTTTTATTTTTTTAAGCAAATTGGCTTCATCACTCGCTGCCATTCTCATATTCACTTTGACACCCGGACAGGTGGCGACCCTATGTACCATTATTTTCAGGTTCTTTACTCTAGGTCCACACCTCAGACACTGAATGGGCATCAAGCACCCGATGTCCAATGCTGCGACTGGGTGCAGCCTTTTGTGCAGGTTGAAAACATACTGTACGGTACTTACGATCATCCATGACTAGGCTGTATTTTTTTCATGGTTATCAGGGATTTCACAATTTCTGTGAAATGTGCCCTTTACTGTATAGTTCTCTGTGGAAATTCAAATTTCTGAAAGAATATGGTAAATATCCAATTTTTTAAACCTTAAAATAAATACAGCAAACGGTTGCCTTAAGTCCTATTGTATGCGATTTTTCACGCGATAACTAGGGAATTGACCGACAGCTTCAATGCACTGTCCACCTGGGTGCAACAGTATCCAAAATGACAGAGAAAAAAAATACTTGCCGTTGAAAAATACCCAGAGCTTTACGACAAAGATCATCACAATTATACTGATATACAGATGAAAGATATATTTGTCAATAGCAATTTTTTTTGGTTTTATAGATCTGCCCCATCGCGTCTGTATCGCTGCGAAAGTATTGTCGGCTGATGAAAAATCGCATCGCGCCTGGTGTGTTACGGCCTTGACACACACATAGGGTTTTTTATATATAAAAATCTATAATATATAAGATCTGAAAACCTACACTCTGGTGTTACTGTTAAATTGTACAAAGGCTTTACATACAAGTGACATTGACAAAGCCTGTATACTACAGTTTACCAATGGGTTGTGCCTCTGTCAGTGACAACCAGTTGTGTGAACAGCAGAGTAAGTTGTTTCATGGGTAAAGTAACACTCCAAGGTGAACTCTAGGTTTAATAAAAAAAAAAAAAACATTTCAATGCTGTATTTTCTTATAACGATATGGGACTAATTTTGGTTAATGGCCCTTATCTGGGGAACATTTACCTCCTCAGTGTTGTTTAGGACTACAGTGCCAATAAGCTTAAGTTCTGGTAAAGTTTGCGTTTTTTTTTTTTTTTTTTTTTACAAAATGATTACGTGTAATATTATGATATGGTTTAATTTTACACTAGCTCAGATTACAAGTAACAGGCAAAAATCGACAGAGTTCAGCACACAAAAGAATGCATTGCGGTGACAACAGAACCTGACTTTTCAGTGCTTCTTTCAAGTAAGTAGTGCTATATCCAACTGACAGCCATAAGGATAATAATCAGATTGTTACTTGTTTTTAGAATAACAGTATGTGTTCATTTAAAATAAATGTGTTTAATAAGATTCTGATAAAACAGTGTGTTAGTAATATTTGGCCATTTATTTGCAGTTAGAAGTATACATATAAGAAACACTAAAAAGAAGACATTTACAACATTTCCCATGTGCGACTGTGCAAATGTTAACTAATGTTTAAATTAAATAATTTTCTTTTTTACCCTGGGGTGTGTTTGCCCCAATTCACCTAGGTGTATGGTGTGGCTTTTTGGTTAACACTGACTGCTCATGTAGCTCCTGAGCCAGTCAGGACTGAATATCACTGGCAAATCTTTCACTAGACTGCACTCCTAACCCATTGGAGACAGCTTTGTTTTGGTTAGCTGCCAGGTCTCTACACTGCGCTGGACTCCCAGCTTCATTACCAGGAGTGCAAGCAAACTGTTACATTGTGTGCTGCTTCATGTTTGTTTACCTATGCTCTGGTTACAGAAAGCAGCTGATTCAATAATGGCTAGTTTTTGGTTTGGTTGAGAAACAGAAATGCACTGAAGTTCATGCAAATAACCAAAGTGGACTCTACAGTATATTTGGCTCCAAAAATTATCTTGTGATTTCAATTGAATCACAACATCATGGTCTGCTCTGCAAGACAGGTACAGGATGAGCTAAATGTCCAACAACAGTCACTTCCTTTTAGGAGCAGTTACCAGAATGTGAAGAAATCCCTGGCATCACGTACCTCATACCTTTAACAACACTAAAAGAAACATTTCTCAGTGCCTTCAATCAAAATGATTTTTATTGAATATTTTAGTATTTCTGAATTTAGCAAAATCAAGTGTTTCATGGTTATGAATGAAATCTCTAACTTGCACCTTCCAGATCTACAGTAGTTATGTTGAGTATTTTATCAAAATGTGTAAAAAAAAAAAAAAAAAAATATTGACTGCAAAACAAACTGCATTATAATTATTTTAATTATTTACAATGATACTTGAAGAAAAATGATCAGACTAATTGTTCAGAATCCCCAGTGACACAGTATGCTGTAAAACCCCAAATTTACCAAAAGACTGCATTAGTTAAAAACATAATAGTATGTGAATAATAATTCGATTTAGCCCAAACATTTTGTAGTATACAGCAAACGTCATAGAGTTGATCTCAGGTGTCTCCAAGTGTGAGTCACCCCAATCTTCTACAATTTCACATACCAGACAATTTAAATTTCCCTTTGCCATCTAATTTATTCATGGGTGTTCTTGTGAACTTCTTTCCTGTCACTGGCAGCGTCAGCTTTCTGCTTCCTTATTCCCCTTGTAACCTGGTTTCATTCCCTGAAATTCACAACACTGAGTTTTGACCCAGGTGACCGTGCCTGCTTCAGTGTCTGATAGTGAGTGAGTGAATGAGTGGATGCACAGAGACTGAAACTACTGCGACTGGCTGTGTGAGTCAACTACTTCAGTGAATACACAGAAAACCTGCCCAGAAACATCAATGACACAATGAACACAGGAGTCGCAGGAAACACTGCCAAACTGGAATGCATGCTGACACCAAATGAGAACAGTTAAGAGTGGCAACTTTCAAATAATAATTTTAAAAAAGTACCACCAGAACAGCACAGAAAAAGTCTTTGGGCATATACACAGTAATACAATTTAAAAGAATACAGAATTCAGCTCTTTAGGTAATTAGTACACTACACGGAGCAGAAGCAGACTCAGCAGCCATGTGTTGTAAGAGTGTAAGAGCTCTTATTTTGTGCTCTGCTATTGTCGGTGGAGGGAGGGAGGTTGGTTCCTGCAGCAGGTAGAGTTGTGGTACAGTTAGCCGATCAGGGTTAAGGTACAGCGTGAATCCCATGCTCTGAAGTGGGTTGCTGCCCTGCCTGCTCCAGCGTGGTTCAGGGAGGGCTGGATTGCGACTGGCTTGGGTGGTCCGGGCTCAGGTCTTGTTGAGGGTCCAGAGAGGGTCGAGTGAGCTGAAGGGGTCGTCGTCTGAGGGCGCCCCCTGCAGGCCCTGTCCGTTCTGCGGCTGAAGGAAGCAGTGCTTGTTGATGCGCTGCTTTCCCTTGGAGGCGGCGTCTAGTGTGAATGCCTCAGGTGTGAGGGAGGCCAGCAGGTCCAGTGAGGAGGAGCTGACAGGGTCTGGGTCCAGGGCTGGTGCCACGTCTGGCTCTGGCTGGGGATGCTCGGTGGTAGTGTTGTTGTTGACATGCCCCTCGATCTCTGTTGGAGGTGGAGTGGCACTGCTGTTGTCAAGTGGGGAGGTGGTAGTGAGATCAGGCTGGAATGGGATCACAGGGATGGCAGGCAGGCTGGACGGGCCAAGGGGTAGAGTGTCCAGGTCGCTGAAGTCCAGGCTGTGTTCGCAGGAGGTGGGGGGTCTGATGCTCATTTTGGCGATGGTGGCCTGGATGGAGCTGATTGGCATGTCCCCCCCCAACACAATATCCTGGGACTCTTGGCGAGAGTATGGCTAAAACAGCAGTGGAACAAAACATACAAAAGGATCAAACTCGGGGTGGGGGTTATCCAACATACAACTTTCTTTTAATTGGAACTAAAACAATAATAATAAAAACAAATCCAGAATTGCTGTTAATTAAGTTGCAACCCCAGTTACACCTCCAGGATGAACTGGAAGACACGATATGTGATGTGACAGAGCTTCTATTTGATCAGTACAGAGTTTTGTGGCACCTTTGTGACTGCAATGTTGGTCTTGCTGCAGGGGGCGGTAGAGACTCCATGGCGCTGCAGGACCTGTTCAGCATGTTTCAGGACTGTCTCATAGCAGAACTTGAGGTGGAGCTGCAACAGAAACAGAAACACAGGCTCTGTGTGATACTGTTCACTGCAACACATCCATGAAAGAATGGGACAGGGCATAACTTATTTGTGTACCAAAATTATATTTGTACATTACACTATGATACACCTGTACATACATGAATTGAAAACTCTCTAAACTAACAGCGACAAAACCAACATACATCTAGTAGCAACACTGGTTTAAAGGATTATTTTATTTTTATAAGAATTGCTTTTTTACACATTTTCTAATAAAACTTTGTCTTGCAGTCAAAAGTATTTGAGTCTCTGACACACAAAAGTTTAAAACCTCTAGGATATATTGTAAATGCATCAAATTGATACTTATGCAAATGGAACACTAAGAAACTTTGTCTGGCAACATCAAAAGCTGGGATGTGTCAGATCAGATGGCTCACCTTGTCCTGCAGCATGTTCTTTCTCTGTTGCCGCATCTTCCTCACTAGCAGTGGCAGGTCTGGGATGGCATTGCCAGCCTCCACCTCCTGCATGGCAGCATACAGCAGGCAGAATGCTCCAGTGCGACCCACGCCAGAGCTGCAGGGAGACAGGGGGGCTGGTTACACATTGGACACCTTCACATATCAGCTGTAGCAAACTAAACTGCCCCACTTCAGAGGCATGCATTAACTGGGATAAAATACAAAAAATACAGGATAAGCCTCTGTCAAAACCCTAAAATAATGTCCTAGTTGACAAGAGTGTATTCTTTACTGCCTGGGGTAGTGCTGCTACCTGTAGTTCAAATTAAACAGACATGCAATGGCTAAACCACTAGTAGTAGTAGTAGTAGTACTACTTAATGCCCAGTAGAGGGACTACACCAGCAGCCCACTGGCAGCTGGTGTGCACCGGCTGCTCAAAGGAAATTAGTGAAAAAATTCAGTTTAGCACCCCCTAATCAAAAGGGAGTGCCAACAAAGACATTAACTAATTAAACAAAAAAAGTTCAAGAGGACTGCAAATTAAAAGTGCAAAACAAAAGGGGGGGTGGTACAGAGCACGGCACCCAGAGCCCACTGCTTGACAAAGGCAGAGTGGGCTTCCTCCAAAGAAACCCAGGAACGGACCAGAGCCCTGAACATGGCTCCGCAGTCAAAGAGACCCTTCCCGTTGATCTTACGCTTCCTGGTCTTGTAGATGGCCAGTCTAGCAAGAGCCAGGAGCAGATTCACCAGGTGGTCTCTCGCCTTGGTGGGGCCACAAACAGGGTGCCCAAAGATGATGAGGGTAGGGGAGAAATGCAGCCAGAACTGCAGCAGAAGATTCCTCATCAGAAGGAAGAATGGCTGCAACCTGGCACTAAGAAACTAAATGTGGACTACCGACTCGGACTGACCGCAGAAAGGGCATGCGTCGTCAGAGTCTGTAAAGTGACGCAGGATCTCTCCTGACGCAAGCGCTCCGTGCAGCACCCTCCATCCCAAGTCCCCAGCTCCTCTTTGACCAGTGGGGAGTACAGGGCCTCCCACTGGGGACTGACGCCCTCCGGTGGTCGGAGGGGCTCCTGCCAAGAGGTGTCTCGGCCGGAGACGAGGGCGAGGAAGTGGAGGGTGTGGAGCACCATCGCGTACAGGGTCCTCCTCGACGCGGATCGGAGGGGGTTCGAGGAGAACTGCAAGATCCTGCTCAGGTTGTTCGAGGGGAGGCCGAGGGGGGGTCCTGCGCTTTGGGTTCGATCAGCAGTACTGGATAACCGGGGGTAGGGGGGAAGTTTGCTCTTTGGTCCCGAGGACCCCCTGGAGATACCTGACAGAGTCTGGGTGCAATGCTGCTTTGAACTCCTGGATCGCCCAGCGGGCCATTCTGATGGTCCCCTGAGCCGCCCTGGCAACCAGCGACTCGGGAGTCAGCCACTCCGAGTAGTCATGATCCAGGAGATCTCAGACTCTGGTCACCACCTCTCCAACGCCCGCGCACCTAGATGGGGGTTGTGCAGTAGGGGCTCCAGAAGGAGTCCTTCACCCTTGGTCGGAACAGTGTCTCTGCCAACGTTGAACATGCTCCGGGTCTTGAGGAGGTCTTGGTAAAAGACCGGCAGCTTGACGAGACGGATTCCCCAGAGATCGATCCAGAACAGCTGCCGGTCGTAGCCCAGGTCGTGCAGCTGGCGCAGGAGGCAAGCCAGCGTGCACAACTGCGGGGCCAGGTCTGCATACAGGAATCTCTGCAGGGTCTGTAGGTGAAAGGTGTGCACCTGACTCTTGAAGCACACCAACCCCTGCCATCCTTCGGCCAAAGGGAGGCACAGAACCCCGATAGAGACCCAGTGCCTTCCGGCCCATACGAAGTCCGTCAACTTCTTATGAGTACACGCCCTGGCAGCTCCGCATCCTCTCCAGATCAATCGGATTGGAGGCCACCAGGAGCACGTCATCGGCGTAGGATGACAGGACCACCCTCGTGTCTGGCGCGCCGAGCACCAACCCCGTGAGCCTCCTGCAAAGGAGGCAGAAGAAGCGCTCAATGCACATCGCGTACAGTTGTCCAGAAAGAGGGCAGCCCTGACACACCCCTCTCCTGAATGCGAGGGGGGCAGTCAGGGACCAGTTGACCTTTATCAGGTGTACAGCATCCGGAAGAGGCCAACAAAGCATGGCCCGAATCCGACTGCTCGCAGGGTTCTGAAGAGATATTCGTGATCCACCCGGTCGAACGCCTTCAGCTGATCCAGAGAGGGGAAGGCGACCGACCAACCCGTCCTCCTGCAGTAGTGCAGGAGGTCCCAAACCAGGAAGATGTTGTCAAACATAGTCCGGTTCAGGACTGTGTAGGACTGGTCAGGATGGATCACGTCTGCCAGCACAGACTTGAGCCTCAGGGAGGTGGCCTTGGCCATGATTTTGTGGTCTGTGCAAAGCAGCGAGACCAAGCACCAGATTTTAAAGGCATCGCAGATCCCCTTTCTTGGGCAGCAACGTGATCACTGCCCTTCTCATAGAGAGGGGCATCTTACCGGTCTCAGGCTTTCGCCCCACCCGTGCGTATTTTTTCCCCGGAAGAAGGCGAAGAAGGCGGTGCAAGCTCCAGCGCCCACGAGCGGGGAGCCAGAGAGTCCAGCACCCACAAGGGGGATATGGGACTGGCTATGAGACCCTGAGGTGAGCATCAAGGAGGATCTCCCGATGGCAATCAACATGCTGTGGGCCAGAGATGGGGAGCAATGGGAAGCCTGGGAGCAGAGACATCGCCTAGCATCCTTCCTAGGCATCGCAGCCATGGTATTCAACTACCTGGCTGCAGATACGGAAGTCAACGGAAGTCAACCTGCTGCTGCCTGGATTGCCTTTGCTGCAGGAGCCAGCCTTGCCACTGTCAGCATTTCCGCTAACAGCACTGCCACTGACAGGGTTACCCCTGCTGGATACACGTCCACAGGAGGCAGCCTTTGTGCTGCCAGGATTGCCCTGCTGGAGGAGGGAAGTCTTTCTGCTGCCAGGATTTCCCCTGCCGGAGGAACCAGTCTGTTCGCTGTTAGCATTGCCGCTGCCAACGTTGCCAAGGCTGGCTATACGTCCTGAGGAGGCAGCATTTCTGCTGCAGGGGTGTGCTGCACCACTGTCAGCCTTTTTGGTGCCAGCGTTGCCAATTGAGAAGAACCTTGTATTGCTGTCAGCTGTTCTGCTGCCAGCGTGGTCACTGGAGGAGGGCCTCACACCGCTGCCGCCCATGGGTGGGGTACACCCCTGCCCCTGTGTGTATTTTGTGTTGGTGTTGTTTTACTATTATTTAAACATATGTTTATTGTCATTGGTGTTTTAGGTTGGCAGGGAAGGGTTAATTGCCTTCCCTGCCAAATCACTTCACATGCAGAATGTGCCAGAGCTCGACTGAATGATTAACAAGCAATCTAGCTTAAGCACAGCAGCATAAAAGAGGCAGGAACCTCTCAGGTCGGTGTTGTGTTGTTCAGAGGAGGAACGGAAGTAAAAAGATCTAAGAAACTTAATTACTCATGCTGGTTGTGGACCAGCATGATACTTGTTTGTTCAGCATTTGTTTGTCTGTTTATTGTCTGTCTGGATTAGCCATCGTGCCATTTGTTTTATTCAGTGTCTGTTTTGTGTTAAAACCATTACTTTACAATAAATACAAGCATCAGTGCTTCATCCTGCAGTACTGTGTCAATCTCTTCCTGGTCTAACATCACTCACAAGCCATCCTTGGTGACAGACACCTTTACTGGATTTGTATTGCAATAGAAAGCTACAGCTGGTGCTGCTTGTTGGTATAATTTAAGGCTGGAAACTGTTGGGAATATAATGTTGTGAAACAAAGTGCTTTCTTCTGATTCTGAGCACTGAAAAACCTGCTTTTATCAGCCATTTAAGGTCCTGTCCTGTAGGTGACTTAACTGTAGTTGTTTGCCCGTAGTACTGATCAGTGTTGCACAGTCCCTAAGCAAGCTTTGTGAACAGAACTGCTGCTCTTACCTGCAGTGCACCACGATGGGAGTGTGAAGGGGGCGCTGGTGCAGGTAATGTCCATGGACCTCCTGGATGAATCGGATCAGGTTGTTGTTACTGTCAGGGAGAGCCCTACAAGGTGAAAGAAAAAAACAAAACACGTTTTTATTGACTGTATATCCTGCTGTCCCCACCAGCCAGCCAGTTTGAATGTTTCATTTATGTCATTAAGAGCATGAATATACACAGGTACTGTGGTTTGTGCATAGTGCATTGTGTAGTGTACTCACAGCTCAGGCCAGGATGTGAATTGCAGGTGGATTACGGTGCGCTTGAGGCTCTGGTCACGGTATTGTAGCCCGATCATTCTCTCAACATGGGTGGGGGTCACCTTGAGGGTAGTGAGGGTCAAGGTAATGGGCCCTTGGGACACCTGCTGCCCACGCTCAACGGGGAAGTACCGCAGAACTTTTTGCTGAAAGGAGAGCAGGACAGCAAGAACCTCATCAAGAACAAAACCTTTACGCCGGGCAGCAGATTCACTTCTCCAACATGGAAAACTAAACCCCATTCTTGAATTTCTGGAATGTCTAATCTTCCATGTTCGTGCATAAAGGGAGAGAACAAATATTGCACTGCATCAATTCTAAGGTTGATTATGACATTATACTGTCTTTACACATTTGTGTTATAATATAAAATGGAGAAAATAATTGCGTAGCAGTATCAGCTACTAAAGGTTTGACCCTTGTAAGTTGTAAGTCTTTAATTCTACCTGCAGTGTGTCAGGCTTACAGTAACCCTAAGGGTAGCTCTCACCTTCTCTAGCTCCTGCTCAGACACCAGCATGACGATAAGGGAGACTTTCTGCTCGTAGATCATGAGCCAGAAGTCTGCAGCTGTGCCGATGAGGGGGGCCTGCGTGGCAATGATGCGGGGGCAGTACGGGGACAGCTCCTCCACGGTGCTGGCATTGATGTAGTCGTCCTTGCCGGACTGCAGCACCACACGGTTGCGGTCGTAGGGCATGATGTCCTGGTGGCGGTTCTTCATGCTGTAGCAGCGGGCAATGGCAATGGAGAGCTGCCGCGCATCCTTTTCCTGCAGATCCTGGAGCTCCTTCCAGCGGGCATCCAGCTCCGAGGGGCCCTGCCCTGGCCTCTCCAGAGCCTCCACCACTGCCCGGTACCGTTCCAGCTCTGCCCACAGACGGGTCACACACTCAGGGGCTTGGTACGGGTCCCCCTCGATCAGACGCACCCCCTCAGGCTTCTTTTTCCGCTGCCCATCCTGGGGGTCCGCCTTGGTGGGCAGGAGTACGGCAGCAGCTGCCTTGGGACCTCCATGCTGGCTCTCAGGGCTGGAGGAGAGCAGGTCATCAGTGGTGGAGCTCTGGAACAGCACCTCAGAAGAGATAGAAGGGGCTGGGGAGGAAGATGCAGAAGGGAGTGAGGGTGTGAGGGAGGGTGTGGGTCTCTGGGGGATAAGACCCAAGGAGGGGGGGCCAGGAGAGGGCTGGGGGGAAGGAGAAGGGGCCGGGGAGGGAGGGATGACATTGGGAGGAGGTTGCTGGGGTATCTGAGTGGAAGGGGATGGAGAGAGACCGTGTTGGGTGTGGGGGAGAGGGTGGGGCGCCAGGGGTCCCTGGTGCTGCAAGGGGGCAGGAGGGTAAGGCATGGTTGCTACAGCAGGGGCAGTAGAGGAAGTAGGGAGCAGGGAATGGGCAGTGGAAGGGTGAGGTTGCAGGGGCTGTGCTTGCTGAGGTTGAACTGTCTGAGGGGTCTGGTGGGGGTAACACATGGCCCCCGAGTGTGGGGGTAGTGCATGTTGGGGCATCTGAGGGTGCATGTGAGGCTGGGAGGCAGAGGGCACGTGAGGTTGGGCTGGGATGGAGGCTGGGGGCAGGTTAGGCTGAGAGGGGTGAGAGGCAGGGAGCAGGTGGGGTTGTGAGGATATGAAGGCAGGAGGGAGGCAAGACTGTGGGGGTGGGTAAGGCTGTGGGGGGAGGTAAGGCTGTGGGGGTAGTACTGCTTGCATGCGGAGCTGGCCAGGAAAGGCAGGCTGCTGCATGGGGAGGTGGGAAGGAGGCTGGAAGTGAGGGGGCAGCTGCTGTCTCTGCTGGGGCAGGTACTGTTGGTAGTGTTGGGGCTGAAGAGGGGGCCTGACTGAACCGTGGAGCTCCTGGCCTGGGTGCTGCTGGGGCTGGTAGGGGTGCTGCATTTGCTGTTGTTGTTGCTGCTGCTGTTGCTGCTGCTGCTGTCCCATACTGGGAGGGAACTGTGGGCGAGGATGACCAAAGTGCTGTGGCTGTGGGTAGGGGGGATACTGCCCCATAGGTGGTACTCCATACCCCCCAGTAGTGGGTATCTGCTGCCTGGGAGGTTGCATGCCACCTATTGGGGCTTCTTGTGGAGGCTGTCCTGGGTGCCCTCGAGAAGTGAAGCTGGAAATGGGTGTCTGTATGCTGTCCACAGTGGTGGTGGAAGGCCTGACCCCTGGCCCTCCCACAGCTAGCCCAGATAACTGAGGTTGCCCAGGCTGGCTCACCATAGTTGGCCGAACAGAAGTGTCAGTACAGGGTGTTAAGTTCTGTCCTCCTTGCGGACCAGTCCCGTAGCCTGACGCAGGGGGGACGTGCTGGGGACGCATGCCTCCAAGATGCTCTGCGGTGAATGGGGGCTGATGTTGAGGTACAGCGTAGTGTGAAGGTAAATGCCCCCTGGCAGGGAGGTACCCCTGAGTAGGGGTGCTGTGCGGGGGCATGGCTTGATGTTGAGGCAGCCCACTGATGGCTGGGTAGCGGGGCAACCTGGCCATGACCTCGGGAGGAATAGCGTGAGCTGGGAAGCGAGGCTGGTTGAACATGGCAGCCCCAGACCAATGCAGGGGGGGCTGGATAGGGGGGCTGGCTGTACCGCCAGGGAGAAAGGCCTCTGGATGAGGGGCTCGCATCCCAGGGAAGGAGATGGTGGGGTCGGGGGGAATGCTGCGCAGCTCCTCTGGCAGGTCCCCCCCAAGAGCCAGAATAGCCGCATTCAGCTGCTGCAGCTCAGCGTCATCCAGGCTGGAACCCGAGTCCAGGTCCGACGGCTTCTTCTGCAGGGGGGGCTTGGGGGCCATGGGGCGAGGAGGGGGCCTCTTCTGCATCTCCCTGATAAGAAAGAGAGGAGGGGGGAGGCTGTTAGAGGTTGTTAACTTGTAACAAATAAAGGGATGGAGTCATTAGGGTTTTTTGGTATAAAAAAAATGTATTAAGTTCCAGAAAAAGTAATAGTATCTATGCCCAATGCATTTGCTTGTTTCAAACGCAATGCTATAGAGCTAATACACCTAATGTGTATATCTTATAGTGTTCAATTAGCAATAGCTGAGGCCAGTTTACAACAAGGAGTTGGTATTCGATTTCAGGATTTCACTGGAACCAAATTAGAGTGCAGATGGATACACATTTAAAGATAACAGTTCAATGAATCATAAATATATGTCCGATGTGAATTAACTGCAGATCAAGGAGCAAAGAACAGTATCTGCTGCAGAAAGAAACACCACATGCTGACTGATTTACACCAAGCTCGTTACAGTAAAAATAACAAATCTGCAGACTAGATACTTTATTCCCATCAGCACAAACCTACTTTAATAAACTCAACCCTGCAGCATCTGCATGGTTTTCAGTATCAGTGTAGGGACAGCAGTACAGTGGAGGTTCTCAAACTTACTAAACCATTTTTTAATTTTTTTTTACAACAAAATCAGGAGCTTGTTTCCATTGACTCCTATTATATTGTCCGTCCATCCATTATTTGTCACTGCTTAATCCTATAGAGGGTCGCAGTGAGCCGGAGCCTAACCCGGCAGACAGAGGACTACACCCTGGATGGGACGCCAGTCCATCGCAGGGCAACTAAGGGGCTATTTAGAGAGGCCAATCCACCTAGCCAGCATGTCTTTGGACTGTGGGAGGAAACCGGCGTGCCTGGAGAAAACCCATGCAAACATGGGGATAATATGCAAACTCCACTCCACACTCCACACTCCACATGGGCTGTGAGGCAGCAGCGCTAACTACCGCGCCACCGTGCGCCCCTTCCTGTTACATTGTGCTCAGGACATTTCAATTAAATGATAATAAGCGAAGTGTGATATTGTCTGCGAGCACCATAATGCTGGTCTCTCACCACAAAAATAAAAATAGCTTTTTTTACATACGCTAAATGTAAAACAACATATATTTTTATGTACATAGTAGGGATAGACCGGTACAAAATTAGCACGAAATGATAACTTAAAAAAAAAAAAAAAAAAAACAGGGCACCAGATAAGCTGCGTACCGGGTGTTTTAAGCATTGAAAAAATATAAAATTAAGCATGATATTTAAAGTGAATGCGTAACAAATACGCAGAGCAATTTTGCTGCAAAGCTTTAGTTTGCGTGTTATGAAGCTTCTTGTACTTCGTTGGTTCCTGGCGTCTCAACGGTCACTGGTGAATATACTGCATGTGGTAGCTAGAGAAATGACGTGACAGCTTGTAGCCTGCCTAGGTAAGTCCAGGTTTTCAATAAAAAAATAAAACCTACAATTGATTCCACTCAGTTGCAGTGTGTGTTTGTGACTGGCGAATAAGTGACTGGAGTCTTAGCCCCCCTCCACCTACCCTACCAATGTAGCCATCTGTCAGCTGTTTTTTTGGCAGGTAAATCTATATAATAAATACAATGCTCTATGTTTTGAGCTATAGCAAGATGATCAATCAGGAATACATTATTATTGTTTCTAGAAATATATTACCATAAGCTAGTATTAAGGTATATACGGTATTAAATAATAAAATGAAGGCTTGCAAAAAAATTGAGAAATACTACTGTAATTACTGTAATTCAAAAAAATAATTTAAACTTTGGCATTTTGTATTTTACCATGTCAAAAAGCTGAAAAAAAGTATAGTAAATTAACTTTTTTTTTCTTTTTTAAAGACAATCAGAATTTTAAATTTTAAAGAACACAACAAAAGTTGTACAATGTATGTTATACTCAAACAGTGTGTATTAGTCTATTAAGATCTGTCCTTTGCTGAAAACAATGTGGTGCTTCAGTTTGTTTGCTAGAAAATTCTGATAAACAAGTGGCTTGTTCAGCTGATGGTAAAAAGAATTAAGAATGATCTGTCATATTACTCAAAACACAAATATTTACAAATATGGGTTATTACTAAGAGAAGAATTATTTTAAATAAAAGTACATATAGCAGCACCTTTGAAAAAGGTATTTTAATACTGAGACGTACATTATTGATATTTATACCTACAGTTCACGTGACACTGCACAAGTACGTGGACAATGTTGTTACTAATGATTATTTCACACATGAAGTTTGTACAAATAAATATATTTACTGACCAAATAAAAGTCTGAATGCTGTAAATAACATGTTTAAACAAAACTACTTTGAGAATAAGTAGGCTCTCCTATTATAGTTGCTCGTCTCTGCTAATTGAGATATTAACGGTTTCCTTCAAACCCATTATCAAAATACAGTATCAGTTCACAAAAACATATTTATCAGACACTTTGATAAGGCTGCAAATTTCATCACTTGGTTTACAAGCATGTTTGCTGAAGAACATTTTTGATGTGTGTAGCAGAAAAACGTCAAGGCAATGAAGTGTGAGTCTAGGTGACAAAGCCAAGGAGCAAGGAGACTTGTTTTGTATACGATGTTGAATAAAAAGGTGTTCATATGAAAATGTCCTAATGTAATGTACTGTAATGTACTAAAAGACAGTATTTGCGATGTAGCATAACAGGAACGATGTCAATACTGTAATGTACCCAAACCACATAAACCTTAATACCAGTATACCAGCTCACTCCTAGTCCATAACGGTGTAATTTAATACCCCTTCTCTGACTCGTGAGGGCTCGGTAAGGTACAGGTGGTTCTCCACTGCCTACTTGTGGAGCCGAGTGAGAACCGAACCGTGAAATTCCAGCCTCACAAGACATCTGAATCCGGCTGCGAGCCGGGCCGAGCCAGGTGCAGGGTTTTCGTCATTACGTTGCATCAGTCAGTACACTCCAGAAAGAAAAACAACAAACATGGCGGGCAGCGAATGATGAGAGAAAAAGTACAGCCTTGGAACAGTGAGGAAGTGCAGACTTCAGTTTCTCTGTGGGCAGACAGAAATGCTCAGGAAGATCTGGAGTCAGAAATGAGAAAGTTTATGCCCGAATTTCTGGCGATTTGAAGCAAATGGACATAAACCGCAGGTACGGTACACTTAACACAAAATTCTACCAAATTTATCATCCTTGACCTTTACTATATTAATATATAGAAAAAAAGTGAAAATAAAACATTTCTAAAAATGTATTTACAAAAATAGTCAAACAAAATACTGTACAGCTGTACCATACATACAACTATGGCTCTCATTGCACTCACTTTGTTTTTTTTTTTGTTTTTTTTAAGCACCCAAACAAAAAACAACTACAAAAAACAACAACTATCCTTAAAACGGATTATAAAAGACATTCCTAAACATATTTACAAAATCTAGTGATACAAGATACAGCTGTACCGTTAGTCTACTAGTTTTTGAACACCATTTGTTTGCACATCTTTTGGCAAACTGAGTTAATTAATAACAACTGTCTTTCGTTGCATGTGAAGTCCGTAGCAGAGCTCGACTCTGCAGTAGAAAAACAACCCAGGCTCTCCTTAACTGCATTGTGAGGGCTCGGTATGTCCCTGGCACGGTTAGGTTGTACAATGGAAAAAAGGTGTAAGACTTGCACAGTAGACTGAGCCGTTCCAGCCTTTAGTGTGAGTGTAAGTAGCTTAAGAAGCCTTTTGCGCTGGTAACATATAATCATGGCTTTAACTTTTTCATTTTATGTTTAGGGGGGGGGGGGGGGGGGGGATTGTTTTTTATTATAATTGGTAAAATAGGCTATTTTCTGTTATTTCAAAGCAAACATCACTTACGCATCGGTTTTCAGTTTCCATAATAAACTGAATGTACGTTTCACTAATACATATATAAACGTTAACTTTAGTTTTACGCATCATTACCGTTCGCGTATCTACCACACTGCAATGTTGGGGTTCAGATGTGGTGAAGAAATAACTTGTATCACTAATTGAGCTGGATACAGTGTGTTATTACTGCAGCTCACACATTGTACACATTGCTTTCAACTCAACTCATTTCCTGGTTTGTCAATAAAGTTATTGAATAAAAAGGACCTTCAAAAACAATCAAATTAGAAGGCAAACACTAATACACGACTGCAAAGCAACACTGCAAAACAAGCTTAATACCAACTGGAGAGTTTAACCTGACTTATTAGCCTTTTAAAATGTTATAATTTGTATGTTATTTATTAGAATTATTATATTATGTTTTAAATTTTAGATGAATTATTCATTTTATAAATATTAACCTAACTTTGAAATAATTACTGGTCCTGAATATACTGGTCCTAAACAATAACAAAAATAATCACAGGGTTGTGTTTTTTCAGCCCATCCCGGTCGCTAACAAATGTATTCTATTATGTAGGTGATTGGTCAGTAGCAATGTCTGCACACTGCCTGCATTAGGAAAGAAGCTTTCTTTATGTAGAGCATGGTGCATGATTGACACTATTTAAAATATATTGCCAAAACCCAGCTTTATCGGTTTAAAAAAAAAAAAAAAAAAACAGATCTTTCAGTTATTTTCGGTTAAAACCTAAAATTTCAAGCCCCATGTAAAATTAAGTCTCACAAGAAAACCTGGAATAAACAAAGTCCTACACAATGTAAGAATTTCCCAGCATTTCAATATATGTTGTTTTACAAAGAAAAAAACACAGCCGTAGACCCCCTAACCTGTCCAGGCTCTGCTGCCTCTCCTGCTCCCTGGCCTGACAGGTGCTTTTGGTTCTCTCCAGCAGTCTTGATGCCTTGCCCTCCAGGTCATCGTAGAACTCCTTCCCCTCCTGAGACTTCTTCATCAGATCGTCATATGCCTCGTAGGAGGACACCAGGGTCTGCACTGTCGTGTTCCACCTGCAGGCAGCAGTGGAGGGTGCCGCAATCGTTAGGAATGCCATTATTTCAAAACATTTCAAAAGGTGCAAAAACTGACGCATTACTCATATTTGAAGTCACTACCTAATATGGGCTTTGAAATATGAGCCTTTCACACAATTCTTTGTAAAATTATTGCTACAAAAGGTCTTTAATATCTCAAAGTGTTACAGTAGGTTTTTAATATCTGGAAACCAAAAGGTTACATGAACACAACTAGCACTAATGTTACCAGCCCATATGCTCCCCTCCCTGCGATGCTTAATAAAAAAAAAAAGAGATATGTTAAAACCCATCTTACTTTTATATGCATATTCACTGCTGTGAAAAATGTAAATTGGACTGGCTACAGGTAGGCACCATGAGTGCACCACAATACAAATTCTGTTGTACAACACCACTGAACAAGGGTGTACCAATTAATCGCGTATCAATGAATTGTGATACTTTTAATCACACAATCTATCATATTGTAATAAAGGTATGTATCATTTGCATCGTGATACAAAACCAAAAGCATAAGAGCTCATTGTAGTACAGCAAATGGTTCTTGAGTAAAGAATTATTGTTTTACAGATGATATAAATACATACCCTCCCTATCTCTTGACTTTTTTTTTTTTAAATAAAAATGAATTGTTAATTGATATCTTATTAGGCATCATACAAGTAGCCAATCAGGACCATCACATGTATTGTGATACATATCTGCATATCGCAACCTATCATAAATCGTGTCCTTAGTATATTGTTACACCCCTACTAGTGAATTAGCCTGCCTCTCCTCCTGGCACCTGGTCCTTTGTGACCCCCCCCGGACTCACTTGTGCTCGGTCTCGGCCAGTCGCTTGCGCACGGAAGCGTACTGCACGTTGGCCTCGGTCAGGGCCTTGAGGATGTTCTCCTGGGCCGCCAGGTTCTGATCGATGTACACCTTCACCTGCTCATACTTCTTCAACTGCTCCTCAAACAGCTTCTGCAGGGACACCAGGGTAGAGACTCCATATACATTCACAGGGGAGAGACAGAGAGGCAGAGCGACACACAGAGACAGACTGGGAACATTCCAACTCAAGTGCACCACATTCTGTGAGGGGGTTGCTTTATTTGTACATAATGATACATTTACCATGTAAGCAAAAGAAAAGCTGTGAAACAACAATTCTGAAGGTGTTAAAAATACCAATTTGTATGAGTTTTGACCTTATTTTTCTCCAGTGTGGGTGATAACCTACACAACTTTAGTATAATATCAAAGCTTTCTCAAAGGCCATCTTACAAAAAATATATATATAAGGCAAGTCACTGACATGTTCCCCTTCTTGATCCAGAACGAAACATTAAAACTAAACATTACACCTTAAGTTGTTACTCAAATGGCTTTTGTAGGGACACCAGGGGATACCAATACACCAAGGTGGCAAGGTCTCCTCAAATATGTGAAACAAGTGCAATCTTTGGTGACTGTGTGGGTTTTACTAAGCTGGTGCCTGCCAACCCCAGTCAGCCTCGTACCTTCATTTCGTAGCGCTCGGTGGTGACGAGGGCAGTGGTGATGTCGTCCTTGTGGATCAGGTCTCGGAGCTGCTTCTCCAGAGACTGGCGCTGGTCCCTCATTTCCTGCACCTTGCCCAGGATCCGCTTCATCGACTGCAGCACAGCAACGTCCTCTGCCAGGGGAGAGACAATGGGTTTATTAGAAGGGCAATCAGAAAGCCATTTCCTAATCAAACATCAAGCTAAATTAATAATCAATGTATGAAGACAAAAAAAAATGTCCATACAAATACAACTGAAACATGCATATGCATAGTAAAACTTTAATCATTAGCACTGATAATGCGTAGACTCTGTAGTCGGTACAGTAAAGGATATTGCAGTGACTGCAGTACCACTGACTGTAGTAAAGCCACGTCCATTACAGTGTTTGAACATGCTCCATACCCTCAGTGAGCTCAGGCCTAGGCAGTGCAGCACTCAGGCTCTCCAGGGGCCCCCCCAGTAGCCTCAGGTTGGCAATGTGCAGGTTCATGGCACGGTGTAGCTCAGTGTTGGTGAAGCTGGCCTTCTCATGCACCTCCATGTACTTGTCTAGGTCCTTCGTGAGTTCCGCCAGGGCAGGTGGGGGTGGAGGCATGGCCTGCTTCCCTACTACCTCCTCCAGGCGGCGCTCCTGAGCCTGGTCCTCCTCCAGCAGCTCCCTGATCTCACGCAGAGAGCCCTCCACATCAGTGAACACCCCCGACAGCACTGGGGGAGCAGAGAGGAGTGAGCAACTCTCAGAACCTCAAACAAAGTCCAAGGTGAAATTTACAAGCATTTCCTCTAGTGACTCAGTTAATCCACTTCACGTTTTTCTTTCAACAGGGTTATACTTCAACAGCCACCTATTAACCTCATCAACCCAGTTGGTGCTTTTCTTCAGCCTGCAGTTGAACATAAGTCAGCAAGTATGGGAAGCACCACTGTTTGGATCATAAAAACAGGCCCCACAATGTCTTATGAGACGTATCTTGTGTATAAGTTTGAAATGATGGGTTTGACCAAAGCAGGTCCATCTTTTAAGATATGTTTATTAAAAAGTAGGATTTCTCATGTCACAAGACCTCTCTGTTTGCTTTTCTATTCTGCACAAAAAAAATCCAGTGGACAGAAAATGTATGTATTCAGAGTTCCCTTCATAACAAGCCACACTGATGTGTAATGTAAGTTTCTGTATGTATTCCCACTGCAGAGTGTGTTTGAGTGTGTTAGGCATGTGTGCTCACCCTGCATGGACTGGATCAGGTTTTTAACAGTGTCGGGCCGCACGCTCAGCGCAGCACACTTCTCCATCAGGACAGGGGGGATGTGGCTGTACATGTCCAGATTGTCCACTGTCTCAGGGTCCAGCCGCAGCGAGTCCATGAACTGTCTGCAGGAATCAACAAGGTAGGTACTGACTGCTATGTGTGTTTAGTGGGAAAACTCCTTATGAGAACCTGTTACTCTGCACAACCTTACTTCACATGTAGTTAATGAATATCAGAGCTATACTTTATGTTTTCTACATGTTCAAATCACACATCTAAAAGGTCCTATGTCTGTTGACTTTAACTTTGACCCATACATTTTTAAACAATCTTTCTTCGTTATGAAAATGAAAGACATACTATCGGATACAACTGAAAAGTTGTATTCATGAACATCACATCTAATATTTGCATCGCAGAAACTCCGTATTTAAATTTAAACGCTTTATTTTATGCTTTATTTTTATAATGAGCGCATATACAGCAGACTACAAACGTGAAAAAATAAATAAAATACACATTTCAAAAGAAACGGGTATGTACGTATACCCGTGTACAGGTGTAAACGGGTATATGTACACACAAAACTATAAAACCGAAAGCACTGTTTCTAATACTAAATAAAATCAAATCTAACGCTACTTCCGGTTTGACGGCTCCATTGTACTCTATGGAGGAGCGTACGCGTCTGCCAGCTGACTGTGCTTGCACCCAGGAGCTGTGCTGTAAACACACAGACACAGTTCCACTGAACACCATTGTGGAAACTGCTACATACAAACCTGCAAAACCCAAATGTTTTGCTTTCTAAAAATTATATATATATAATATATATATATACACATATATAAATATGTTTCATATTAGGCACATACGTTGTTATCCTACCTGTCATTTCAGTTTGCTGTATGCATCTGAGTGCAGCTTGCTGTATTCCAATCAAAATGGCTACTTTCAAGATTAAATATTTCCTTCTGATATATTCCCAGTTGCATTTGTGGAACAAAAAGAAGGATTGTTGTCTCCCAGGTACACTGAAAAAATAAACAACTAGGCTTTCACTGAGTTGGCATCTTGACAAATCCACTATCATAGCAATCTCTGTTTCGTAGTCAGTCTACAAACAAAGGCTTAAAAAAACACGTGTGCTAGAAGAGGCGTGTCTTGTTTGCTGCATTTACAAAAATAATAGAATATCTTACGTTATATTTCAAAAAAATACATGTATTGTAATGCATGGGTTACATTGACCAGCGTGGCGGTTCTAGGTAGAACTGTTTATAACTTTATCATTTTTTCGATTTCTGGCTATCAGACGCCGTCAGGATATTTAATGTATGTAGAGCCAATGTGACGCTCCCTCCAGAATCCCCAAAAGCATCGACTATTTACACAATTATAATTACACCGAAGTACAAATCTGCAGATGGATACAGCTGAGAAGAGCACTCACTCCAGAGTCTCGTTCTTGCTGCTGATCTTGGCCATGACGTCTCTCAGCAGCTTGGCTTTCTCCTCACTGCAGGAGAAAAAGAAATAGCAATAAAAGATTAAATCAGCACTTTCAGTGAATGCATTTATCTTTTTAAAACAGATTTAATGTGTTTAATGAAACAGCTGAATTTACATAAATGCAGCTGTGCAGATGTGTATTTTTAAATTCAAACCACCAAATATGCAGAGTTTTAAGTATGAACCCAAAATACGCAAGTCCAACTGCATACACACGCACGCTCAAACAGACACACTTCACCACAGAGGTCCCAGTTACCTGTAGAGGGATGAGGCTTCATGAGCTGCCATGGGAACCAGTTTTGAGAAAATATCAGGTCCAGTCACGCCGGGGTCAGTCGGGTTAACCGGGAGAGCTTTCACCAGGGGGGCGCCTGGAAGGGGGTGGGGGAAGAAGAGATTCTGGGGAGGTGACCAATCTATCCTTTCACCTCTGGAGCTATTGGCTAAAATAAGATCCTAATCCATTTGTCTTTCCTTTTTATAGCAATGGTCCCAAAATCCAGAACTGGACCAGAAGTGCAGATAAGGATAGGATAAGTCTGACACAAAATCCCAAATTACCCACAATCACAGATCGAACTGGTAAAAAATAAATCTGCCAATGTGGTCCACTAAATATAAAGACTCTATAAAGACAGCAGCAAGCAGGGAGCCAGAGCAAAAAGATTTACCTTTAACAGAGGGCAGAGTCTCCAGGGCAGGCACAGACTCATGATAAATAAAGTCATTGTCCTTCTTTGCAGAGTTGAACCTGAGGGGAACATCAAAACAGTTTCACCAATAACCTGTGAGAACTCACTACTGCCCCCTGTAAGCTAGCTAGAATAGCATCGACACATGTCTTAGGAAATATTAATACATTCAGACTTCAAAACACTGACATTCTAAGATGTACACAACTGTAAGGTCAAATTCACACTTGTCCTGAACACACACCATAAAGGGGACTTAACTCTGTCAGTTCTGTTCAATTAACAGGAGTCCGATTCCACAAACTCCTGCATCTTGACCATATAAATAATATAGCTAAGCTAATTCAGGGTAGTTCTGAAACCCAGTGCTGGGTGCAGGTCTGGTGTGAGGTTCTAACCCTGAGTTAGCACTACACTGAGACACATTCCAGTAAACACTGCAACAGACACAATAACCAATGGCTGCCTTACCTTCCCCCGATCACATCCATGGTGAATCTCAAGGCCTCCTGTACACTCTCAGGCTGGCCCTGCTCCGGATTGAAAACACACAGAGAGCAAAGCTAGCATCTCCAAAGCAGTGAACAATACAGTCTTGTTTAAATATGTATAATGGCTTTGCTCTGACGCCAGGGCTTGGTCTAAAAGAAGCTGGAAGGACTTCAGTCATTCTCCAAAACCTCCTAAACAGAGTGTAAATTTAGGACAGTCGGTGTGTTTATGTCCATTAGAGGTGTCAGACTTCATTTAATTCCCTAAACATTTTTACTACACACATTTAACATTGATGCCAAGGCTGAGGCGACACATCTATCCACTGATGCATCATATCATTTGAATACTATCGATAGTCAAGCCTGTGCATCGTTTCTGTGTACAGGTCTTAAGCAAAGGGACGTTTTTTTATTGGCTTTCAGCGCAGAGTTTCCCGTTCGCCTCAGGTCTGACTCGCTGAACCTGCGTGCGATTGCGCTCACCTTTTCCCTCCACCTGTGAGTTTTTACTGATGGAAACACATCTGCGCGGGAGTTTTGAGGATAAATATCGACCGTGATACAGCCTTCCGACGTTTACCAAAATAAAATCCGACAGTGATAAAAATAAAACATGTACCACCAATTGCTTCTTTTTTTAACTAAATGAATAAAAACAGATCAGAGTAGTGACAGAGCAAAGTAGACTACAGGTATGGTTGTGGATGTAGCGATGCAAGATGCATTGTAAGGCCTGTAAATATTGTTGAGGGAGCTGCATTTCGAAAACTGGTTACAAATGTTGCACCAGGCTACCAAATGCATTTGCCAAAAGACATCCCAGTAAAACATAAACCATGGATAATACACTGAACTGCTGTAGACCGTGTTTACTTTACGTAAAATAGTTATGTAGTTCTCTGGATTAGTTGTTAAACCGACTGGATTTAATATTTTTTTTAATTTATATATAAAATCAATGGGTTTTTAGACCCTCAACTAAACAAATCAACACAGATAAAGTAAAACATGATTAAATCTGGTTTTTGTTGTTACTACATGCACAAACTGATGTAATTTAAAAGCAGCATGACAGTTTTTAAACCTTTAATATCAATGTTACACATTAATAACATGACTATGGAAAAAATACTAAATATTACATAAATAACCTTACAAGGCCAACATCTGTATTTCATGCCCATTTCTAATACATTAAAGCTACTAACACTCCTAATGTGCATGATGATTTCTATTTCTACCTGCATGCTGTTGGAAAGTGAATATCTGATACCTTGGCCAGCTTCACAGCTTCATTCAGTTTATCCAGAGCACTCTGCAGGTAGGTCAGCTGCAAAAATATAAAGCATGTGTTTATATGAGGGATAGACACAGACACATCCAGGTTTAAACAACTACAGGGTCCCAGGGACCCACCCAAATGCACACACCTGACGCTGAATACTAAGACAACCATCTTCACTAACTAAAGCCCAGAATGACAAAGCTTGTAGCGGGAGTACTTTCTGGGATCCCAGCTTTGTGGTGGTGCTGGTGCTGAGTCAGTGGGCAAAATGGGTTAAGAAATACCATGGGCCTAGTCTAACTGTCAGCACCACAACATGGTGTAAGAATCCACAATAATATTGTACTTGGTTTGACCTTATTTTTGACTTAATACATTAAGATATATAATTTACTTTACCTTTGAATATATACCACAATGAAGAAAAACACAATGGGCTATTTACTCCAAATCGTCACTGGTGCATTTTTTTTCTCTGAAATGAATTCAAATTTGAAAACAAATAAGAAATGACTACTTACAAGTTACTAAGATATAAAGTCTTAGTTGCGTACATCATGTTTGGTGACTTTATTGGGTGTGCTTCTCCTTTCTGAAACAAAATGTGCTAATGACGATTGAGTAAATAGCTTTGAGAATTTAGCCCAATATGATCTGAATCCAGTAAAAGAGGAGCCGTGCGGCTGTGTGGCGTACCCGCTCTCCATACTTCTGCTGCTCCTCTGCCTGCTTGCCCATGTGCAGCTGGGGAGAGAAAACACAGTGTCAGACAAGCCTGCACACCAATCTGAAACGCAAAGACAAAGGCCTTCAGTTCCCTCTCCACAAATTTCCATTCAATTCAACCCACTACTGTCTTCACACCGAACACAAAAAAATGAGTTGACAAAATAACGATAATAGCTGGTTTTATAGGCCCCCATCTGCACCAACGTTGAATTGCCTTATCAAAGTGAAACCAGTCAAGCATATATTAGGAAAGGTGAAGGGTTTTTGTATCTTTTATAACAGATTTTCCACAAGTACAATGCAACACTTTTGGTAACTTAATGTGTGCAGTTTGCTCTGCATCATGTGGTATTACATTGTAACGATCACAATCCCCGAGCAACGTCAATGACAAGTACTTTGCGATGGAAATATAAATTAACTACCCTGAAATAATACAAATACACAAAGCAGTAGGACTGTGCGACAGATCCAAGAAAATTGCTGGGTAAGGCAGGATCGTTTACAAAAAATATAAAGAAGAAAATCAAATGCAATACTAACATTCAGATAGCAGATTTGCAATAAATAGTAGAGTTTGAAGTATTTCATCTTGCACAGTTTAAAGCATTCAACACTGCAAAGACTAACAGTCAGTATTGCTCATATATCAAATTATATATATACACACACACACACACAAGTATTTAAACCACTCAGATAACCCAGCCACCAACATCAACACTCAAAAACATTGGGTCAACAGACTTCATTACTTAAAGAAAATGTTATTTGAACAAAAACAAAAGTAGAAATAATCCAAAGAGTCTAGAGCCGTTCTGTTAAATCTGTATCGAGAAACTAGTGCAGAGATAACCCAATAAAACAAACAGAACCAAATACTGTCACTAAATTGATTAGCTTCCACCAATTTATCTGAAGAATCTGAAAAGCCCACTTCAAAACAAGAACAAGTAAAAATATGTTGTGGCAATAAAAACCTTGTGGTTGATATATAGAAACAAATCCTGTTCTTGTAGCAAGACCAAATTTGACTATGTTATCCACTTATAAAATCATGGGCAGGTTAGTTTGAGACTGCATTATGCCATTACCACCACATTATCTATCGAGTCCAACCCTGACTGGATTAATTTATGGGGCATATAGTACATCCTGTTTTCAAAACCCCTCAGTCAGGTATCACGGCTAAGGAATCAGGGCCTTTGAAACACTGTAGCTTTTTAAATACAACATCCTCACATCTGTTGTGAAAATGACCCTGCCCCTTTTTAAAGTAGCTTCAAAACATCATTTAATTTTTTTTTTTTTTTTATTACACTTTTTGTTACTTTGTTATGGTGTTTACAATCATTCACAGAGAGCATCTAGTTTTGGTTGCTCCTCCAATAATGAGTTTTTATATTCTTTCTCTTTATCTGCCTTTACCTGGCTTCAAGCTTGTCTGTACAATTAAGTGCCTATACAAATGGAAGATTTGGAGAATAAAACAATAACTCTATATTGGTGCAACCACTCAGAACGATCACAAGTGCCATAAAATAGTAAGTGAAATAGTGAAACAAAAAAATAAAAATGACATGAAGCTATCCACTCTTCAACTCTGTCTCTGCACCTCCCTCTCCTCACAGCACAGCTGCAGATCACCTACATGAGCGATGGCTGCAAAGTAGTAGATCTTCATCTGCACCAGTTTCTTCCAGTCCTTCTGGATCTTCCCCAGCAGAGAGGCTGTCTCTGAGTTCTCCAGTGCCCGGCATGCCTCCTTGTAGTAATCAACAACCTGCAGGGTTCAAAAGGCAGAGACAGCGAGTAACTACTAGAGGAACTTCGCATAGCAAACTACACCGTGGGGCTAGAGAGACAAACGGTTTAATTTAGATAGGCACACACAGAGTGCAACTGACAATAATCTGCAACCTACAAGGTAACACAAAAAACAAGCCAAATCTCTCTGTATATTTTTTATAAAGGAGAAGCCAGTATATGTATTATTAGCAACAGGAGTATGGTTTTACAACATTTAAATAAATACTGTAAATAAACAACAAAATCTCTGCTGTCTGTGAACAACAAATGTTTGAAACCCTAAAGTACCACTGTCTAACAGAAGCTTTGAGACAACACAGAAAAACACAGCATCAGTAAAGTCCGTACTGAGAGACAGAGAGTATTCAAAGTTCATTACCTACCATTGGCAACAGCCAAGGCAGGTGATTTCTTGTGGTTATGACGTGGTCTGTATTGTTTTAATCTACCTCCAGCACAGCCTGTGTTTTTGCTGGCAAGAAGAACATACCTGTGCACTGATCCGAGCCACCAGGAAACTCTTCCTATTGTCCAGCATGGACTTCTCCAGCAGGCACTCCTGCGCCTGGCCCTGAGACACACAGACACAAAGACAGGTTTAGAGCAGTGAGTCTGAGGGTGAGGGGAGTCAACAAGCATCCTCACATCACAAAGTGTTCAATCCACGGTAATGTTACCAGACTAAAAAAAAACAGCGATTCAGAGACCTTGAATTATATATATATTACTTTCAGGTTATAGCATTGTAGTATAAACAGATGTTTTGTTTTTTTGTTAAATGCTCTGAAAATTGCAGGATTCCCACAAATCGCTCACTGAAATGCAAGCCCTGTTTTATGAGGGAAGGACCTCTCGTGCTACAGTGGGTGCTGCCCTACCAGCATGAGGTTGATGTTGAGGCTGAGGATCTGGTGGCTCATGTCCACACTGAAGTCGTGGTTGAAGTGATCCCGCAGGTAGGAGAAGGCCCCGGCGGAGCACTGGAAGTGGGTGCAGGACACCTTCATCCCCTGGAGCACAGACAAGGACAAAGAATACAACGAGAGAAGTTCACATGCAAGGACCTGACAGGCACATTCTTGTCATCTTAGACAGCATATTTCATGTGAAAGATTTAAAACACGGTTTTACACAGAGAATGGAGAAGACTGCGAGGAGAAGTATTGGCTGGGGTACAGATGTTTTAGTCTAGTTTTATTCCTTTATTGTAAATATTTACTTAAATCACAATTTAATAATAAATAGTATGTCCATGTTGACAATACTATAACATGTACTGTACTTCAATGTTGAATGTAGTGGAATAAAACCAGTTGCTATTCTTTGGGGATTTCTGCTGGATCACAATGTAAAGTGCCAAGGGGGCAGATAGGCTATAATATGCAATACCTGTAAAGCAAGTTTCATTGTTAAGCCTGTGTTGGAGCTTACCTCTTCTGATACCCTGTTGTCCATGGCTCCTAGCATCGAATGCAGAGCACCTGTGGGATAGAAAAGTCACTTTAAGCACAGGCTCCCAACGCAGCCAAGCAGCAGCCAAACTTGAGACAATATCACACACTAGACCTGATCAGAGTGGTTCTAAATACAGCCAATTTCCCCCAGTCTGTGCGATTGACCAACTGCATTAAATTCCATAAATATACTGCAAAGCACTGTTCTTGAAAGCACTATGTGTGAGACAGAGGACTGTGAGACACCAGGTTATCTATATACATGCTCTCTGACCAAAACAAAATTATTGGAACACCCCAACCAAGAACTGATGCCTCTTAATGCACTGGCCAATATAGGCATGTGTTGCCGAGATCAGAACCAGACGTGAAAAAAACTATTCCTGGCCAAACCTGAAAGTGGGGTCTTGAAAAAGCAGCAATAAAATAACACAGGGAAACACAACCATAGTTCTGTATAGCTGAAGATCCCATAAATAAAGAGGAACAAGCCCCTTGAGATGCACATATCTGATCAGAAGGATGCCCAACATGTGTCAGTCATCACAGTTCCTATCTGCATGTCCACCCCCCAGTGTCGTACCCAGGTTATAGAGGATGCAGGCCTGTTCATAGCTGATATCATCGTGGGTAACTGTCTTCCCAGAGAAGATCTCTGTCCTGCAAAAATGACAACTTGAATCTCAATGACCAGGTCAGGCATTATAAACCAACACTGTAATGTAACTCTCAATAAAGTGGACATATGCATTGCTTTGCACAGGTTTATAACATTAACACTGTTTTTCCAAGGGGGCAAACAGCACATTAATTGGCTACCGATCTGTGCCCAGCACTCACCATGTGATGGGCACCGCCGCCTCCTGTCCAGATCCCATGGGCACCCGGCTCTGGAGGTAGTGGAGCTGGCCGAAGTATTTCCTCAAGGTGCTGCAGCCTTCAAAATCCCTCGTGACGTTCACCGCACCCTGCCCAGGCACATACAAGACACATGAGCTGAGCTCTGCTTACACAGGCTCCGAGTCACACCACACTAAGATCATGGACATGTATATATTTCCTTGTTCTATGACACTTTGCAATACAACCTTCAGACCTAAAAAGACTTCCGTTAAGATTTGAAAAGGCCTTAATTAAAAAAAAGAATTAATCACGCCTTTGGAAACTGCAATGTGATTGCATGTCACCGCCAAAAAGGATTAAAGAAAATAAGAAAAGATACTAATGTGTGGAAGCCATTGAGCCCATCAATGCCGATCTGGTTAAACTGGGCACTATTTTACTTAATCCACACCTATCACCTCTAGCTAACTAACTTGACATGTTGCCTGCCCCTTCCTAACTTAACAAGAATCGCTTAGCCCTCCCTTTATAAGTTGGTTCGACCTATAAGGAGCAGTAATAACATATCCCAGTTGAAGGTCCATCCAAAGCTGTCTAGCCCCTCCCCTTGTGACAGGTACCTGTCTCAGCTGCTCCAGCTTCTTCAGCTGCTCGTTGTAGTTTTCTGGGTCCTCTCCATAGCTCTTCAGGATGAACTGTGGAGAATACAGAAGAGATAAGAAACCATCTGCCGACAGCATCTCTTCACACAGAAAACAAATCAAGGGCTCAATGTAAAAGACCTGCTAATGGCCTGCACTAGACTCAGTTGAAGTGGCTGAAATGAAGATTCTTCACTTTTATACATTTTTAACTGAGACACAGTAAATGTTTACAATACAGTACATTAATCAAGTCTAGTCCAAAAGAAAAGGTGTAGGACTACTATGCATACTGATGAAAGATATGCACAAATGTGAAGACTACCTTGCCAGTGTATGACCTACTGTATCAGTGAATAGAGCAGCCAAATTATGGGAAACTGCTGAAATGAGTTTGGATTTACTGATGGTAAATGTAAGATACATAATAGGCTATAATAAAAATGTGTGTTCCAGTTTGAAAATAAAGTTTGTAGCCACTAGACTGAGTAAATGAATGCAGAACACACAAAGATGCATGTGCTAGAGGGCTGATTTTATGGCTTTCCTGATTGGTTACAACCACTCCCGATATGTTAAAGTATCAACATTTTAAACCTATTTAATCCTGAAGTTTAAACGTTTAGGAAATTAAACAGAACTAACAGTCAAACTGGACTGTCATCACCTGATACTCCTAACCTGAACTCTTGGTCGCTGATCGAGTTTTAATTTCTGATTGGGTTTTGGGTGAAATGAAAGAAGACCTAAAAAACAAATCACACCAGGTTTAGAAAATGAAACGCACAGTGAGTCAACACTTTACAAAAACAAGTGCTTATTGGACAATTCGATTAAGGAAACCCATTTCTAAACACACAGGACACTAACGCTGCTATGAGCCATGAAGTAAGACAAAAACATTCCTGCTTCTAGCTGTCCTTGCCAACCATTTATTCAATTGAGACTTGATCAATGCATGTGACAGCGACATCAGAATGTTAAACATCCTTTCCCCATTGGCGAGAGATGAGATCAGCAATGAGTGGAACTTTCCTTCAATGAGAGAGGCAGGGGTCACAGTGCTGCACTCACTGCTCCTGCTTCTTACGCACATCGACAGCAAAGTAAATCAGCAAATTCATCTATCCCATTTACATTAGCCACTTTTAAGCTGGCTTTTTAAGTCTTTTCTTGTTTTATTTTTTAATGTTCTGGGGCCAAGGAGTTTGACTCCTGGTGGCCCATGGTTTTGTATGATCCCTGATTGCTAGGGAAGGTTTCTCACACAGAGCAGATAAGGATAATTTCTGAAGGATGAAATACGTATGAAGACACATACATTAATACAGATAACAATGTGGTTGTTTACAGCATCTTTGTGTGTGAACAATTCAATAATAATTCAGTACTGGGATCTTACTATTAGAAAATAAAACAGAGAACTTAGTGTAAAGTAGCAATGCAAGTGCTGCATAATTAGCATAGAAAATTTCCTTGTCAAATCATCAAGAACACACTGCAGATCAGAAATGTATTTACCCTTTGTACTGTAAGTCATCTAGCTCACTTAGTTCTGAAATGCGACTATTAGGAATTAAACTAAGTGAGTTGCTCAATTAATCTTTTCTATGTTTGAGTCTAGCACTGTCAGTCATGACAGATTTAACCAAACCCAGACACTAAATACACTAGCACACACACAGAAGACACATGTTTTCTTCCATTTTCTAATAAGATAAAAACCACTGGGCTTATTTCTAAGGCAAGGCTTTGGCAATGATATGGAACAAATTAAAAACCACTTGGCAAACTACCTGGTGCTACCCCATTTGTTTTTGGTGGTTAGTCCTATCCTTTCTCCTCCATGAGATGCATTCTGTAATAAACTGGTTTGAAATCTGGTGTGCAACTGCCTAAAATCTATCCTTAAAAACCCAAGTTCAATGATGTAAGCGGAAGAGGGCTAATACTTTTGCACTACCAATTTTCCATTACACTAAATACTGTTTAACTCTGAAGTGTTTTAATCGCTCTGCAGCAAGTTCAATTACAGGGAACATGACTAATGTGACTGATTAGTCAGAGTGTTTAACAGCCAAGTGCTGGTAAAAGGTAAACAGTGTCAACACAGATCAAAGTATCTATGTAATATTTAATTAGACTTCCACCCAGAATAAACATTAAGTTTTTTACTCATATACTTTAATGTTTTCAATCTCCAAAAAAGCAGCAATACCTTTTAATTTCACTACAGTGCTCCCCCTTTGTAACGCTAGACAGAAGTCTTATTGTAAGACTGTGCTATTTGTTTTTTCTTATAACGAGAACAAAAATGTTTGTGGAATGGAATACTGGGGCAAATGGGAGCCAAGACTATACTATCTATACTGCCTTATAACCGGCTGTGTCGTACAAAGGACCGCCTTATAACAAGGGAGCACTGTATTTGACTTGCACATCAAAAAAATGAGAAATTCTGGAAACGGAGAATTAGTGAAGGGCCCCCTTAAACAGTAAAATACAGTACAAATTCCTGGCAGCACAGTCTAAACGTAAATTAACCAAACCATACCGATTATATAGGTATGTCAGCTGGCCAGTTCTGTCTAATCTCGTCCTATGAGAAAATGACTCATTATCATAATGTGTTATTGTTGCCATTCTTTTTACTGTGCACCTCCCAGCACTAAGCCACAAGAAAGACTGTATCATTGGATAATGAAAGGCAGTGTTCACTGGCAGTGTCACTGTGATTCTTAAAGCACCATGCCAACTAAAAAACATGTAAAAAGAAAGATGATGAAGAGCGGTCTAAAGCGGCAGCGAAGTGTTCGGATGTACCTAATGTTCAGGTAAGCAAAGAGTGCACAACAATTCATCCCTGACAATAATAATAATATTAATGTGAACTTATTGTGGTCAAGTACTGCAGAAAGGACGAGATTAATCAGAGTAAAATTGAAATACCAAATAAAACTGCAAATGGATGTATTGATTGTGTTTTATTTGTTCACCAATATTTAACAGTAAATCCAACACAACTTAAAAGAAAGGAATCTCTGATAGCTCGAGCCTCCTCAGATCGCTGCTGTCCAACTGAAACTGGCGGCCGAGGTAACCTTCACAGTTGACAAGTCCGTTTATAATAAGCAGGATTGGGCTTGTTATGAACACCCACTCTAACATGGGTTGCGCTTGTTTTGGGCTTGCTCTGAAAGGCAGTGCCGCTTTTTTTCTTGTGAGAATTTGCAAGGCTGGTAACCTTCCCCGTCTGTCTCACAGGCAGCCACTGATTCCTGAACACCCAAAAAACCCACAAGACATTTCTCAAGCAAATGCCGAGTAAAAAAAAAAAAAAAAAAAAAAAAAAAAGAAAAACACACATGGAAACTCCAGCAATGACTACTGTTGTTTTGTAATTGGGTGTTGTTATTCCCCCCAAAACATCAATGTTAAAAATGAACAATAGGCAGATAATTAGTTTTGCCCAAATTCTTACACCAAACACAAAAAAAAACACTGAGTAAGTAGCTAGACATGGTTCAAGTAGCAGCTCCCTGTGTTATGAAACGAGAAGAAGAGAATAAATACAGACTTGCCAGCAGCGCATTCCTGAGTAGGAGAGATCTTGAGATCTTGAAGCACAGTTTTGAGTGCATCGATACTTAGCTTACATAGTTCTGCTTTTTAACTAGTAAAACATGTGCTTTCACGAAGGGGGTTAGAATGTGTATGCTTAAAAAAAGGCATACTCTCCCTCTCCCTGCTGTTGTATCACTAAGGCTGTATCTAAGCCTCTATGTATAATCTATGTATTAGTCAGTGGTGTGTGACAGAGTTTAGTAAAACAAAAACCCTAAATATTTTTTTCGCCAAATTACCCTTCGTGTATTTTTTCATTACAAAAGTTTGTTTTTAAATTGGATTTTTTATACCATTTTATTTTTACAATGGAAAAGTGACCTATATATTAATTTTGTAACAATTAGTGTGTGAATCACTAAAAAAAACATTGGTTTGTGTTTGTTGCTTTTTTGTTATTTTATGAATGAGTATGAAATCGCTTTTGGTGCCCTTGGGATGGATTCATGTCTTGCCTTTTTGCCCCCTAGAACTGCCTTGATGCCCATGAATTCACGCCCAATGAAGGCAACATTGCCTTGCCCTTCATAACCTTAATTTCATGCCCTAATGACATTGATATACCATGGAGCACTACAGTGGTTTGCAGAAGTATTCACCCCCTACAAAGTTTTCACATTTTGTTGGCACCTGAGCATACGCCACGACGCTATCAAATTAGACTTTACATGTAGAATCTACACAAACTACTCCACACTGATAAAGTTAAAACATGCATATAGAATATAAATAATTAAGAGTTACAGAGAAAAACACATTAATCTCAGTTGCACAAGTATTCAAACCCTTTGCTACTGCAGCCCTAAATCAGCTCAGGTGCAAATGATTTGTTTGAAAGGTCACAAAATTTGGGAAATGGTTTCAGTCTCTGTGTACTCAAAGTGGTTTAACTTGTAGATAGTTTCCCTCAGGTATATAAAGACTTTCAAGCTGCTGCTTACATAGTGATCTAACAAAGCAACCATGAAGACCAATACGCTTTCGAAACAAGTCAGGAATAAAGTGGTAGAGAGGCACAGAGCAGGAGAAGGGTACAAGAAAATGTCAAAGGCGCTGATTATCTCTCTCAGCATCATACCACCCAGACACTACCCAGATCAGGTTGCCCTCCCAAACTGAGCAGCCAGGCAAGCAGGAAACTGGTTCAGGATGTCACTCTGAAGCCAACAATTACCTTGACAGATCTGCAAAGTTGTGTGTCTGAGATGGGGAGTCAGTGTTCAGACATCAACAATAAGCCGGTCCCTACACAAAGCTGGCCTGTATGGACGGGTGGCAAGAAAGAAGCCATTACTCAAAAAGCCTCATCTTAAAGCACGCATGGAGTTTGCGAAAAAGCATGTAGATGATACTGCAGACATGTGGAAAAAGGTTTTGTGGTCAGATGAGACAAAAATTGAACTTTTCGGTCTAAATTCCAAGCGTTACGTCTGGCGCCAGCCCAACACTTCACATCACCCAGTCAGCACCATTCCAACTGTTAAGCATTGTGGTTGCAGCATCATGTTATGGGGATGCTTCTCTTCAGCAGGGACTGGGACACTTGTCAGGAAAGAGGGGAGAATGGACGGTGCAAAGTACAGGCGAATCCTTGAAGAAAACCTGCTTGAGCCAGCCAAGACTCTGAAACTGGGGAGGAAATTAACATTTCAGCAGGATAATGACCCAAAGCACAAAGCAAAGGCACACTGGTGTGGTTGAACAAGAAGAGAATTAATGTTCTTGAGCAGCCCAGTTAAAGTCCTGACTTGAATGCAATCGAAAATTTATGGCGAGACTTGAAGATTCCATGGTCCCCAACAAACTTATCCAGTCCAAAACCTATCCAAAAAGACTCACAGTAGTAATTATTGCAAAAGGTGCTTCTACCAAGTACTGATTTAAGGGGCTGAATACTTATGCAACCAGCAAATTTCATTTTGTACACTTTCTTTGCAAGTTTTGCTGACATTAAACCACCTGCTCATATAACAGTGTTCAGTTTAACCACTGCAGCTTTGAATTAAAAAAAAAAAAAATTGTTTGAAAACCTGTGCATAAATTATTTGTAATTCAACAAAATTTAACATTATTGATAGGGGGAGAATACTTCTGCAAACCACTGTATATATGTAAATTATATTCACTCAATTTACAAATTGATAATTTACAAAATGTACATATGCTGACACTGCATTTTATTTATTTTTACTTTACTTTTTTCATTCCTTGCCATTGCTTCACAGTAAACAGTGGCCATTGACACGTTTTCATAAAGTGCCTTTTTGTAACTGAACAAGCAAATGAAAACTGAAATTTAACTTTAAACACTTCAAATAAAACAAACGTGGAAATGGCTTGTAAAACAAAGGCGAAAAGAACTCGCTGTTTTGGTTCTCGTTTATTACATTCCAAATAACAGAAAGTCACAACAAAAAGTATATATATATATATATATATATATATATATATATACACACACACACACACACACACACACACACACACACACACTACATAACAATTCACTACACAACATTTCCACTGTTTTGTAAAGTCGTTCACTCGTGACAAGTTGAGCACCCTACTTATATATATATATATATATATATATATATATATATATATATATATATATATATATATATATATATATATACGCACAAACTGTAATGATGGACGGGGTTTCAAATGACAATAAGGAAGTAAGGAGAGCAGCTGCGATAGAGACTGAAGCCGGATCTTGAAGTGAGTTTGTTAAGTCATTATATGCGAGGCACACATATTCTAGTACATGTTCATCCTTTTGGATCTCAAAATATGTTTTTGATATTTGTCTGACACCCTTGCGTCCGTCATACCAGATTAAGTAGACTATCGAACCAGACTTTACACACCAGTCCCACCACGGTGTCAGGGGACAGTGCCTCAGTCTTTGTTTTGTTCTATTTCATTTAGCTGTCCTCAGCTACTATTATGTGTCTATTTGTACTGGTGCACTTATTTTATTTATTATTTTTTTTCAGATGGACTTCTCTCTTCACTCAGAAAGTTGGTATTGTACCAGTTATGTGGATTTTCATCCCCAAATATATGATAAGAAATAGATTAAATGTACTCATTTTTGGCAGTGGTTTTGTAACTAATAACAAATAAAATGGCAGTTTGTCATGGAATTTAGAATGTAGTGGGGCGTAGTGACTTATTCAATGTGAAGCAGTGCATCAGTATGTAAGCCATGGTATACGCCATATATATACACACACACACTTCTTAGATTTTTTTTTATCATTAAACTGTTTGTCTACATCAACAGGAATAGGGTGAAAGGAGGTATAACTGCAGTGAAAACAAATTAAGTATATACATGTGTGTTAACAATCTCCAAATACTGGGGAGTGAAAAATTAATCTTATATGAATACATTTCTTGAAAGCTGTATAATTTCCAAATCTAGCCCTGCCTAGCACAGATCAAACACGAAGAACGGTCACATTCAGTAGCACGCAGGGCAGACCCAGCTCAAGTTAAGCTGTTTCAGCTACTGTACAGTAGATGCCAGGTTGGTTTGGTCAGCAGATTGAAGCTGGAGTCAACCCAAGCTGAGAAAAGTCTAGAAATCTGATAGATTATGCCAGAGCAATCCTCCTGGGACACCAAGCCAACCAAAACCATAACTTAAGAGAAATCTTTGACCTGGTCTCCAACAATAATTAATATACAGTGGAGCTTGAATTCATATACATGCAGACAAACTGTAACACAAACTGTGACAGACTGTAAACAGTATACAGTCGGTCACTCCCAGACAGTCCGTACATTACACAATCGTCATCTTGATCAAGAGAGGGGGCGGATGTATGCGATCCTTCCTGGTTTCATCATCTCTAGCAACACATCTAGAGCGATGACAACAGTCCACCATTAACACGCACACACACGCATACATACGATGCAAACGTCACACTCTGCGATATTGGGAGTCAAAACAATAATAATGCTACAAGTACTAGCGGGGCCTGGAATTACATGCTCCAACAACACCACTGATTATTTTTAATGTCGAGGTCAGAAATTCTAGACTACACACCGCGATCACACACACAGATTAGTGTATTTATGTAGTTACACGCACACACACACACACACACACACACACACACACACACACACACACACACACACACACACACACACACACACACACACACACACACACACACACACACACACACACACACACACACACACACACACACACACACACACACACACACACACACACACACACACTTCTTGGTTCGTTCTCCTCTTACCTGTTTCACGGAGGGACCGAACTGAAATTCTGCGGCTTCCTTCAAGTCTAGCCATATCATTGGCATTCGAGGCACCGCCTCCATTTCACACACCGCTTTTATCCTGTGGTGTTTTAGTTTGTTTTGGTATATTAATTGCTATTTCAGCAGTTACGATTTTTAATTCCGTTTCCCCAGCCTTTCTCTTGTGCGTCTGTGTCCCATTTACACTCGTACAGGAAGTTGGGGAAAAGGAAACCAGCGAAGCAACGTCATTGGTGTCGGTCTCCCCTCGAGTTGGATTGTGGGGAGTGTAGTCCTGTCTCAATTTAATCTTAAACCACATTTAGTCCATTTGATGTGTCTAACTAGTGCAGTGTTTCTGAAACTTTTTCGTAACAACGCCCCCTAAGGATCAAGTGAGCTTAGTCATCGCCCCCTTGCCACAGAAAATAAAATAACAAAAAAATAAGATTTTTTGCCGATTAACAATGCCGTTTAATTAACACCAATTATTAATTACATTGAATTGCACTATGTCCGAGAATTACAGAGAAAAAATTCAAAAACAAAAACAATTAAACCCCAGTCACTAGTATAATAAACATGTAGATACATACATAAATAAAATGCTTACTATTATACTATTGCCAACATTTCTTTGCTGGCGCCATGCTGTAGATCGCTACAGAGCTACCGGTTTCTTTGAAATCGGAGAACCGGTTCCTGCTTTGGAACCGACGAACTGGATACAAATATCAGGGATCCGGTTGCAGTGAGGACCTTTACGTTTTTAGTAAAACTGATTATTAAAACATTAATTCCTGTCAAAAATACATTTGATAACTATACTGGACATGTTCACACTTAAAAATAAGTGCAAAATATTTATTACTGTGTCACGGAGTTAATCAAAACACTTGAGCCTGGCATGGTGTGGAGAATACATAAAATGAATACTGGTGTTCAGGTAGGCTCCTTGTCTAATGTGTTGTTGCAAATACCCACTGACTTTGACTACAGCACAGAGGAGTGGAAAGTGGAAGATATGGAGGCAAGTCCATATTATATTAGAGACATTAAAATGGCCCCATGTGTGCCCAGATTAGTGTATTTATGTGAGCAGACGTCTGCTGCATTTCGCAGATTTTCACGTACTCTTTTTATTCGGTCTTATTTATTTTCTATTTACTCCGCACACACTCTTAACTCAGGGGAAGACGTTAGGAGGACAGAGATGTTATAAACTCCAAGTGGTTTAGGTTCAAGCACTGGACGAGCTGTAAGTATGTCCATTTAACCTTTATTTAATCAAGAAAAAAACACTCAAGACTCATTCATTTTAAGTTTTACGAATCAGAGCAATGCTCTTTCGCTTTATTAAAATGCTTTTAATATTGGAAAGGTAGGTTGATCAGACCACCAAATTCCAATACACGCGGTCTACAAGCACCCACTTCTACATTTCAGTTTCATTCAATATAACACTCTTAAAACCAAAACATAGTTTCAAAACCCTATAGCAATACAACCAATACATGTAAAATATAACAATGTTAGTAATATGCTTACCTCCTATTATAAGGAAAAGTAGCGTGAACAAAGGAATCAGTCTGGTGGAGATCTGCAAGTGATGGACCACTTCACCCTGTCAAGCAGAGGTCTTGAATGTGGTACCCCTTTGCGAAAAGTGTGAGTTTTTATAGGATTCGTCTCCATAGGAATACATGGAGAATCTTTATCAAGCCCAACCTTATCTTTGTGGCACAGAACAGCCTAAAAATTTAGAGCCTTGTGTCAGCAACTTTTCAAGATACGACACCTGGTCTACACATCCAACCTTGATCTCACCAGCTCATCTCTCGACCCCTCCTTTATCTAAAAAGTTAGGTGAAACAAAGAAAATAACATTATTTTGAATATATGAGTGTTGTTTGAAATATATACAACACTATTAGTTATAATTATATTTTCCTTCTCTCTTTACAGGTGTGTGCTTAACAGATATTATAGGGAACTTCCATCTTATGTTTTTCTAATATAGAGTTTCTTCTTCATGGATAATCTATTTGTTTTCTATTTAAGTGTAAGACTATAATGTCTCTGTCCTATGAATTTCCTAATAGCACGAACTAAGCTAAACTGCAGACGACTTCCTATTTTTTTCAGCAGCACACAAACCAGCTAAAACCGGTTCGCTAGCTGTGCACTTAGCTTTCCAATTTCCAGCGATAATCAAGGTTTTTTCCAATTTTTCTATGGTGAGAAGACACTCTCTAACCTTGATGCTGTTTGATAAGAGAACTCCGCTCTTCATGCCAACTATCCCTTCACTTTCCGGCACAACTTTAAGACAGGCTCACAGCAAGTTATAAAGTTTTACCTTCTTAAAACCCATCCTCTACTTTTAAAATTACTTTTTATTATTTGTTTAAGCTTCTTATTTTATATTTCAAACAACATCTCTTTATGTTGCATCATCTTTCAAACTAGACAGTTTACTCCCTATAGAACACGATTACTAACTATTTTAAATGTAAACTTGTCTTGATGAGAAACAATTTTATACATTTTATCATAACAGGCAGGGTTAAGCATATGGTCTTACACGCACAAATAGTTTATAGTAAAAAGCAAGCATATTAAACCTTATTTCAACATTTAACAACATTTTCTTGGGCTAAAAAGGTTGCTGCAGAAACTTAGCATTCAATTCTGGGAATCAAGCCCATCTTGATAAGGAACTGCCTAAAAACTGGCCACTGCCCAAAAGCTGGCTATGTATCAAATTATACCAGTTTCTTACTGAATTATTTTATACCAGTTTCTTACTGCATCATTTTATACCCAAAGAACGCATGATTTTTAAAATTATTGATTAGAGCAGCATTAAGCGTTACTTTTGATTACGCACTTACATAATTTTCCAAACTAAAAGATTATACAAACACTAAAAAGATTATAACACATATTATTGCATTAATACATTTCATTTTAAATTCTCCAATCCATGTCCAGGATTTCAGCTCGCTCCCAGCAAGACTCCACTTCGGTCTCAGGTTCCGCTCAGGTTGGCTCAGCGAACAAGACAATAGGCTCTCAAATCCATCGTCTCGCATCACAGGTGTGAGTCGCCATGGCCTTGACTTCGTACCTACAAGACACCTGTACACGCTTAGTAGGGACACCTTCCTCATATTCTAATTTTCCCAGGTGCGCCCATTTTACTAAGTGACCTTTTCACAACTCATGCATTCAATCCTCTTAATATCTTTTTGGGTTTACATTTAAATAAGAGAAAGAAACACCTACAGAATCATTGCATTCAAACAAGATTCTACAGTGTTTAGTCAAATGACTGCACGCCGGACAAAGTCTGAGCCCAGTCACTGATGACTTGCTTTGGCACATATTACATACACAATTAATAAGAGGATTATGTTTTAATTTATGTGTCAGGGTTACTTCTGCACCATGTACAATAGTTCTTGGTCTGTACACATTGTTACTATACACTTCTTTCTGCTCACATAGAGACACCTTAGAAGGGATGCTATTCATCCAGAATACAGTAGGGGGCCAAAACTCACTGTTTTTTATATCAGCAGGCACCTAACTTGTAGTTTGTTTATCATCATCAGTTGGCAGACACAATACAACTAAATCTGAATCAGTTGATGAACCATGAGCCTTAGCTACTGAGATTCTCCATACAAAAGGATTCAATGTTTTACTGACCAGTCTAGCTGATTCAGCGGTATTTGCGACAACACTGAGATACGGGACTTTCCACAACTGTCCTGCAGGGGATTCCACAAGATTTGGTTTGAGAGTGATAAATTCCAGGAATAAAAGAGATTCTCCAAAACACCCAGATTATTGTTGTAACGACTACCAGCTAAGACAGGGCCATTTCAAAAGAGAGTTTGTACAGTTTGCTCCCCTGGAACATATTGTGTTTATACTGAGGTTAGTTCAGGAGAGCCAGTGTCTAATTTCAAAGGAAAGGAAATAATAAGAGCAATCTGCCTTAAGTGTAAACAACCAGTAGACTGGGGATCCACAGGAAGTATGTCTGCAGTGTAGGGAGCTTACTGAGGGCGTTGCAGTACATTACAGGTGCTGACCAGAGAGAGATCACCATAACTGTGATACAAGATACTGGATACCTGGGACCAGCCTTGCTGTTTGAGGGAGAAGAGAAGAACAGAAACAGATGGGGTGCCTCTTGATCTGAAGAGAAGAGCTTGCTTGCTTGCTGCTAAATGCTTTTTATCATAAAGTATAGTTGTATATTTTATTTTCTACAAGTAAAACATAAACCTTTGTTTTCTGGTCACTAGCACCAGTTTTGTCTGAAAGATTAATTATAGTTCTTTTCTTTTAACACCTTTTCAGTGAAGCAGCAACACCTCAAGTATTTATAAGCAAGGCCAAAGCTAGGAGCTTTTTCTAACTAAAAACAAACTTATACCCAGTAACTGCCATCTAGGCAGTGTATTTTTATCAGTCAAAAGGTCAGGGTGTGGTTTGATCTTGCAGTATTGCTCGCTATATGCAGGTTTTTAAGGAAGTAGGCTGAAGTCTATTTTCTGTGAAGGTGTTAAGTCAAGATGTATAATTAACATCCTAAACTTATTAGTTAAATGTGATAAGCTTATGATTTATATTAATGCATTATAATTATATTTACTTAGAGTAGTATGTGCATTTTTGTTCGAACGTGCTAAATATTTTGTAGCATAAATATAAACATTTAGGTAGGCTTGATAGCTAGCAAACACATTGCAACCACATACTGCATGAGCAGAGGGGCTGTGGTGACATCATGAAAGGTGGGTAGGCAGCTGAAAAATTGGACATAAAAACTTTAAGCAAACAATACCAAAGGGTTCTTTTTCTGACCTCTGATCTTCAACCGAGCTTGTGTGAATTTGAGCCCAGCCTCTGTAGTGTAATCCTGATTTTAGCCTGAAAAGCATTTACCTACTGATTGGCTTCACCAAGCCAGTCTGAATCCATTGCATCTCGAAGGAGGGTAAGCATATATTCATTGCCTGAACTATAGATGTCTTAAATATGAGTAGAATTAATACATGCATTATGTAAGGTGGTTTAGTTAGATTAGTATGCCTGACTGAACGTAGCAACTGCTTTTAATTGTTTCCCGTTCCATTGTTCTTTAATACTTGTATGGTTAGAAGCTTAAGTAGTGAAACACTTGTATTATTGTGGCAGTAATACTCCTAGGAAAATTTTTGTATAAAACATTGTTAAAAATGTTGTAATATTATCATTGTTGTGCTTCATTAAATATAGTCTCTCGAAAAGAAACTGTTATCCTAAATACAAGTATAGTGTCTGTATTTGTCTCTCATGTTCAGTGGATTCAGTATATTCATTTTATTCTGACCCAGTGCGTGAAAATTAATCCACTAGGACTACTGCTCGCTCTTGAGTTTTACCTTCATAAGACTCAAACGTGACAAGGGGGTGCTCTTATAATTTCCTTGGCAACCCCTGGGATTTTATAAAGGAGTGCTCATTTAAACCCTGTGATGACCTATAGGCTTCTGAGTGGAGGGGCGGGCGTTTAACCCCCCTCTCCATGTTGTGTGTTTAACCCCCCTCTCCATGTCATGCATGGTGTTCTCCACCATGTATGACAAAGCGATTCCTTTCTTTCGATACTTTGGTCACAAGTTTGAGCAACGACAACGCAATTGACACACGATGGTCAGTTTTTCCAACAGGACGATACCTGTACCTTTATTTTCTTTGGGAAGTTCAATACGGTGCTCAAAGTTAAAATGCTAGTCCAAGGTCCATCAGCACAAATTAAGTAGTCACCCAAAGCAGGGTCAAAAACAGCTAACAGGGTATCAAACAATCCAGGACAAAGCTTTCATTAAAGAATGCAATTACACTCCCACAACAGCACCATTCTCCTACTCCCTTCTCACTGTGCTCCTGTCAAACATTTCTTTATTCTATATAAAGGTGTGGTGCCATCCTCAGGGAGTCAACTGATCGTAACATTCTCAAGCCAAGCAACACAGAAAGACACCACACCAAGCCAATGAAGTTAAATTAACAAATTATCAAAAAATGAACTAGCAGTTATGGCAGAGGCAATCATCTTGGCTCCAGTCAATGCCCCATATCAGGGGTTCCCAACTAATGGACCTTCCTATTTATTCCAATGCAGGTCTTTGTTTCAACCAGCTCCTTAATAATGTTATTGAACTAGTTATCAATCATTTAAACAATTAAAGAGCTGGTTGTGTTAAAATCCTGCAAAGCATTGGCTTGAAAGGTCCGGTAGTTGGGAAGCTCAGCCCTATAGAGTTGAACCAAGATGACAGCTAGCCAGAAGTGCCATAGTCCTGCCACATCGCCATGAAAAATACTTGGTACATGGGTCTTTTCAGGTAATCCTATTTATTTATTTATTTATTTTAAAGACAGTGATGTGTTAAGTGCATGACACATTGACAGGAATGGTAGTTCAAAACAGCAAGTTAAAAAAAGTTGGCAGTGACCGAACAGGAACTATTTATACAGCATGGACAGTTTTGTTGTTTCTGGGGTATCAGCGTAGGAAAACTAAATAAGCCAGAAATACCATTCTGTTTTTAATACACAATTTCATTCTCACGACAAATAATTTTATCATCTGTAGTACAGTAGGGGAAATAAGGGTAACGCTTTATATTGTGTGGCATAAATTAATATTAAATAGATATTAATGTTAAATGAATATTTAACAAATATGCAATAGCTGGTTTCTTGCTAAATGTTAACCAAATTTCAAATGAAAATGTAACTGCATATCACGTCCATTTATATTACATTTTGTTACTATTGAAAATGTAATAATTTCCCATTTTTTACATGTTTTTAATTGAAAATACAGTTTAATACACAATTGCATATCTATTAAATATTAATTTAACATTAATTTAATATGCAATTGCATATCTAGTGCATATATATTTAATATTAATTTATGCCACACAATTTAAAGCTTTACTGTTCATCTTATATATAAAGTTTAACAACATAACCAATGGTATAATAGTCCAATCATTTTTTTATATATATATATACAAACTCCACATAAGTAAACGGACAACCAAAAGACACCATCGTTTTATTCATAAGAAGTCTATGTATATGTGTATAAGGTATCTAAAATGTGGTCATACTTGGGACTGTCTGTTTAATAGATAATTAATAGCAGAGAATGTTCTTTTAAGATACAAGGAGAGGTCTGCAATCTAACAGGAGGGATATACTTTCTATTGCATTTATACATGTATCATGTTATAAAATCAACCTTATAGTGAAAAAAGAATGCAAATTAAAACCTAAAAACCTGTTTTAAGTGATGGTTTTAAAGTAAAAGAACACCTGATACCTGATACCTGGTGACACTTTCTGATCCAAGACCAGATCTAGTTACCAGCAGCAGCAGGACAGAACCTGGACTGGTCTTTAATATGCAATACGTATTCTCTTGCAATGAGGAAAGATCATGCAAGCAATAGAGGGTTGAAGAAGTGAGATTAGCGACAGGTTTTGTTATGTTTATTTTCGTAAACGTTTTGGTTGTTCTGTGTGAACTTTAAACAAGAAATAAAAAAAAACTGTCTATTTAACCTCATATTCTGAATCAGTGTCACCTCCTATCCTGCCAGTTGGCTACCAAATTCAATATGGAACAAATCATTCACAGTGGTCGCTACTTTTTCTTTCAAACTGCAAGGCAGTAAAGAAAAACACAAATACACAACAACAAATGCAAGTCTAAATAACAGTCACCATGGCAGAGCTGGGTTCTCATGGAGGAATCACACTTATTATTACCTATTTCTAACTGCACGGCAGTAAGAAACGAATACACATACATACAGGTGGGCTGACCAAGACGGCATATACAACACAACAACGGGGCACAGCAGAGCTGGATCCCGGTAGAAATCATACAACATTTTCTCTTTAAACTGCAAGGCAGTAAAGAAAACACACATCCACACACCCAATTAAAAACAGCGTGCCGAGTAGGCGTCTGAGGCGGTCCAGCAGTCAACTCTACAGCGGAGCCCGGCAGAGTCGGAGTCCAATGGAGGATCATGCGTCTCTTTCTTTTGAACTGCAATAGAGGAGGAAAACACAAAACAGCAAGCTCTGTAAGGTTTAAGTAGACTGCAATCGCAAAGCGATGCAGGCTGTTAGACAAAAGAGAGTAAACACAGCGTAGTAGCTGGACAAGGGTGTCTAGCCTGGACTACGTGCAGTCACGCGAACGGGGCAGCGTGTAGCCTACAGCGGAGTGGAGCACCATCTACAGGAAGAGGCAATGAGGCAGTGTTGCGCTTGGTCCGAGGCAGTGGCCAAGCACTCAGTGCACTGCGTAAACAGTAGCATTTAAACAGTAAGAACTTTTTTTTTTCTTCAAATTCTCCCTAATCTTAGAAAAAAAATTGGACAAGTCTACTGGAAATTCCGAATGTTTTCATTGAGGTTACTTATGAAGTACAAAGCATATGTTTATTATTTGACGCGCTTATTTCAAGAAAAAAAAAAAAAACTTAGGCTATACAAGAAGAAGAAGAAGAAGAAGAAGAAGAAGAAGAAGAAGAAGAATAGATATTTAGTAACACTTTAGATTATGGGTTGTAAATGACATGTATAAATGCTTTATAACTTGGAATATATAAAAGTAACAGTGTCGTTAAACTAGTAGGCTAATTGACCTCTGCTGATAGTTAATTGCATGTTATTAACAAAAAGTATATCTTCCCTACAAATAAATACAAATAAACACTTTGTAAATATAATATTTGGTATTAACAGATGTGTTTATTAATCATTTATAAAGTGTCATTTGCAACTCCTAAACTAAAGTGTTACCAAGTATTTTAACATTTTCTCAGTTTTAGATGGCACATTGTGTTTAAATCTTTATTATCTTTATATTCGTTTTGCAGAATACACACACGCACACTCCCACCACACACACATATGTGCTCCGTAAATATTGAAGAATAGCTCAAATACTTGTTGTAAGACTCGTGCACGTGACAGCCAGCGGACCTTAGTGCAGCAAGAGTTGGACATAATCAGTTCCCATTTCTTTGCGTAGTGCAGCAAAAGCATGAGAGTTAAGTGGCCTTGATTTGACAATTTAGTTCTGGCTCCAAATGACGAACTGCTAAGGCTTCTCGATGCACAATGGAGTGGGTTGGTTGTACTTCTGGGGTTACTTGTTTAACGCAAGTAACACCTTTGTGCAAGAGCACCAACAGTGCAAAATCCAATACAATCCCACCACTTTACAGAACGTGAAGACATGTAAGATTCAAGAACTTAAAATATTTCTTTACCAGTTGCCCTAGTATCCTGATATTATCAGAAAAGAAAATCCTCAACGATTTCTCCATCCTAACATATCTCATGTAAGCCAGTAATTGGGCTGAACCAGCAATGCCTGTGGATTCATCAAGTTGAATAGCGAACCTCTGACCTTGAAGACGTTGAACAAGTTGCTCTTCTATATCAAGTGACGTCACAGATGCAACGACAAACCATATTATTTGAAATTGGAACGGATGAAAGTTTTTTTTACTGCTTCAGAGCCAAACAAACATTCACATACATCCCTTACACATGGCACCACAAGATCTTCCCCAACTGTGTGTGTGTGTGGTTTTTTTTTGTGTCTTTTATAGCCTCCTGCAGTGTGGTGGGCTCATGCTGGATGACCCAGGCTCTCCGCACCCAGCATGAAGCTGAATTGTTCAGTCATACACAGATCGACCACCTGGTCGGTGGTGCGGGCTTTGGGGCAGAGCAACCGGGTTGCCTGGTCCCTCAAATATTGCGCCACCATGCAGGGTATGGTTCCCTGGGGTCACTGGTAATCTCAAAACTGGTAATGGTAGGTGTCCTCTGTTCTGTCAAAATGCTGGAGGATGGCCTGCTTGACCAGGGTGTAGTCCAGGGCGGCCTCATGTGTCATCGCCCTGTAGGCCACCTCCCCGATCATGTTGGGGCCCAACTGGATGGCCTACAGCTCATCCAGTGTCATCTTCTTCTAGAAGGACTACCACAGGGTCTGCCGTCTTGGCGCTGGTCCTGCGCTGCCAAGAGCACTGCTACCATGTTGGGGTCTGACCTCCTGATTCCACGAAGACCATGTCTGTGGTGTTATTCCTCCTGTCACCACGAAGACACCACATATTCCAGATGTCACCACTTGCGGACGGGAAGGAATGTCCACACAAAGTTCAGTAAAAAAAAAAAAAAAAAAAGGTGCTTTATTATTTTTAAAAGCCGACAGTCAAAATAATAAAGTCAACCCTGTCACCAATGGATCTCAATACCAGGATGTGGTGTGGTGCTATGCTGGGCTGTGCTATGCTATGCTGTGTAGGGGACAGTGTCTTGGATCCTCCTGCTAGCTGTGTAGCTGCAGCTCCCATGTCAATCCTCTGCAATTAAACAAAAACAAAAACAGAGTGCTCCGGCATGTCATCAGTCAGCAGCGTAAGATCAATGCTCACACAACTGCACCCCTTTTGTGCTGCCAAACTCCACCCCGTAATCAGCCCGGCACCCCGCCTTATCCAATCGCTGTGCGGCTCCAAGCTGATCACAATGGATTTGTTTAGCAGCACTGCAGCCACGTACCCTCCCCAAGATGTCCGACTTCTGGTTTTGCTGCACCACAGAGTTTGGCCATCTTTGAGATGGAGCAACATTGACCTTACCAAACGTCCTTCCTGGTTGTGAGGCAGACTTACAGCTCGGATTCCTTCTTTCTCCATCACAGGGGTGAATACAGTCCTTTGTTATAAAGTAGTGCTGTTGGACCTGAAGCTAGTGCTTATACATATATTCATGTCTAAGGTACCAGATTTCTAGAATGAAAAACTGTTTTTTTTATTATTTTTTTTGTTTTATAAATTTAGTCATCTCCAATTTTTTACCCTGGTTTTCTCCCCAAATGAGTGTGCCCAATTATTATCTGTATCTTCGGCTCAACGATCGCAACCCCCCTGGTGACTCAGGGAATGGAGGCTGGAGCACATGTCCTCCGAAACATGCTCATGCCAATCCATCATTTTTCACACTGCGGATCAGCGAGGCCACCAGACCTATAGCGCCAGAGGACAACACAGATCTGGCGGCTCCACCGCAGAACCACAGATGCCCCTATAGGCCACAACGGTCGCTGATGCACGATGAGCTGTGGATTCCCCTGCTGACCTAAGCCCTCCCTACCCGGGCAGTGCTCGGCCAATTGTGCGTCCTGGGAACTCCCGGTCACGGTCGGCTGTGACGTAGCCTGGACTCGAAACTGAGATCCCCAGGCTATAGGGCACATCCTGCACTCCATGTGGAGCGCTTTTACTGGATGCGCCACTTGGGAGCCTGGGAATTTTTTTTTTATTCAATTCCCTGACACCGTAGCAATTCTGAAGCCGTTAAAATAACAATCTTAAAAAAATTAAACAATTCATGCAGATCATAATTTATATTGTCATCTTATCAAAACATTAAGTGTACAAAACATAGAGGCTGAAAACTGGGACAATCACAGTTTTAACGGGATGCCTGGTAACCGCGTTCACATCACGGTACTTGAGATTTTGAAAAACAAAGCCTATACATTTAAATTGATTTAAATTCCACAAGTTTAAGTTCTTCAAGTGGCTCATCCAGTTAAAGCCTTGTTACTGGGAGCATAGGATAAGTCCTACAGCTTGAATGGCTCTGGTTCGCGTCTGGGCTGTGCAGAGGCCGAACTTTAATTAAATGATGCATATAATTAAGAAAGTGCTACGTGCAGGTCTAAAAGCACATTACTTTTAAACAAAGGACTGTATTCACCCAGTGAAGGAACCATTTCATTTTCTTAGCTACTTTACTGAAATGGTTTGTTTAACTCTAGATAGAGGTACCCACAAAACCCTCTTACCCACCTCTGTGTGTCACTGCCATGTGACACATCTGACCCACCTCTCTGTGTCACTGCCATGACTGACAGGCGGATCTTACGAGGCTGCTGCCCCCTTCCTGCAGTACCATGCATGTGCCAAACAGTCAGCACAGATCTCCCCTATTACAAACAAAAAAAAAAAAAAAAAAGTTTCAGCAGCACAACTATTTATCACACATGCATTATTAAATATCTTTTCACAGTATATCACAAATTTTCAGACAAAACCACTGTTTGTGGTGTGGAATCCTCTGCCTCAAGACTCTCATTCAGTGTTCAAAACCAATAACCGGCTATGTTTTTGGTTATTGGCCGAGTAACAATCCTTATTCAGAGCGAAGACTATTCTCCACTACCCACGACCGCTCTCGCCTCCACCACCGTAAGAGGAGACTTGCCTCGGTAGAACCTGCTGCTCCCACCTCCACCGCCAGATGGAAACCGTGCCTCGCAAACTTCAGCCTCCTTACACTTCCTGCTGAAGGCCACAGGTCAGACAGTGTGGAAAAAGGGCCTGAAAGATAAGGCACCGTCCTGACTTTAACAGATGGACAGTGACATGGAGCCTGGAGCAGGTACAAGTGAGCAGCCTGGCAGCAAAGGCATGGATGTATTGGATCCTGATGATGGAAGAGGTAGGGACACCTCTAGATAAAGAATTCCAATAGTCCATTCTTGAGAAGATAAAAGCATTGTTGAATGGTTCTCTGGCATGTTGTAATGGATGTTGTGATGGACGTATCAAGTTTGTAAGATGCTAATACGAGACCTTGGTGAAGGAGTAACTAAAAAGAAGCCAGTCATTGAGGCTCTTCACCATCTAGACTGACTACCCAGTGAAAATGTTCCTGGGGACACTGATGCAATTGAACGTATACATTGTACTGTATGCGTTTAACTATGAAAATGTCTGAGGTCCAGACTATCTGCTTATAATTAAAGTATTAAAAAAAAAAAAAAAAACCTGCTTGTGAACATGGGATTATAAATAGCCTTAGCTGTTTCATAACACTTTTGAAATATTAACAATAATGTCGTGATGTACTTTGGAACCAGACAGAAGTGTTAATTAATATTGATTACAGAATGCGTGAGAAACTTGTGAATCACTGCAGCTATTCAAGCACTCTCTCGCACACCGTATTTAACAGATCCCAGTTCGCAGCTCAGTAGGATATGCAATTAGCACCTGCAGCAGATGTGCAAACAGCCACAAGACCCACGTGAAACACAGCTGATGCTAAAACTTTAGAAACATTTACCTAAAAGAATTTTACTGTATGAGTAAAAACCGAGCTTCCATCAACCTGCTCCTTGCGATGGCATTGTCAACTACGCTGAGCAGCCAAAATATCTGAGAATGGCCTGAATACGTAATACTGGGCAGGACCATGTGTGTTGAAGGTTTCTGCGATTTGGACCACTGCAGCACTTTCTGTTGCTAGTCACAGTACAGTGCACGTGTCTGCTGGCTTGATCTGCCTTGTCCCGATTGCTACCAGAAAGTTTTGCAATTCCAGGAACACCCAGGAAACTGTCTTGATGGACACATTGTTGAATAAAGACCTTGCATTGAGGAACAAATTGGTTGCAAATCATGCCCCATGTAAAGTCACTGAGAACGTTCTGCTTTCCATGATTGTTGCTGAATAGTTGCACATTACTCTCATGCAGCTTATGTAGGTGTAGTGTATTGCATGCAGTCTCAGGTGACCACATATATTTGCATGTGTAGGTTGTGGTGGTTCTCACTGGAGCTGATGACAAACCTAATGTGCTCTGTCCAGACTGGTTAGCGAATAGCCTGGTCCTGCTCCATCTAGAAGTACCCTTGCAAGGTACTATTTAGATAGTCAAGCCATCAGTGTTACTGCATGTCTCCGTTCAGAAATATAAGAAATTGTAAGACGCTACGTCAAGTGGAGCTGCGGTGACGCTCGCACAAGATGGCTCCACTTCACTAGACCTCCTGCTAATACCCTGTGGCTTGACCATGTAGACACTTTCCAAGACAAGTGTAACGATTTGGAGGACCGATCAAGGCGTTGCAATGTGCATGTGGTAAATCTCCCAGAGGGGCAAGAGGGAAATAATCCAATACAATAACTCCAAAGGATGTTACCCCTGTGGATCCCCAGCCTTGATCCCGCCTCGTCCACTTCAATGTCCCTGATCGAGATTGAAAGAGCACACCACGTCTTTGCCGGAGTTGCACAGGCCTCTAATAAACCATGCACGCTAATATTTAAATTACTGTGTTACTTGGATCGTCAAGCTATTCTGCACGGTGCCCGGAAATCATACCCTATTCAAGTGGAGGGGCATTGCATCAGCTTCTTTGCGGATTACTGGCTTTCACAGAGGTCAGAGCTAATCTTCGTCAGAGAGGAGTGGGCGCTTTCCTGATCTATCAGTGTTGAAGATCTCCTACGAAGGCAAAAAGCTATCAGCTAAATTCCTGGCACGTCTGACCAGCCCAGGACCATTGCATATTAGGAGAGCTCTCAATTTTGATCCTGCATCACAGCAGGAGGGTAAGATCGCAGATGAGTAACTTACTTTTATTTTCTGCGCCACACTACAGCCTGCTGTTTAAGTACTCCAATTTAAAGTCTAGACTAATATATCAATGTTATCTTGGAATGTGCCTGGTTTAAATTCCCCTAATAAGCGTGTTGCTTGCCGTGACTTATTGCCTAGAAAGAAGATAGACGTTGCCATGATTCAGGAGTCGCACTTGAAACAGCAAGACAGTCTGGCTAACAAATACTATTACACTGTGGCTTCTGCCTCCGCAGAAGATAAAACGAAAGGGGCGCTGATTTTTATTGCGTTGCAGCTTTCAGATTACTATTTTGGGCTCAGAGGGGGATCGAGATGGGAGCGTGGCATGTTTGAAAACTGTTATTCCTTGTAGAAAAATCGCCTTTGTTTCAGTCAACGCCCCCATGACATTTGATGTAGACTTCTTTAATTCACTGACCAAAGTACGATTAGACCTATCAGATTTCAGTTTAATCATCGGCGCTGACATGAACGCGGCGATTAGCACTATTGGACAGATTAGGGCGTCACCATTGCAACATCAACTCGCCGCCTCAGTACTGCTGCAATTGGCCCCGATTTAGCTATAGTTGTTGTTTGGCGTGTGTTTAACTTCAATAATTGAACTCACATTTTTCTCAACTAGACATAAATCCTTCTCTACGACTGAGTTCACTTTTGCATCGAAGTCTACTTTCTCTGAAGTACATAATGCCGAAATGTCGCTGTCAGATCATCATGATAATACTTTCTCATTTGTAATTGCTGACACTCCAATTCTAGCCACACGATGGCGCTTCAATACCACACTATCACAGAATACAGCATTTCAATTCTCATTTCTAAAGTGGATGAACTTCTCGGCGGTAGATGACCCCGCATTTTCTGGGATTCAGTTAATGGATTTATTAAAGATACTTCAACTCTAATTTCTTATAATCTCAACAAATCACGAATCAGTAAAATTAAAGAACTGTAGACTAAACATACTATTTTTTAAACATGCACTACAAAATTCAATTTCTGAAACCGTGCAGCTGGAATTAGATATTATTAAAAATAACACAATCTTCTATAGCCACCTTCTAGCCTTAAGACTCTGCCGTAATGAACGTTTCTCAGACATCCTGTCTCTCAGATCCACTCACGGGGATACACTGTCCGGTCCTGTACAAATGCACTCTAAATTTCATTCATTTTATTCTAATCTTTACACAAAATAGATTAAAAATCTGTTCAACAACTGTGTCATACTGTTCGCCGTTTAATTACGTTAAAGAAGTTTTTGAGTAAAATGGCGCAGAAAACAGCTTGTTCACTCGGGGCGAAACCTGGCTGAACGAAAACCTACTTGACTTCCTCCGCAAATTTTCTCTTACTCGTTTCGATTTTCGAGACCCAACTGCCAAACGGTGCTTGACAAAGAATGAAAGACCTTGGAACGAAAACCTTTTGCTTTTCCCATGCGAATAACACGCTATGGTCCATACGTAATATATATATATATATATATATATATATATATATATATATATATTATCTATAGCATATATACTTCTATATATATTATGAATATAAATTTATGTATACTTAAAGTATAGAATATAAATATTTTGTAGTAACATCATTTATATTGAATTAAATATAATATATAACATTAAGATATTTTATATGTTTTTCATACACTAAAATTGCCCCCTTTTCTAGATGTGAAAAATATATATGTGGTAAATATATGTTTTATGTATTTAAAATATATAAATGCGTATTATGCTAAATATATCGTTAATGCTTTTCAAATATAAAGTAAATATGTTGAGAAATGTAGAATTCATATGTGAAAAATACATGTACATTTGAAATATTTAATTTAATATATGTACTTGTATATGGCACATAATAAAAAATAAACAATACGATAGACAAGCAGTGCACTTAAAATCACCTTTACGGTTTAATAAAAGAAGCAACACAGTTCTTTTTAAAACACCAGAAGCGTTTATTTGGGAAAGATTACCAAGATCAGTGATTCCCTGCACGCTAACACAAACACCACCACAGAGGCACCTCTGCACTCTTGGATGCACACAACTCTGTCAGGGTGATTTTCAAGGATTTATAACAAATCACAGAAATACTCCCAAATGAACCATAAACATGCAAAATAACAACTTGAACAATTATCACAAAGACAGCAATCAAATATTTACAATAATCATCAAATAATCGCATTTTCCACAAAAAAATCCCAACCCCAGCGTCCTTTGCAAGCAACTCATTTACATGAGTCTGCTTCGGTCTGCTAAGGTCAATATCACATATTAGCATCATTATATTTTTCATGGAAACAAATGAATACATTCTTAATGTATTTTTATTCAGTTCCAAAATATTTATATCTATATATATATATTTATATATATATATATATATATATATATATATATATATATATATATAATATATATATATATATATATATATATATATATATATATAAAGCATCCATAAATAATGTTTTTAAAATGTATGATGAATGTAAGGCAAAAACATAATATATTTTAAATGTATGGTAAGTTTGTTGCAAATATATATTTATAATAATATATTGTAAAGTATATTTTTGCCAGTTAAATAAAATGAATTGGTAATGTATATATAATGTTAAAGCATAAATTTGAAATATTAATTTAATCTGTGAGCCATATATAAATTTTACATGTTGAAATATGCTATTCGAATATTTAACAGATAAATATATATATTTTATAAATATATTTAAAATATTTTTCATTAATATATATATATATTTTTTTTTTTTTCTGAGAAAAAAAAAAAGACTAGGGTGACAAGGGCTCTTTTCACAGAGATGTTAATTCAGCTATTATTTCCTTATTACTAAAGAAAGATAAAGACCTCTTTCATTGATAAACTCAGATGTAATATGCCAAGGTGCTATTGCACCGCCTGGAAACCCATATGACTAAACTAATTCATCATGATCAAACCAGTATTATTAAGACTCGACTAGCCTCCAATAATGTTCGTCGCTTTCTTCATATTGTAACGATCTCGGTTCCCCCAGGCCGGGGTTTCTCACAGAAGGAGGTGGGACATGAACATGGGACCACTGGCTCTGAAGCACAGTGCCGATACCGCTGTACAAAAGCCGACGTGAACACGGGACCTCCTGCTCTGAAGCATAGCGCCGATACTGCTGCACAAAAGAGCTGGCTCATTTGCAAGAGCGTATATCGGGCTTATGTCTTTTCAGATTGCATCACCTGCCAGCCCTAACCCCTAGACCCAAGCACGCTACAATATTATTCACATGGCTACAGCCATTGACCCCCACATGTACTGTTCTCTCCTTAGATGCCAAAAAGGCTTCCGATTGTCTGGAAGGGGAGTACCTCTGGCCGGCTCTAGACTATGTGTCTGGGTACTGAGTTTATATGGTTAAAATACTATATACCAATCCCTCTGTAAGGGTGCTCACAGGCAGTAAATGCTCACCCCAGTTCGCAATCTCCAAGGGCACTCGTCAAAGCTGTCCGCTCTTGCTGTTATTATTCGCCCTGTCACCATTGGCCCAAGCTGTCTGTCAGTCTACCATTCATTCCCCTATTACTCTTAATGACACCCAACATCATATTTCACTGTATGCCGATGATGTATTGCTGTTTGTCAATAATGTCCTCCAATCTCTGCCCATCTATTATCTATTTTTGATGATTTCAGTTCATTACCAGTATACAAAATTAACTGGTCAGCTTTAATGCCTGTGAATGCTGCGATGAGGTTCATCGTTCTGCCTATGAATATTCTGGTGGTTTAACATTTGAAATATCTTAGTTTTCCCCTTGCAGTCCACCTCACTAACTCATTTTAATAAGATTTTCAAACAGGTGGAGACTGATTTAAACAAATAGCTGCATCTCCCTATCTCACTTCAAGCCTGCATCTCCACAATTAAAACAAATGTACTTCCACACATTAATTTTTTTTAGGTCTATGCTTCTACTCTCTCCTCCTACTGGATATTGGGATAAACTGAACTCCATGGTCTCTAAATTTATATGGAGGGGGAAACACCCGCATCTTAAATGTTCTACCTTGCAGTGTGAGAAATCTGCTGGGGGTTTGTCTTTACCAAACTTTAAGTACTACTTTTGAGCATTTGTGCTTGGCCCGATTACTGTTTGGCTTGACCCTGATGTTCCTGTCTCTTGGCGACCGTTAGAGAAAAACATAGTATCTATATATAGACCTGCTTTATTCTGCTGTTCCTCTCAAGCGATGTAAACTAGGTTTTGGCTCCATAATCTCTCATTTAATTACGATTTGGCACTTAGTGGAAAAACATACAAAATTCCAAATGCAATGGTTGTCTCACTCACCTGTCTCTCATAATTTTGTGTTCCTTTCATGCGGTTGTACCGTTTCATTTCCACAATGGAGCCACAAGGGGATACATACTTTGGCAGATATTTGTAAAGATAAACACCTTTGCACATTCCAAGATCTACAAATACAGTATAACTTACCAGGTATTTATTTCTTCTTCTACCTTCGACTACCTTTGACGTCTTCTACCTTCTGCAATGCATACCTATGGGGTTCCCTGGGGGACAGATTTTCAATCACATGCACTACAAGACATGTTAGACACAAGGGGCAAAACTAAAGGGTTGGTGTCCTCACTCTATGTTCATTTACCTAAGGCATCATACAAACCCTTGGTTAACACCGGAAAATTTGGGGAAATGTTACTGATGTACTATTTTTATTGTTGTAATTGTTATATACTTTCCCTAATAAACATTTGAACACAAAGAAACTATGTCAAGTAGATTGATGTTTTGTCTGATGCAAGTTTGAGTTCCCTTGTCCTTTTAATAATGTGAGGCACAGAACTGCAGTTTCAGAGAAAATAATTATTAGACAAAGGGTATTGGTTTCCAAATAGATAACCTGGACCATTAACTGGACAAACAGCTGCTTGTTTCATAATAATCTCCATAGCAACATCAGATTTCTCCTAAGTGCTGAATTTACCTGGGTAAACATCTATTCTACATGATTCAGAAGATAACATCTGCATCAGGGGATCTTGTTGTCTCCAACGGGCATACACAGTTGAACAAGACGAATAATAATTTCTCCGTTCTCCTTTTAAAAACAACAATTATTGCAAACAGTAACATAGGGTTTATATAATCCCTTATGAGTTAAAAAAAAACAATCCATGCACATACAAAGGGTCCTCATAATCACAGAGCAATCACACATTACCTGAATCGTTAAATACTGGTATAACTTACAGTCGAATGCAATCTGAAACAACAATAGGAGGCTACAAGTGTATAATAAAGGTTTGGTGAAGTTTTTGGTGTAAAATCAAGGCTGTTATTGTGTTCACCATGTAGCCTGTGACAAACAGACATTGCAGGTTCAATAAAACTTATTTTTTAAAGCTCAGCAACTCCCCAGAACTTATAATTTCTCTTGCATGGCTACTATGGATGTCCCTTTAAATTCCTCTCACTGAACCTGCTTTGTTTTTCGAAAGTGGAGCCATTTTTACAGGAGGTTTATTTGAACTTAAATGGGTCAATTTCATTTGTGTTATCATAATCAGTCTGCCTTGTACTTGTCAGATTGGATACAGCTGAAATAACTGACAGAATCGGAATGTTTTTAATTTTTAGAGCAACGTCACTGAGTGGTCAAGGGGCACTACAGGTAGCCATGGAAACCCGCTACCCAGAATAGAGAAGAGCAAGAGAAATTTTGAAGTTCCAGAAACTTCGATAATCAGTCTTTATTTTATATAGCGCCTTTCGTAGTAGACCACCATCACAAAGCACTTTGCAAGATGCAGTGGCAAAAAGAAAACCCAAAATACTTTAATACAGAGAAAAGTAAAATACATGATGTACAGTAAAAAATAAAAATAAAAAAGCATAATACATTAAATACAGTGGAAAGTGCATAATACATGATAGTAGCATAATACATTAAATAGTAGCTGCATCACAGCAGCTAATAGCAGATATCAGGCTTAAAGAGCATGGAAAGCAAAAGAAAACAGGTGGGTCTTGAGAGTTGATTTAAAGGTAGGAACTGTGGGAGCATCACGCACCAAAGCTGGGAGAGAGCTGGATTAAGGAGCTGGACTTTTCAAAACCGGTCAAAGCTCTTTTCCAGGTCATATAAAACATTTATAAAATTCTACATTTCTGGAACAACACTCAAAACTATTTAGAACAATTACAAATATTATAAAAAGGTAAGGTAAAGTGACAATGTGACTTGCTGTGGTAACAAGTAGGCAAGGGAGACAGTCATCTTATCTCAAACCTGCATAGGTAGGGAGCCTGAGGACTGTTCAATGTTTGTTATACATGTGTTTCTTTCAAAACTGCACAGTTAAAATGTATATATTTTTTTTTCCTTAGCTAGAACCACTTTTAATGCAAAGTTGTCAGTCTGACGCAATAACTGTTAAAATATAATGTTGTTTAAGTGTTTTTGCCACTGTGTTATCTGCAATCCCACAAAACACATACAGCTGTTAGTGTTATAGACTTCTGGTTTTAATCTCACCCTCTTTTCTCTCCCCCAAACTATACAGACAAAAACCTTCTCCATGTCTCTCTGACACTCCCAGCTGCTAAGAGCAGTGCTACAAATGTCCAATTTCCTAAAGAGAACACACTATTAACAATGCAATTAAACAACAAACCCCCAACATGACAAGCTCTCTTTTGTGTTGTGTGCCTGCTCCATGTGTTGCTTCCATGTGCCTTTGCCTGATGTCATTTAAGACACTTTTAAAAACGACGAACCTTTATTTCAATAATGCACTTTTCAAATAAACCATCAGCGGAATACTTGTCAGTGTAAAGTGAATAAAGAAGCAGGAGAAGGGTTCTAGGAACTAGCTACTATATTCTAACACATTCTATAGAACTGTAGCCATGGATGGGCTGGTTTGATTTATTTTTGTAGTCAATTGCTTCACACCATGCATAGCCTAGTTCCACAGTTCTATTCTATACCATACATGTCATAGAGTCGAGTACTTTGATTATTTATCCTGCTAGTTAACCCATGTTACTCCGGGTACACCTGAGATATTCAACAGTATACAACCTAGCAGATTGTGCTAAAAGACTAGCAATCTCACTTAAAGGTGCAGTAGCTAATTATTAAAGGATCATTACAGAATCAGGCCAGGGTGGAGACAGCAGCATGACGTTGCAGTCTGTTCTGTCAGGAATTGGGGCTCCCAGTGTCTAGCATCTCTGATTCAAGTAGACCTGGTTTGCATTTTGTATTTGAAAAGCACTGTAGATCGTTTTCTGTTGCATAATTGTATAGGTGGGCACATATTATCGGTGCACCTGGAAGCTCTTGGTAATGTGATTGGATTATCTCCCGTGTTGCACCCAATCCAATACCCAGCATCCTTAGAGGTTTTTGTTAGTAGCATGCCAGTTCCCTGAGAGACACTATCCCAGTGCTGCACTGAAGGGGGAAGCTACGAATACAGTGCTGAGTTCTGAGCAGGTCAGATTTTTAGTTACCTGTCTCCCGAGATGCTTGTGGATCTATAGAAATTAAATTTGATTTCCTTATTCATACACTCTTTAATGATTAAATCTGCATGCCACTCATTAGTTTGTTTTGTACAGTGGCGGCTGTCTACAGACTGGCAGCCATGGTCATCACTGATAGGGAGTCTGTAGTGGGTCCGAAACAGAAGAAATTCCTATGCCTTTTGTGAGGCAAGTCTAAAGTCGAAGGTTGACCCATAACTTGATATTCTGCATTCTGAACATCATGCTCTGTATTCTTAACATGAGCTTTAAATCTTGTGTTGTGAACAGACTTCTGGTAGTCTCCCCATCTGCCAGGCTCTTGGTGGTTCAGTCTCTAACATCTCCACCACTTCTGCCAGGACTGTGTCAGCTTTATAAGTTGACCGTACTGGAGACGGAACATTACCGATACTCTGCCTGTTGTAATGGAATGTATATATAATATATATTATATACTATATAATATATTAGAATATATATATAGATATATTCTATATGGAGAGGAGCTCTCAAAACAATTTGTTGAAATGGAACTCATTATTAAAAAAAAAAAAAAAAAAACCACAACCTGCACTTGGGCTGAAATTTCAAGGTACACATCTCATTTTCAAGTATGATTTTCTGTTTGTATAAATACAAAGCATAAAGCAATGTAGCAGCAATATTAGACCATTGTGATGTTGTTGTAGACAGTGGCACTGGAACATTTTTTATAGTGGGGGTGCTGAAAGCCATTGAACAAAAGTGCAACTCGTGTATATGATGGTAGCAGGTGCACAGCACTTCAACCCAGGGGTTCTACCACACCCCCAGCACCCCCAGTACCAGATCAGTGTAGATCAGTACGTTCTGTTTGTGTCTGTTGTGTGGTGCATCATCAGTGTGTGCCTGTTATCAATACTGTATAGCTGTTCAACTGCAGAACTCTTTACATTAACTGCTCCAATCGAATACTGCATTGAATTTGAACTCAGATTGTACTGATATATGATCAACTGATTTTGCAGCTCTCTTTCAAACACGTTTCTATGACGTTTATCAATGACTGTTTGTTTGTGCCTAGTACTACAGTTGCCTGTGGGAGTGTGTGTGTCAGTACCGCTATAGTGAATGTTTGTGTGTATCAGTACCACTATAGTGAATGTATGTGTCAGTGCCAGAAAGGGGTGTGTATGTGTGTCATCAGTACCACTACAAAATGTGTGTGTGTGTGTGTGTGTGTATGTACCTCTATATAGTGATTGAAAGCTATGCTGTGGTGGCGGGTCGAGGAGGAGCCTCAATGCTTGAGAAGGAGAGGATCAGTCTCTGATTAGCCGCTGCGGTTGATGGAAGGAGCAGCGCTGGATTTGCAGATGAGAGAGAGAGAGAGAGAGAGAGAGAGAGAGAGAGAGAGAGAGAGAGAGAGAGAGAGAGAGAGAGAGAGAGAGAGAGAGAGAGAGAGAGAGAGAGAGAGAGATCGCCCTAATTTCTCCTCAGGTCCAGCACATCAGATGGAGCTCCTGTTGACAACTGAGACGCGCGCTATAGCAATCTGCAGGCACTATTACCGGCACACAGATAGGCAGCTAGACGAGTGTGCGCAAACCTAAAACCAAAACGACATTCTGTGCACATATCTTTTATTTTATTTGATCCTGGATTACAAACTAGTTTATATATATATGTGTGTGTGTATATATATTTGTCTGATCTCTACATCATCTTGTCGTTCCGAGTCCTTATTTTTGAAAAAAAAAAAAAAAACCTACATCTGACTAAGATTTTCTGATACACAAAATGGACTAGAAGATTTATTAGAAAACAAATAAAGGAAATCGACTTCTGAAAAACAGAGACTTACAAAGGAGGCGGTTCGACTATCGGTTTTTGAGAATTCAAGTGGAGACGCATCCATTTGTTGGATGTTTTGTTTTCTGCTCTCGTTGATCTAGCAATAGACATAACTGCGTTTTTTTTTGGGGGGGGGATGTCATTACATTGTTAAACCACGTTGGAGAAAGTGAGTGGAAATCGTCTGCAAGGACATTGTCGCAGTTGGCAGCAGACAGGGCTGTTGCAAATTAGTGGCCGAATCACTCACACCTGTTTGGTGTTCTAACACCGTCAAGCTCCCCATTCATCTCATTATCTACCTGGCGGCTTATCACAGGTATCACTTTTTATGGCGTGAGGATTTATTTCTCAAAAACAAACAACGACAGCCTGAAAAACTACTAGACAAATGCAAGAACTGGGGCTGAACAGTCCTAAAGCTGGGTTTCTGCAATTACAGGTTCGTTTGTTGCTCATAAGTAACAGAACTAGGACCGGGGAGAAAGCCTATTTGTGTTTGTCTTTTGAGAAGTGAATGTGTGTTTTAATTAGACCCAACAACAACATCAACAAAAAGAACATTTAAATGCACAATACTGTTACGCACCCGTGTCTGGCAAGCAATTTGTTTTCTGCATCAGCAGCGGAACCCTTCTTTTGTAGCAAGGGACCAGAGGGAAATTGATTTGTTATTATCTATTAATCGCTTCTCGTACAATTGCTTCCATTCATTAATATGTACACCAGTACAGCTAATAACAATAATCAAAATTTATAGAGCAATCTGCTTCGGCGCCCTCATTACAAGCACTGACGACTGCAACGGCGCTCCCTGGATGGAAACGGAAGACAGGCACACAGTGCTAGAGTAAATAAAACTGAAGGCGGCTGTACCGCTTAGACTCCAGAGAAACAACTCTTGTTGCTTTACACTTCGGTTATTCATTTCAGCTGCAGCCGCCTTGTTGTTCTGGCATGTTTTAACTTAATTGAGAAACAACTCGCTTCCCTTTTTCCATAAAGCAATCCAAAAGGAAATACGTTTATATATATATATATATATATATATATATATATATATATATATATATATATATATAGATATAGATAGATAACTATAGATAGATATAAAAATGGGCACCGTCTTATCTCTCTCCCCCAGCTCGAGAAAGGCCAGTTACTATGATGACGGCTCAGGGTCTCTTAGCCACCACCCGGGGGTCCAAAGCAGCAAGTCTGTAGGCGGTCAGAAAGACAGAAACATCAAGCGGCACTCCATGTTCATCCCGGCCCTGACCTGGAAACGGTTAGTGGCCTCAACCAAGAAAAGGGGCTCCAAAAAAGGCAACGGCGCCCTCAACAACAACAACAACTACCAGAAGGATGTGTCTCACCTGAACGACGAGAATGTCAAGAAGTCTGTGTCCTGTGCTAACCTCTCTAGCTATGAGGGGCAGACCCTGGCGCCGCTTCAGGGCACAAATGGGAAGATCCCTTCTGTCAAGAACGTCACCTCAAGCACTAACTTCCCCTCGGGTGGCTCCCCCAAGCGCGTAATAGTCCAGGCCTCCACCAGCGAGCTTCTCAAATGCCTGGGCGAGTTCTTGTGCGGGCGGTGCTACCGGCTCAAGCACCTGTCTCCTACTGATCCCATCCTGTGGCTGCGTAGCGTGGACCGATCGCTTCTGCTGCAAGGCTGGCAGGACCAGGCCTTTGTAACGCCCGCCAACGTGGTATTCGTGTACCTGCTGTGTCGTGACGTCATCGATGGGGACCTGGTAACCACGGAGCATGACCTGCAGGCCATGCTGCTCACCTGCCTCTACCTGTCCTACTCCTACATGGGCAACGAGATCTCCTACCCTCTCAAGCCCTTCCTGGTGGAATCTGGCAAGGAGGCCTTCTGGGACCGCTGCCTGCGTATCATCAACACGATGAGTGCCAAGATGCTCCGCATCAATGCAGACCCCCACTACTTCACACAGGTCTTTGCTGACCTCAAGAACGAGGGCAGTCACGAGGACATCAGTCACACCCTGGACCGATGAACCCCCTCACCCTGCTACCACCTCGCTGACTCCCCACAACCTCCCTTTAGGCCCATCCAGGTCTGGCCTGGGCACTCCCTGAATTTCTCATCAGGTTGGGCTGCTGCTGGAATTTTGCTTTCAGTAGCTGGAGCTGATCAGTACACTTTTCACTAGTGTTGGAATGCTCATCAAACATTTCTTTGGCATATACATTTTGTTAGATGTTATATTTAATTTAAATATGAATAATCTTTTTTTTTTAATTTAAATTTGTGTTAATATTGTTGTTCTGTTTATTTTTAATTTGTTATATGGTGCAAATGAAGCTTCTTTTATATAACGCTTTAATAAAGCAGGTCAGAATTCACCAGTTTGACAACCCTGTTAACTTCAAGCAGAATTGTCCAAAATGTGGCTTCCCATCCCTCCCTTCTGTCCCTTCCTCCATTCCACCCTACCCCCTACACCCACTCTTTAAATGGCCTAATTATACCTGAATTGGAGACTAGCTGGGTCTTGTAGCGCTTTTACTGTCGCTGGTCCCATGCAAATCTTCTCTTTCTTACAGATGCTTGCTAGGGTTCTGATATTTAAAAAAGGGACAGCTTTTATATGGGGGTTTGGTGCCTCCTAAGCTGAGCCTCTAGCCTCTCTGAATGTGTGCATATGTATTGAATGTATGTGAATGTTGTTGTAAGTATATGGAAGTGTGTGTTTTTTTTAGTTGAGCTTTTCAGCATTCAAATGAGTACTTGAATGTTAAGTCACATGTCCTGTATATATATGTGGTAATGTTGTATTTATTGTGTAACTATGTACATATTTATTTGTGTATGCATTATATATACACTACAGTATGTGTACATGCCATATTATACCTTATGAATGTGTGACTGCATGTATATGTGTGTGAGTGAACGAATGCAGAATATATGTTGTCCCTTTTTTTTGTCAGTTGCACTTATTTGATTCACAACATTTTCACTTGTGAACCAAGCGTGTCTGTGAGAGAGAGCGAGAGATAAAAATGCATCGGAGCTGCTACCATGGCAACATAGATAGCTGCATTATAGAGAGAAAAAGGTATGTTTAGAGCGCTGTGAATTGCATGTCCTGCAGATTACAGCGCTTCACATGCTGTTTCAGAGTGAAGACAAAAGGATGTTAAATGGCACTTCTAATAATAATGATATGAACACTACCCGTTCCTAATTCAAATGTGATCAGTCACCTATTCTCTGTCTCCCACTCCCCACCCCTCCCATATTTAGAAATTAATGATTTTGACTTAGTCAAAGAATATTACAGTGGGTGCCTATACAGGGCCCAAAGTGAGCCTTGGGAACATGATAAGAGCTCCCTGCCATAAACAGATTGCAAGGGAAGCCTTCTCAATTAGCCTGTTAAATGAGTGAAAAAGAAATATGCAGAGCAGGGGAGTCAATGTTCCTTGCTCCATTGCTGTAGCTCAATCCAGGACCTGTGTTTGTCATTGTCCTGCTGGACAGTCTCTTATTAACACCCATGCTGCAGAGCTCTGTGTGTACACTGTACAATAATGCTGTTGTAACTGGCAGCTGCAGAGGCACAGATGTGCTTTAGGTAAACCATGTTATTCCAGAATAGAAGATCCTTTATAGCCTTGCCACAGTTATCAAAGGCACTAGAGGAGCAGGCAAGTCATTATCATGCCACTGATTGATGTGATTAATACTTTTTATTAAAATGCTTTAAGAACATCTGTAATTCCTCAGACATAGAACATTGTCTATTGTCCCAATATACTGGGTGGATCTAACAGTGTCTTCTGGCCTGTTTATTATAGGGTTAGATTCAATCCACACTATTTATATCTGTAACTGTAGCTGTGATCAAATCAACCTTAAACAATTACACAAACAGTAGAGTGAATCTAGTGTTATCTGAAGGATATCCTCTGAGGAAAACTGTGTTGCTCTGTGCTATTCTGTGTTGCTCTGTGCTATAACTGAAACAGCCAGTGAGACAAACTCCTTCATTGTACCAAGTAGAAAATGCCAGTATTGTTGAAAAACTGGACCGTTGTTAGTACAACTGGAATACTGCAGTCTGTGTGTGTGTGCCTCTCCCAGTCTTTCTGTGTAAGGAGTAAGGGGGAGGGGGGCTGAGTTTGACACTACGAACCAGTCTGTACAGCTAGTGGGGACACCTCTGTCTTTAGTAAGTGCGCTGTTGAAAAAACAAGTTGTTTCTCTGTAACTGCCATCGCTCTGTGAGTCTTGGTGACTTTGAGTTTGCTGCTATATTATAACTGATCAATACACTTTTGTGTGCATGTGAGTGTGTGCGAGCGTGAGAACATGTGTGTCTGTGTGCGTGCGTGATCCAAAAGTACTGTGTAAATACATTGCTGTATAATGAAAACTACATCTTGCTACTGTGACAGTGTGCATGCCAGCAGATGTATTCAATGTGTTCTAATTTTGTTGTAGATTAAATTACATTTAAATGTTTGGTTTGTTTAAGAAAAAAAACAAAAACAAAACACTGGTTCATCTCTTTTAGGGGAAGATGTAAAGATATTGCTATCAGTGTTATTAAAGTTTGTATGTGAGCGAACAAGTTTACTTTGCGCCCGTGCTCCTACAAGGGCTCTTGTACTGTTCTGAAGAGCAGACAGGGGCTTTGCTAATTAAATCCAATTTACTTATTTCATCCTCATTTTGAAAAACGCGTTTTTCTATAAAAAAAAAAAAAAAGAGTCAAACTAATGTTTTTTGGGGTGTAATCTTGTAACTGTGCTGCGAATATGTGACACCTCATGCAACTTCACATGTACTGGAGGCCATTGTTTTGTTTTTCTTTCTTCCTGTTCTGTCACTTCCTCTTCAAGTTATGGTTGCCCATATGTTTGTGTGACAGCCGGTTATGAAATCGAGCTGCACACAGCAGTTTTAGGAAACCAGAAACATTGAAAGTTAATTCTTTTGAAAATAAATTATTTCTGCGCTGCTTGTTCCCAGTTTCTAACAGGGGTACTGTAAAGAGGGGGTGCAACATTGTATCAGTTTGTAGCCCCTAGGGATTGTTTAGTGATCCCTGCTGCTGTCTTCTTTTAACGTGACGCTTGGTTTACTCACTAAACCAGGAGATTACTGTTAGGACCATTTAGTAAACCAGACACTGCTCGATTATAGATGCAATAGGGTCACCGATTCCCATACAGATCAATAGCTGTCACTTGTACAGCAATCCACAATTGTGAATGTTGTGGGCAGCCTGTAAATTTGCTCTGTCAGTAGGAGTCTGGGGGGAGACCAGGATTGGGGCCTGTTTTATGGGTCCCTTGCCTACTCGGTCTTGTTACCAGGGTTACCTGTGATGATGATGATGATGATGATGATGATGATGATGATGATGAAGCTATGAACGTGTACAGTGGCTTTTGTGAAGTCACTGGATTCTTTGTCAAGAAAACTTGAAAAAACTTGAATAAAAAAAAAAGATGTCACAGTTTGTTTTGTTTTTGTCATTGAATTCCAATTCAAAGGTTTTTTTTATTTTTATTCAATAAACTGTCAAAACAAGACAGTGTCCTTGCTGTTATTGAGAAAGAGTGCCTGAGAGCCACCCACAGCTGAGAAACTCAGCTCTCTTGGTGTGACATCTTAAAATAATGATGAAGTTTGAGCTGGGAGGCGCGCATTAGTTTTCAGAATTTCAGTGAAAATGGGAACTGCTGTGTAGTTTGTGTCCTGTAAAATAGTCCAGAACTGAGCTGTCAGAAATTAACATTTTGATATGAATTGTAATATTTCTTCTAAGTAAAAACGCATATATTTTCACCTTCAAATGACAAGAGGTCTGAACCTCTTCTTGCACACCACGTTCCTTTTACACCTTTTCTCAACTTATTTCAGGCATGGGAATCACATGACACGTGAAAATAAAAGAAGGGAAGAAACCACTAACAACCTGAGAGGGTTCATATAACTGCTGTACTGTTTTATAATATTTAATCACGAGATACTGAGATAAGGGAAAGGACAAGGAGTTATAGGATAGGAATTCTGTCTACATCTGATGGTCAAAACAAATTATTTACTTATTTTTTCCAAGTGTATCCAATCCTATGTAGACCCACTAGTGTAATTTTTATAATTTAAAGTAATTTTGTTCTACATTTCATCCATTTTTAGTGTGAGTGCCATCTTAAACGATATCCCCTTTTAATCACATCTCATAACATTAAACAACATACTAAAAACTGAAGTTGTTTAAAGATGGCAGTCACATAAAGATGGATGAAAAGTAGAACAAAATGACCAGAAAGTTAACAACACTGCAAAATAGTCTTATATAAGATTCGATCTGCCTGAAAAAAAGAATGTGGCAGTAGAGAAGATCATTTCTGCCAATGTTTCCATGAAAGGTGAAACAGCTCCTATAGCAAATATTTCATTTGTTGGACAGAATAATTCTCATCTTATAGCCCCTGTCCTTTGTATAATGGTGTGTTTCATCATTCAAAAAACACGACAAGACCGTGAATAGATTTAAAAACCTCATTTGAGTCATTAGATACAAACTAGGACTGATGGGAAATAAGCCAATTAGGCAAATCGGTAGAATCAACTGAGGTGGACAGAGGAAGCAGAGCAGATCAAGCTGAATAGAAGCACATTGTCAACTAGACTGCTGTAGATACAGTTAATAAGCTAATTACACTATGTTACTGTCACACACAAATCAATCTGCGAGGTCATTCTGTGAGGTAGGCACCCACCCGTCCTGCAATAATTATATGTGGGTGTGGAAAAGTGCCTGCCCCTGTGTGCATTTTGTGTTGTATGTTGTGTGTTAATGTTGGTGTATAGTTATTGGTACACGGGATATAAACTGGTCTGTGTAACATGAGTGTTTAAAATGGCACGAGGATTGCACAGCACTTCACATTCAAGTAAAAATTAATAATATGTGAGCATGGGGAATTGCACTTTATTAATTCACATGCAGTTGTACCGCGACTCCAATTGAATGATTGATTAGCAATCGAGTCTCGGTACAGCTGCATAAAAGCTGAATGTTTTCACTCACTTGGGGTTGTGTGTTCGTTGAGTGGAGAATGGGATTGGAGACGGAGGTAATAATAATAATAATAATAATAATAATAATAATAATAATAATCGTTAAAAGATCAGCTCACCGTGTTTGTTTAGTGTTAGTCAGTTTTGTTTTGGCGAATGTGCCGTGTCCTGTGTTTTTGTTTGACTTGCAATCTTTTATTTTCTGTCTGTCTGTGCACTATTAAATGCTGAGCGAGACCATTCGCTCAGCTTCACCAAACTCCATCTCTGTTGTTTATTTCCTGGTTCCTGGTTTCTGGTCTGACGCACCCCACTTCAGCTGTCTTTGTGACAGTGGGGTACAGCTGCATTATTATATGGCTTGCTCATTAACATCTATTGCATGTGTTTAGTGAAGGGACAATTATCTATTCCTGGATACCAAGTAAATCTGTAATTCCCCTTTTATTTGAGTGCATTGATTTGACCCTATCTGGTGATTAATTCCTTCTGCAATGTCTGTCCCCCAGTGGTTATTGCTATTGGAAGCCATCTCCTGTAGAAATGTTCAATGTTTGTTTCATGAGCTCACACAATGAATTGTGTGTTCTCTACCATTTACACTTTCTAGAGAATTAACAACTTGGGCAGAGTTGCATGTGTTAGTTTCCAGCATTCTGTCAGGCTTAAGGTGGGTACACACCACACTACAACTGTTTGATGCACATTTTCTACATGCATGTATATCCTGTGAAGTGGCATATGAATTTTTTTTCCAGGTTGGCTGATCCATGCAACAAGTAGTAAGTTGTGTTGTACAGCTAGAAATTAAGTCAGCTATACATACAGGGACTTGTCACATAATACCTGTAGTATATTACAAAGTCAGATGAATCTACAAGTGTTGTGTATGCTGGAGCAGGGATGCTGAGTAATGGGTGTGAGAATGAAAGATGTCAAACGTGTATTTGTCTACTTTCTTCAAAACAAGCTGGCTATGCCAACTTAATGAGGTTTTCTGGGTGTGTGTACATTTTTTAAATAAAATAATAGACTAGAATAGATTGGCTGGGGTCAGCTCTGTACAGGGCAGATTTATTCAGCAACCTTCACGATAGAAATGTTTTATTGTCTGTCCTTCATTGCACTGGAGCAGGCTGAGGTAGGAGGTGAGGTGAGCGGTCGCTTTCAGTGCAGATAGCCAGCCCTGTCCCGTGCTGACCCTCTCACCCACTCCAGCTGGACAGATTGAGCTGAAAGAATTCTCTACCAGACTCTAAGCCTCTCAATCCAGAGAGCCAGGGTACTAGAACGTCACCCAGCCTCAGTGACAGACTGCCCTCAATGACACGCCCGCACCAAAACCATATGCTATGCCAAGATATTAGCAGCTTTGCTTTGAGAACCTGGTTTAAGATAGTTTGCTGCTGGATGTAGATTAACTACTTTTGCATGCGCATACCCTGGCCGGTTGAGGTCTGCTCGAGCTTAATTTTAAAACCCAACCCAATCCAATAATCCCAATATACACGCTTCAAATTAAGTCACCTTTTATGTTCTTGTTAACATTGGCATACATTAACATAAGATCCACTTGAATTTGCATATTCATTATTTTATACTAGACTATACAACCCCAAACAGCAAAGTTAACCTTAAAAATATTATACCACGACTGCAGTTTTTAATAATGACGTGATTTCTTACTGTAAACCGAGCGTCATGCAGTGACTTTCAACAACAACAACAAAAAAAAAAAAACTGCTGTCATATTTAAGTAATATTTTGCAGGATTTCCACATAGCCGCTGTGGTAGAGTAGGAGAAGGAAAGGTGTAGTCCTTGAAGTTCAGGACTACATCACCCAGAATGCCACGGGAGCGAGCCAGGGTAAATTTAATTTAAAACACCTGCCGGTAGTTAAGCAGGCAGGTTTATATATAGCGGGTCAAAGTATTTAGTCTGTGTTAAGGCTAAGACCTAAGAGGAGACCTGCGGGAGCCTTAAGGAAAGGTATGTGTTTAATACATGTACAGTATTGGTTTTTTAATTGATTGAATTAATACAGTATTGGTTTTATTAATTTTTACAGCGGATTTAGACGCACCCTTTCCAGCAACTGAACTTTCCACTGCTACACATTCCCCTGTCGACAATTTATTTTCAAGTGTCAGCCTCCATACCTTTTAATTTTTAGATTTTACAGGTTAATTAACGTACAAAATGATAAGCAAACAAATAAATTAAGCAAATTTAACAGTGAAAAAGGAAGTTGCAGGATGGCTTATAAACCACGTGCACACTGAAGAAAAAATTTCAAATAGTGGTTTATTCGCAATACTCAGCAATAAGACACTACCCGACATGAACCATGCCCGAAAATTTACTATACGAATTATACCCGGCCCGACCTGATGCTTGTAGTCTAACTCGGGTCAGGTTGCAAGGGTTTATTGACCGGTATTTAACTGTTAAAGGTGGTTCTTTAAGAATTAAATATAAATTCACTGGAAAACACATGGTAAACAGCAAAATAACTGCAAATATACTGTGCGAATGTTTCATTAAGGAAGGACTGTGCAAATTTCCTTTTTTAAATACTATATTAAAACAACTCGGTTAACAGTTAACCACAGTATATTTGAAGTTTTGCCGTGCTTTTACCACAATTTACCACAGTCAACTTTTCGGAATTATACATGGTTAAAAACAGCACGTCAAGATTAAACTCATTGTACAATGAATTTAACTGCTGAGATCAGTCAGTGTGCTATACTAACGTGGAGAATGACGTCTAGTTGAAACATTTGTCACTGAATTTTATAAAATTGCTTTAGTTGTAAATTTTACCAGTATTCAGCGTTTTTGTTACATGTAAGTTAACTGTAAATGTAAAAAATACACAAGAATCATAAGCATTTGTTTATTATAAATATATAAACCATTTCTACTTTAAATTCGTTTTAGAATGTGTGTTATATTGCACACTTTGTGCGAGCATAATATTTCAGTCAATTTCTTTGCATCTATTTTTTATTACTTCTATAACACAGCATCAGATACCTATGGACTCTAAGCCGTTTGAAATTGGGGGTCTTTTTTAAAAGGAAATCGCATAGAACAATGCTTAAAAAAAGCAATGGCTTGGAACAAAATGTAAACATAAGTGAAGAGAATTCAATGAGGTCATTAGGTGTGCATAGCAATATATCAATTCAATACCTTGTACAGTGATAGTCATTATTTGACTACACTTTCACAACACTGTTTGCTTTTGTAAGAATACTGCACATACATTTATATCCCTTTAACACTAATCTTCAAATTAACCTTTATCTACTTTTAAAAAATGTTTTTTAAAAAAGTTGCATTTTTCTACTGTGTGAGAGCATTGAATTCACAATAGAATTGACAGAAGTCACAGGTGTCGTTATCCATCCATCAACAGTCCAAAGCACCTTTGACCAAAGGTGCATAGTCCAATTTCTGTGTTCTGGTGTATATTTTGGCTATTTAGTCTTGTTCCCCTTTCTTAAGAGGTATTCTTACTGCAACACATCGTTTAAGTCCTGATCAAGAGCGACCTTCCTACTGTTGATTTGATGGACAATGACACCTGTGCCGCCTTCCAGTTCTGTTGTCAATTCAATGCTTGTCATTTCTATTCCTTGAGGATATTATCTTCAAGTATTGCTTATCCATGTTAGACAGCTTTTTACGTCTTCCAGTCCTGGGTTTGTCAATTACAGATGTTTTTCTGTACTTGTAGATTTATGCTTTGGATACCACACCTTAAATCTAGTGATGCGAGCTATTTCACTCAACGTTTTTCCTTCTTTATGCAAGTCAAGGTTGTTATAGTAGAAAACACGAGTGGAGGTTTTGAGTAAATTGTTGATGCTCATAATGTATCAGAGTAGAAAAATGCACGTCAAACTTTTGCACAGCAGTGTGTGTGTGCGTAATATATATGTATATTATGTATATTTGAAAGGAAGTATAACTGCAGTGTACAAAAATGAAAAGAACAGTACTCCACTATAGGCAGCCCCACCAGTTCCTAATCTCTTCCCAGGGTTTGTGTTCCAGTCCTGCGGAGAGAGGTCCTACTGCGGATCAGCCATGCCTGCTCTTAGTTTCCTGGCAGGTACAGGGTGAAGCCGCCTCGGCTCTTGCGGAAGTCAGGCTGGTTATGGCCAATCTTGGTTTCCACGGAAACGCACTTCTGCTGCCCGCGCATATGGAACTGGATAGCTGAGCGTTGCACTGTCACCTGCAGGGGTGTCTTTAACCTGAAACACACAAACACAGATCCTCTTCAGAAAGGATTCTCAAGCAGCAAAACACTTATCTGTTCATGTCTCATGAGGCTGAACCCTAAACAAAAATTGATTTAAGTATAAAAACTAAGACATATAGAGTTAACTTTCTGTCTTGAAACTCGCACTAAAGCACACAATACTGGGTTTCTGAACTACCTTCAATTAAGTATATTATTGAAATGGACAGGAGTTTGATGTCAATTAAATGGTTCCTCCCTTATAGCTTCACGAACATCTCCTATTAGTAAACCTACAGACTCGCAGGTAAGACATTCATGTTGTGATCAGTTCATTTACCAGGGGTCTGCAATGTGCTCTGTTACTCTCTATGCATTTTCCGTGTTTTGTATTTTCACAGTGAGAAGGAGACAGATCTGATTTGAGGGTGACATTCCCTGTGGTAAGCATACAAAGATCAGAAGAGAACTGAAAGTACATGTTCAATACAATGTCAAATAGATTGGAAGCAGCACCTCATATTAACATTGAAGTACACCGGAAATTCTTCCACCCAAGCACAACGTACCTGAAGCATTATTATATTGCCAAAAATACCCAGAACAAAAGCAACAAATTCAACTTTCAAATATTAAAAGCAAAAAAATATATAATACAATCCAAGGACTGAAAGCACAGAAAAGGGTTGACAGACGGACAGGAAGGAGCACTAATCGTATAATCACAAAATCACTTAGGCTTTGATTCCAGTCCCAGAAATGATGTCAGCTGTGGCTTGACTATTGCATTACATCACTGGCTAACATGGGTGAATGGTGTGACCTGCTCTGAACTGACACACACTGGGAATGCCAACTGTGTCCTCAAAATCCTTAGGAAGTCGTTGTGATGAAAAGAAGCAAGTCTAGTACTGTAATGTAGCATAACAACACACAAGCCTAGCCTACACCTATGTGTTAACCCTATCATGTTGAATAGCACAGTTATTTAAGAAATAAAAGGTATAATTAAGAATCTTCCCTAAATAACTAGAACTGTTCAGCTCGGCAGTACAGTGCCTCACACTACTCATGCAGATTAAACAGTGCGCCAAGGACGAACTACACACAAACTTCCTGCCAACAAGTTTCTCTCCGTCTTCCTGTGGAGTCAAAGAGCCAGCTGGAGACCTGCTCTGTAAATAGAGGACTAGGCGTTCAGGGGCTTTGTATACTGACAGGGGAGAATAGCCACCCTGTTCCACTTCACATTGTCAATATGTGAGCGGAACAACTCAACCCTTCATCTACTGCCACTTATTAAATTAGGCTGACCCTCTCTGATCTCACACCCCAGCTCCCTTACTCCCCTACCCAACTGTCCTGCCACAGAGCTATGACTTCACTTCCTGGGCCACAAGTATCCTGACCCTACACTGTTTCTAAGGGACAGAAGAATTTGTTGCAGGAAACTTTTTTTTTTTTTTGCCAGAATGAAGGTGAAAATAAAATTTGGGAAACAAGAGCCTCTAAAGGCTGAAATAAACACTTTGAAATTAAAGACGAGAGTAACGGGAAAACCCAAAAACAAAATGAAGAATCCAAATGTCATGCTCTCAGGACATCCCCTCGCTGTGCCCAGGGGGCTGATCGCACTCTTTACCAGCGTGATGACTTGCTACAAAGGGCTTATTGGCCTGCAGAAAGACTATGTGATTTTATTGGAGATTAGCCATGTTATGCATGAATATATTTTATTTGTTCTTGTTCCCAACTGTCTATTTATAGGAGATAATTACTTCTGTTGTTTAATTGAACCTTTCCTCTTGAGACTTCAGCCTTGAAACCAAGGCATGTTACACAATGTGAGCCTGTTCCCACTGTCCCTGATTCCAAGAAATGACTATGGTTTTCAAGCTCCGACTCACATTTATTTCAAGGCTTGGTGTAACGCCTCTTATAAAAGTTTACTGTGGTATTTTTGACGTTCAACCATGCTTTTCCCATGGTTATACTATGTATTTACCAAAGTTTACCCTGGTTTGCCTTGTTTATTAGTAAGCTTTACCATACCTCACTATTCTTTGCAATGCTTACCTATGTTTTACCATGCCTTCACTATGCATTGTTACACTTTACTATGATTTAAATATGGGACACTTGTGTAAGAGACACCAGCTGGGTTAGGTAGCCAGGGATTAACCTGGACCAGAATGACCCTCAACACTACCCCTCATGCTGTCTGGCTTGATTTGTATAAAGAGCAAGTAGCTTTAAGTGACACATTCATGGTTGCTTTTTACTTTCCCTTATCGAATTAGAATTCTGGGTAGTTTTTTAAAAATGTTATTTGAAATGTTTTTGACAATGACATGCGAGTGTCTAAACTGTTTTAAAAAGCCTGGTTTCTTTTACGCTTCCTCAATCCAGTAATCTCCATAGCTACCAGTAGTTTAGTCCTAGTTTCTAGTTTGAATGGGTTTATTGTAACGCTAGTAAGACATGTCAATTGAATCAGTGTTTTCATAACACTGTGTTTATACAATCACATGTACCATCTAGTCCAGGTTGTACTTGTTTTATATGGCAGAATCTCTTTTGAATTTGGAGCCACTGAGTGGCCAGGGGTGCTCAAGGTAGCCATGGAGACAGGATTGAGGAAGTACAAAGCACTTTCCTCCCAGGTCACATAAAAAAAACTTCAATATCTGAGCAACGGCACTTCAAACTGCTAAGAATGATTGCAAAATCATGAAAGGGAAAGGTGTGTGCTTTTACAGCTGAAGGGGACAATGTTAAAATTTAGCTCAGATTAATTCTGAACCAATAAAAGGTGATTTTTCTGTAACTATAGCTGTATGGAATATAAGAACCTAAGAAAAATAAGTTTGGGAATGAAAAAAGGCTCTGTCACTGCCGATTCCAGAGACGAGTCGGTCTTCTCCATTGCTGTGAATTATTCATCAGGACAAAAAAGTGCAGACAGAACTGGGTCATAAAAAAGGGGCTCAAGGTGCACCTGAGCTCAGTCTCTCCTCACAGGGATGAGCTGGGGATTTGGAAAAAAAAATCGGAAGACTGCAGCTAGCTGTCTGATCTCATTTAAGAAACATTGAACTACCCCAATGACAACTCACAAACTACTGTATCCCTACACATCAGTTACATTGAAACTGGGGTCAAAGTCATTAACGGCACTGGCAGAATGAAAGGACAGCATGGTGAGAGGTTTACTTATGAGGTAATAATGCGACTCCCCCCGGCGAATCATTACAGCAGATGTGTTGCATTGTAATTAATGTCTGGAAGGCAATGTGGAGCAAGGTGCTGTTAAATGTCTCTGGGAGACAGTCCAAGAGTGTGTCCTTATAAAACTCAGTAGAGGTAGACACTATGCTTTAGCTGTAGTATAATGACTGATAACCACACCAAGAAAACTAGGTAAATCCCTAGTTTGTCAGCAAACACCTAAAACACATTTTAGCAAATACTACTCTGTGTACTGTAACAAACCAGGGTGTATAACCTATGATGGTGTACTGGCTTGGCATCTCAGTCCATTGAATTGAACTGACAGTCAAGGGCTGGACACGAACCATACAGCTCAAAGGCAAACGCCTTACAATTCACTTAAAAATGAAGCGCTGTAGTTGAGCGGCATGTATGCGTCTTATGCTGATGTCAGTATTATTAACTCATCCGTCTCTAGGAAGAGATCCATTACAATGGGTACAGTTAAACAGGTGGTTTTGTTGTGCTAGTCCCCTTATACAGGATTGGTATTTAAAAAAATGTATTTTTGATGCATTTTCTCCTTTCACAATTTACTTGACTGCTAAAACATGTTTAACTGCACAGCGGGCTCCCAAGTAGCACTCTGCCCGGACTGCAGGATTCGCCCTATAGCTTGGAGATCGCCAGTTTGAATCCAGGCTATGTCACTGCCAAACGTGGCCGGGAGTTCACGGGGTGACAAACAATTGGCCAAGCACTGCCCGAGCAGGGAGGGTTTAGGTCAGCTGGGGAATCCTTGGCTTACTGTGCACCAGAAACCCCTGTGGCTGGCTGAGCTCTCCCACGCTATAGTTCTGTAATGGCTTCACGGTAAGCTTACAGTATCAAAGCTGACAGCACATCTTTCGGAGGACGCGAGTGCTCATCTTCGTGTGATTCCAAATTTAAAAAAAAATAAATCATGCTTGCATTTTAATGTAGAATACCACAGTAAGCTTTTACAAGGAGACTTTCTTAATGTCAATGTATAACAGATGCAATCCAGCACAGACTCAGAAACCTTGTGACACACACACACTAATGGTGCCTGTAGCTGTGTGAAAAAATCAACAGCTTGTGTCTTATCCTGTCTCTTACTCCCAGACACTGGCACAGAGCTTCATTTCTAAATTCTACTTTTAATAAGTGATTGCACTGAGGAGCTGCTGAATTTATCAGATGTGTGTTTTAACACTCAACAGCACTGATGCCCCTTCCACCTCACTTAAGGTATTTTTCCAGAAGCCTTTTTTTGCTGGAGTAGTTAGTAATCTTATCAGATAATGAAATAAGCAAAACCAAACCACACAGAATAGAAAAGAGATGAAATGATGTTAAACACAAATGAATTATGAAAATGCTGATAATGTTATGATGATTCAAGCCTGTATTGTGCATGTTTTTTTAAAGTAAGTACAGGCTTAAAAATTATCTTAGGATTTCTCTGGATTAAGTCTGCAGGTTCCTAGGAACCAGCTAGCTTCACCCCAGCAAAACTGGAATGTCCTAATCAGACCAGGAAGACGTAATACCTGCTGACCCCCTCGTTCCCAACACTGTGAAGATCAAGGCTAGGGTTCAGAGATTATCTGTTGACCTCAGTTAGTGGGTCTGCACTTTTAGCCCAAAGGTCCTGTGTGTAATCCCCACTACACTCGCCCCCCTCATGTAAGTAATACATACACAGTACAGTGATTCAGCAGAGTGCTTGATCTACAGCATTTACAGCTATAGACCAAAGTTTTGCATCACCATTTTAGAATTGAGACATAATTAAAAATAAATAACTATATGAACAAAATGATATTGCAAAATTCTACTGGAAGCCAGTATTTTACGTTAAAGATTTCAAAATGTCACATTTTTCCATTTTTGTCAGTTTTTCGTTAAGTATATGGAAAACTACAAAGCGGTATGTAATTCAACATGTTAAAAGTAACATTATTCAGCAGGTTTCATTTGACTTTGTGAAGCAAAATTTGTTAATTCTATAGGGTGATGGTCATAGCTGTACAACGTATGTTGTGACATTGTTGTGGTTTGTGGTATGTGTACTGGAGTGTTCGTGAGACCCTTGCCTTTTAGTATCAGAGTCTTGGTAACTATGCTTTGTATGATATGATCGTTCTGCAACACCACCATACAAATGTGACCCCCCACCTCGCACAGCCGTCTCTGTAGCAGCTGACTGACATTTAATTGGTCCCGGGGGGACTCAGTCTGCAAAACTGTCTCTTTGCACATCATCCCCAGAGCAATTTGTGAGAAAATGCCACCAAAAGCCATCTCCGCCTCAATGATTAATATCCCGGTGCTCTCCAGGAGTGGGGGTCTCGGCTAGGGAGGTCCCAGGATCTCACTTACACCTGCGCAGCTTTCAGCTTGTGCGAATGGCTTGAGCTCATAGCTACAAAGTAGAACTGTTTTACTTCAAATAACTGCTTACAAACAGCCACAGTACGGTAAGCCATAAAGCAGGTCTTTGAGTGCACTTTTTATGCACGGGAAAAGCATGGGAAACTTTATAGAGCACACTGACCAGAGTCAGTCCACCAGTGAATCTGAATCCTTTCCGAAACCCAACCTGGATTGGCCCATATACCAGCCCTCTTCTACCATCTCGTTCATGGTGGCATTGCCCCGGATCCTTCAGGGCAACACAAACGACACTGTGCTGGTAAATATGTGGGAAGGAAGCACATAAACCACCCTTCAACCATAGGCAGCAGTCCCAGAGTCCTATCATAGGAACCTACCACCAGCAGTAGCTGAGCCCTTCTGGAGCGTTGGACCACACTCAATGGGGACTGAACTTCAAGTGTGGATAGTGTGATCAATGACAGGCAAATAAGGGGATTAACAAAATATCCACCAGTGTTCCTTTATTAAACAGTTCAGTTGACATGTGTGTCACTCTGCTTGTGTGTTGACAGCTGCTTTAGTGTTTTTGTTTTGAATTCCCATTGCAATCAGTTAGATCTTTTTTGGTCTGAGAATCAATTTCCTTACCATTAAAATGGCCTTGCTGCTCCTACATTCAAATGACTTTGTGTTAAATGATTGACATTCTGTGCAGTGCCTAACCATCTATAGCAAATACACAACTGGAAGTGCACTGTGTTTGCAATTATACGTTTCATGAATTATGTTAAATAATTTATTTCACATAATACATTTACTCCATACCAGCCTCAAAATAGACTATTTCCTTCACTTTGCTGCATTGACCTCCTTTACCTTTCTTTCTGTTTTCTACAATTCCAGTCCTCTTCCACATCCTTCTTTCTCTCTCCCTTTTTCTCCATCTCACTCCTCTCATTATTTCATTCTGAGCTGTTTAATGAGCTTTGCTGTGGTTGCCTAGCGACCATCTCCAGGGCTGCATAGCATCTGTACAGTGAAGAGACTGAAATGGAGAGATTTACTGGAGAGGAAGATCACATTGCCTCCCTCCCTCCCAGTCCCTCAGCACTAGTGATGTTGCCTCCCTCCATATATCGCAGCTCTAATTATTAGCGCCCCACTGCCTCCATACCAGTCCCTCTGCTCCAACCACTAGACCACACTGCCTCCCAGTCCTTGAGCTCTCTCCAATTGGGGATTTATTAAAATACACAGCACACATGGTACTAAAAATATACTTTAGATTCATGTTTCAACAAGAAGACATTGTCAAAGATGCCCTGTCAAATGTTTGCCAAAATGTATTACAAAGTTCAGAGTGATTAAAGTTATGGACAAATTAATTTAGCTTTTAGAAAACAGGTTAGCAGTACCAGCAATAGTAAAGGGTGAGTGAATGGATACTGCTGGGAAAGAAACAGGGAGAGAGACAGAGAGAGGGGAAGTTGTTAAAGGGGATCATTGTGAGTGTTACTGGCAGTGAATGTCATTTCAGCCATGAATCATCAGTCTGTGGACTTCTTATTGAGGTTAGCGAGGCAATAATATTGAAATGAGGCAGGGGCAGAACCAGAACAGGCATAATCCTCTCAGCTACTATAAATTTACGGAGCGAGGGAGGGGGAGAGAGGGAATTTAAGATATACAGAATGTTATACCGTGCATCACATGCAGGATGTCATGTGATTAACAGCTAGTTATAAGACCTATAGAAGTTAGCTGTTAGCTTTAGTTAAAAATTACAGATATATATATATATATATATATATATATATATATATATATATATATATATATATAATATATATACAGTGCCTGTAGAAAGTCTACACCCCATTTCAAAATGTTCACCTTTTGTTATAGCCTGAAATTAAAATGCATTAAAATTGTTTTTTTGTTTGTTTGTTTTTTTTAATTTATCTACACGTCCTACCCCACAACTTGAACATTTCTAGAAAATTAATTAAATAGCTTGGCTAGAAAAGTGTCCACCTCCCATGTAATAGCAATTAAATTAGTTCAGATGTAATCAATCACCTTCAAAATCACACAACAGGTTAAGTGGCCTCCACCTGTGTTAAATTGTAGTAATTCACATGATTTCAGGATAAATTCAGCAGTTCCCACAGGTTCCCTCTGCTGGGTAGTGCATTTCAAAGCAAAGACTCAACCATGAGCACTAAGGTGCTTCCTAAAGAATTCCAGGACAAAGTTGTTGAAAGGCACAGATCAGGAGATGGGTATAAAAAATATCAAAGGCCTTGAATATCCCTTGGAGCACGGTCAAGATGATTATTAAGAAGTGGAAGGTGTATGGCATCACCAAGACCCTGCCTAGATCAGGCTGACCCTCCAAACTGGATGATTGAGCAAGAAGGAGACTGATCAGAGAGGCTACCAAGAGGCCAATGGCAACTTTGCAAGAGCTACAGGCTTTTATGGCCAATACTGGTCGAAGTGTGCATGTGACAACAATATCACAAGCACCAAGTATGGTAGGTTGGCAAGAAGGAAGTCATTACTCAAGAAAGCCTACTTTGAATCCCGTTTGAAGTATGCAAAAAAACACTCAGGAGATTCTGTAGCCATGTGGCAAAAAGTTTTGTGGTCTGACGAAACTAAAATTGAACTTTTTGGCCTAAATGCAAAGCGTTATGTTTGGCCTAAACCCAGTACAGCGCATCCCCCAAAGAACAGCATCCCTACTGTGAAGCATGGTGGTGGCAGTATCATGTTATGGGATGTTTCTCATCAGCAGGGACTGGAGCACGTGTCAGGATAGAAGGGAAAATGAATGGAGCAAAGTACAGAGAAGTTCTTGAGGAAAACCTGCTGCCCTCTGCAAGAAAGCTGAAACTGGGACAGAAGTTCACCTTTCAGCATGACAACAACCCAAAGCACACAGCCAAAGCTACACTGGAGTGGCTAAGGAACAAAATGGTAGTGGACCAGTAACAGCCCCAACTAAATCCAGTCGAAAATTTGCGGTCCAACAATGCTCCCCAAGGAACTTGACAGAGCTTGAATAGTTTTGTAAAGAAGAATGGTCAAATATTGCCAAATCTAGGTGTGCAAAGTTGGTAGAGACCTATCCCAACAGACTCACAGCTATAATTGCTGCCAAAGGGGCTTCCACACCAAGTATTAACTCAGGGGGGTGGAGACTTATCCAATTATGATCCTTCAGTTTTGTATTTGATATATATATTTTTTCTCAATAAAAACTTTTTTCCCCTTAACACTGTGGAGTATGGTGTGTAGATAAGTGGAAAAAAAATCCTCATAAAAATCTGAGGCACTGACACAACAAAATGTGAAAGTTCAAGGGGAGGATTTTGGAACACCTGATAAGATCAGTATGCACAATACAGGGCACAAAGAGTAACCCAGAACTAAATGTGAAATAATGAGTATAGCCAGAGACAGACAGACAGACAGACAGATGCAAATATTGCTAACTCAGGCTTATATGAAAAACAAGTTGAGGTGCAGTAAATTAAAAAAAGCAACAGTGATTAGTTATCACACAGAGGGTTACCTGCATTGTAAAATTACAATTAGTGCAGTCACAGTAAAACTGCAAATGCACTGCTCTGAGGTTTGACTGAAACTGCATGAAGAAAGACAGGATGCCCTTGGCTTCTCTCAGATGCAATGTGGCACCAGAAGGGTTAACCCTCCTGCAGCACTCTGCTCTGAGGACAATGAGATCGGGGAAGCCTGAGTTTACAGCACTGCAGCCTGGCAAGAGGCCTGTCACTGTTAATCAATACAGGACTGCAACAAGTGCTGCTCAATGTCACAAACGCTTCACTCCTCAGTGCATGGCTTAGAAACTGTAGAGTACTGCACAGTCATTTCCCGTGCCTCTGCTCTGCACTGCCTCACCTACAATACAGGACAATAATGCTATCCCAATCTCACACAAAATACAGAATAAAAGAAGCTGTTCTCTCCAGTCTGTGCTGTAACTAACACTGTCTGTGACTCTGGACGATAAATCCTCAAAGCGGGCACACTGCAGCTCGCAAAATGCTTGCATAGATAAATCTTACACATCTTTCACTGTGTAGGCAGGGTTGCCAGAAATTAAAATGTTTGTCAACCAAATACCAGCCCAAAAGTAGCCCAATGTTATGTTGCCTATGCTACCTCAAAAGTAGTTATCAGTACTAAATTTTTATCTTAAGGTGTGTATATATATATATATATATATATATATATATATATATATATATATATATAAGATATATATATAGATATATATATATGTATATATCATACAAACATGTATGTATAAAACATTAAGAAAATACCCTTTATGCATATGAACTGAAATTTCAAAGTCTTTTATTTAAACTATCTATGTACACTTGCAGTGATGGACAACTTTTGGCCATAACTGTAAACATAGGGATGTGATACCTGCACAAATGAGCAGAAGTAGCCCAAAAACTATGCACCCGTCCAAAGCCATGTTTTCATGCACACTAAAAAATAAACAAGCCCAATTGGGAGTGATTTATTAGTTATAAACCTTTTAAAAACTGCAGTACTCCACGATAAACATATAAGAAAGTGTTAACGACCAACATGGTAAATGCATGGCAAAAAACCTACAAGCTCAGTAAATGCACAAGCCTGGTCCCTGATATAGTACCGTGAAAGCACTGTAAAGCATAGACCAGTAATGTAAAGCACAGGCATGGGTAGGCATGTTCCCTGTTCAAAGAGAGGACCCTATCTCATGACATTGATTTTCTGTGTCATTGAGAAGCTGTGGACGCAAACCCTCCACTGGCACAACACACCCAATAAAGATACAAAAACAGAAAAAAAAACAACTCACTTTTAATATAGTCACTTCTTACTAGTTTTAGAATTTAAAAAAAAGGTGTTTCTTCTTTTTCAGAGAACTTGTGCTAATGTTTATTTGACAACAGGGCAAGAGAGTATTGCTTACAACAGGGCAGGTCACTAGTGGTGCTGTGTGGATTTCAGAGGTGTTTGAAAAAAAGAATGCGCATTTGACTACACTGTAAGGTTTCCCAGTGTTACACAATTGGAATATCGTACGTGCAACAAAGCCAGAGCCAATTAGCTGTTCAGAGCAGACAAGCACTCCCCTCTACCCCCATTTCCAGGGTGTCATTAGGAGGGTACCCTCAGAAAGTATCAACAGCTGTAGAGCCTGACAGCCAGGCTGCTAAGCAAACAGCCTCTCCTTCTCTTTTCACACTGTGCTCTTAATTCACAAAGCACTGGCATGTTCATTGCCAATGACCTGACCCTGCTTTCATATTCATATTGACCCCCAAGACACGGCAGATGTTTGCAGACAAACTGGTCACTGCTGTGTGTGTATGAGCCTGCAAGACGATGCAATTTCATTGTTCTTTTGGACATGCTTCAAATAAATCAGGGCTCAGCATCACATCAAGTTGGAAAGGAAGGATTGGGGTTTTACAGCTCTTGATGCTTAGTTCTGCAGCACTGTGATTTTTAGTACAGCTAGAAATACATAAAAGTAGACCAATGTTTTACCACATTGACAAGACCATAATAACAAGTCCCAATAATACCTCTTAATAATCAGCACTAAAACACTTCCATCCTCAGCTCTCCAGCGCTATCATCACTCTGCACCTTAATGACGAGCTCTAGTCCAAATGTAGCATGAATAAATAAAATGTATTTTGTTCCGAATCCTCGCCTTCGGTTACTGTAAGTGTATGGCATGTTTAAAAATCGAGAGATGCAACGGCCTGCAATTGTTGTCTTGCACGACTGAATAATGTTATCTGTCTCAGCTTATGGCTGAGACAGGTAAGCAACTGTAAAAACAGCTGTATAAAATCAATTTAAAAGATATTATTCCCAGTATTCATTTTAATCATTAGTATTACCTTAGAAACACCCCCATTTTATTCATTATTATAATACGGTCACTTCATTTAAATAACTAATTTATTTTAAAATAAATATTATTTATTACATTGCCGTTTTGCTTGGCGATTTCCATGGAAAGGAAAGATTAATTTGATCCTTTTTCTATATATATATATGTGAACTGGGTCGGTGATGCTTATGGCTGAGATAGAATTATAAGAGGCTGTCAATAAAAGGGCGTTGACATTATTTTTTTTTTGTGTACATCATTGCAGGCTGGCAGACACCTCAGCAATGAAAAATCAAACACAACGCAAAGTGAAAATCAGACCGGTTACATAAACACTCCATGCTCAGCTTTCCAGCACTGTAACAGGATTAGGTTCAATGCTAGATATCTTGGATTGGATTAGAAACACAAACAGCTTGAGAGACTCCTGATTAAATCCTGCTCTTCATGTGACCAAATGTGTGTGTACAAAATACAAATTTAAAAAATAAACAAGAAATTGTATAAAAAATACATGTGATAATGTTGCTAACACTAACAAGAGGTAAGAAAAATGATGGTTACTTCTTTAATATAGTTGCTATAGCAGCACATTTCTAGTCACGCTAAAAAAAAAGAACTAAAGCAGAAAAAAAACTGTATTGTCAGACAAGCAGAGGTATTCAGCTGGAGATACAAGTGAATCGTTGAATTGTGTTGAAGAGGCGGGTCCTGGCACAGAGCTTCAGTTCTGAATAAAGTTGTCTTTAACACCCCCCCCTACATGGCGCATGCTGGCAGCTGTCACAGCAGATGGTGGGGGAGGGGCCTGACCTTTCCCTTGCCACGCCTCATCTACACATTCAGCTCTCTGAACAAAAGTAAAGAGCGCAGGCTTCCATCTGACACCTGCCGGAGTGCGCAAGAGAGTGTGTGTGTTTTAATGACCCTGTACACGTGTGTGCGTGTGTGTGTAAGGACTTTCTCTGAGTTGGGACAATGTTGGATTTAAAACAGACAAATTGTGGTGAAATGTAAAAAAAATGCCTACACACAAAAACCCCAGAATAATGTGCCCGTGACCATAAGGATTGCATTGTGGTAAAGGAAAGAAGGTACAATTTAAGTGTGTCGAGTTACTACTATACATATTTTGCACAAAAAAAACAAAACGCTCAAGCATTTTAAAAGTAACCAAAAAACAATAATTTCATACAGTATATCAAAAACAAAAGCCCCCCAAAAAACAAGATGTACATATAATCATTTGCAGAAGTAATCACCCCCTACAAAGTCACATTTTGTTGGCACCTGAGCGTACTCCACAGTTTCAAATTAGACTTTACATGTAGAATCTACACAAACTACTCCACATTAAGTAAAAAATGCATATAGAATATAAATAAGTAAGATTTACAGAGAAAAACAGATTAATCTCAGTTGCATAAGTATTCAACTCCTTTGCTACTGCAGCCCTAAATCATCTCAGGTACAAATGATTTATTTGAAAGGTCACAGAATTTCAGCCTGTGTGTACTCAAAGTGGTTTAACGTGTAGATAATTCCCCTCAGGTATATAAAGACTTTCAAGCTGCAACTCACATATTGATCCAACAAAGCAACCATGAAGACCAAGGAGTTTTCGAAAAAAGGCAGGGATAAAGTGGTAGAGGCACAGAGCAGGAGAAGGGTACAAGAAAATTTCAAAGGCGCTGATTATCCCTCTCAGCACAGTGAAGTCCATCATTAAGAAGTGGAAGATGCATCATACCACCCAGACACTACCCAGATCAGGTGACCCTCCCAAACACACAAGCAGGAAACTGGTTCGGGATGTCACTCTGAAGCCAACAATGACCTTGAGAGATCTACAAAGACTGTGTCTGAGATGGGAGTCAGTGTTCACACATCAACAATAAGCCGGTCCCTACACAAAGCTGGCCATTACTCAAAAAGCCTAATCTTAAAGCACGTGTAGAGTTTGCGAAAAAGCATGTAGATCATGCTGCAGACATGTGGAAAAAGGTTTTGTGGTCAGATGAGACAAAAATTCCAAGCGTTACGTCTGGCACAAGCACTACACTTCACATCACCCAGTCAATACCATCCCAACTGTCAAGCATGGTGGTGGCAGCATCATGTTATGGGTATGCTTCTCTTCAGCAGGGACTAGAAGCTTGTCAGGAAAGAGGGGAGAAAGGATGGTGCAAAGTACAGGTGAATCCTTGAAGTAAACCTGTTTTGAGTCAGCCAAGACTCTAGAACTGGGGAGGAAATTCACATTTCAGCAGGACAATGACCAGAAGCACAAAGCCAAAGCCACACTGGAGTAGTTGAACAAGAAGAGAATTAATGTTCTTGAATGGCCCAGTCAAAGTCCTGACTTGAATCCAATCGAAAATTTATGGCGAGACTTGAAGATTATATACAGTTCATCAATGATCCCCAACAAACTTATCAGAACTGGAGCAATTTTCCCGTGAAGAATGGGCAAAAATTTCACCATCTTACTGTGCAATGCTAGAAGAGACCTATCCAAAAGGACTCATAGCAGTAATTACTGCAAAATGTGCTTCTAACAAGTACTGACTTAAGGGGCTGAATACTTATGCAACCAGTAAATTTCGTACATTTTTGTACATTTTCTTTGCATGTTTTGCTGATATTTAACCTCCTCCTCATATAACAGTGTTCAGTTTAACCACTACAGCTTTGGATAAAAAAAGTTTGTTTGAAAAACTGTGCATTATTTGTAATTCAACAAAATGTGACATTATTGGTAGGGGGTGAATACTTCTGCAAACCACTGTAAAACTCGAAATTTGTTAAAAATAAGCACCAAAAAATAAAATGAATAAAAACTAAAAAACAGAAGCCCTCGTTATACCCCTCCCTCTTAAATTATGTGGATCAAAAAATACAATCAAATTCGCTTAATGTCACTTCTGTTAATGTCACACTCCACTTATTATCATCAAATTGTAATGTCCAGGCCTGAATATAATGTAAGTCAATGGAAACAAACTCCTGATTATATCATGTCTGTTACTGTCACACTCTGGTTAATGTCAATCCAATTTCACTCCTACTTAATATCACTTTCAACTGCCAATCTATAACCAACCCATTTTGGCACATTCGGTCACGTGATCAACGCGGCTACATTCCATAACTGCTTTTGTAATAATTAAGGCCTTAGTAAGCGTGTGGATACAAAACGTCACCTCAAATGAAAATGGAAAAAGCTTGTAAACGATTAGATTTAACTTTGACCACAAAAGCTGAAATAATTGCTCTATCCAAGAAAAAACAACTCTGTCTGAAAATGTTTTCAACTGCTCGTCATCTGTTAAAGATTTCAAATCTTTATGACGCAAAGACTTTTCAGCTGTGTAGTTTTAGTGTTTAAAGAAACCCTTCATTCTATGACACTGAACCATATATTATATATATATATTATAGATATATATATATATATATATATATATATATATATATATTATATATATATATATATATATTGTTAGTCAATCAGTGGATTTGCTGGACATGACATAAGAATCTGTATGACAACTGTTCAAATAACTACTTCACTCCTGAGCTTTCGCCACCAGAACCAGTTTGTTTCTGTAACTTCAAGGACACATACTGTTAAAAGTGTGCTTTTTTGTTTGTTTAATTTAAAGACTGTACAGCGATATCAAGGTTGGAGTGTTTTGGATTGTGCATGCTGTTTGTGAGTAGGCCTACTGACACTTCAATGTTTTTTTTTTTGTTTGTTTTTTAAATGCATTGAACAGTGAGGTGATAAAATAACAACTTTTGCGCATGCTTTCCTGTTTAAACATGTTATCATTTCTATTGATATGCCGATGCATTTAAATGTTAACAGCATTTTCATAAGTTTGGTTTAATAAAGCATATTGGGGGGGGCGGGGGGAAGTACAGTATATTAATGCCAAAAAGAGCACGTGGTAGTTTCTGGAGTTTTTCACACGGTAAACTGAAAGAAAGTATTATTAAAGCTGTTTCGGGTTTTCTTCTACTTACGGAAGCATAATCATTTATTAGTTATTAGCTAACTTCTGATAATGTCAACTCTGTTTATTGTCATAGTTTTGACTGGTTTATACTCAGTCCCTTCAGTGTGGCTGTAAGTGGTTTCGACTGTATAACTAATCTTCTAATCTTCATAACTTGAAATAATTACCTAACTAACAGTCAGATTTAACAGTCAAGGCAGAGCTAGGCTGCTCTGGCCTTGAAACTCAGTTCAAGGGATTATTCTGCTCGGTGTTGAACTGGTTAATTTAGAACTCTGAACTATTTATATTTAGCAGAATTTCTATAAGTTTAGCTTTGCTGGTGGTTCCTTTGCTGAAAAAGATAACATCTTCCACTTTGGATGATGAAGAAGTAACAGCTTTGAGCACGGCCTGGAAACTGTGGAGCCTCCCCAGCTGGCTAGTGAGTGAAACAAAGGTTTTTGGAGGTGTCTCACTCATGTTTTCCTGGCTGCCATTGGGGTAATCATAGATCTGCTGTCAATTTCAAAATTACACCATTCTGTGTCTTTACTGAAAGCTTTGGGTCTCGTTTCAGGGTTTTTGAATAGCACCTTCTTTCGGAGGTAGCATATGATCCACATGGACATACCAGACCTCGTCACTAAATCGAACTGAATAAGTCAACTGTCCATGCTTTTCCACAATCATACCTTCCAACCATTATTAGTTTCCCCTCCTCCAATTTTCGACATGGACTCTGTCCTGGACATTGAAGTTACGACTTTTTGACTTTGCTAAATCAGGTCTCAGCAAACTAAAATGGACGCGTAGTCATTTTTTTTTTTATTTTTTTTTTTTGTTAGAGTGACCAATTATTATTTTTATTTATTTTCTTCCCAGTTTGGAATGTCCAATTATCTTTTTTCTCCTCATCGCAGCGATCCCCACACAGCACAGACGTTCTGAGGGCATGTGAGCATCCTTCGATCTCACAAGCCTAAAGCCAGAACATGCTCCACCAACATGTGTACTAATATATTACATGTACAGTATGTCCTTTAATAGGGTGTTGAGAATAGTTTTTCAAGCACAGGACAATTGGCCCTGTGTGTTGTGTGGCTGTAAGGTTTCTAACCATTGCTCACACAAGCAGTGTTGTTTTTTTTTTTTCTTGAATGAAGTTCTGAGGAGCCAGCTTCAATATGCTTTCATTATTATAACAGCAATTTTTAAACACGGGGAAAGTATTTTCTATTAATGACCCCTGTAGTTTGATCTTCCATGAAAATGGCCAGGCATGGAGTACAGAGCTATTTCCAGCCCGCTCTGCTCCCTAGACCTGATGAAATGAATAGTTCTTTCTCTCCCTGCAGTCACACTTCCCTGCGTGTGATGAGAAAAATAAAAAAAAAAAAATAAAAAAACTTTTCAAGATCTCATTTCACTTTTCAAACCTTGCAGGAGTAGAGATCAGGAAAGTAAATGTCTTATATGCATATATACTGTAGTTTGGGGAGGTATCCGTTTAGCTGAATAGTTTGCAGTTGTCTGTCATTAATATTGAACTCTGTACTGAACCTGTGATAGAAACATCTGAAGAATTAGTATCAGACTCTCACATTAATAGAAGTCAGTACACCTCTTATCTGTACATAAAATATGGTTGGTTTTATTTTTACCTGTGCTATTGTCTGTGGCTGTATTGAGTGAACTTGTGTCACCCAGCAGACGAAGCTGGGATTCGCCCCAGATCAGGGCTCGGGGTTGTGCTCTCTGTAATACACCCAGATGGCTCCACATAGACAGCAGACGGTGCACAGTGTGCAGACAAAGGGGTCATCGCCATGGGGAGCTGGGTGTGGGGGATTCAATTAGTTCAAATTCAATAGCCTCCACTCCCCCTACCCCTCAGTGTGGGGAAACAGCAGTCTGGCGGCTGGGGAGAGCGGAACATCAATTTAAATCAATACAAACAACACCACCAGATTGAACTCCACACTGGCCCCTGCTGGAGGAGGAGACTGCATCAGTAGGGCCATGATTCTATCGCGTAATTTACATTTTTTGGGAGGGCATTGTGAAAAGCCTATCTTATGTAATAATTTCACATTTAGTCTTAGAAAAGGCTGCTCACTTCTTGGAAGATTGTTAGCATTTCGTTTTTAACTGTGCATCCTTCCTATATTCTGGTGAAACGGAAGTCAATCACTGAAAAAAAGCATGTTTGAAACTGCAACTATGGCTGCCAGAGGAACATTAACCTCACACATAACAGCAAAGCAACACAAAAAAGATTTTCCTCCTGATGAGTTTCAATCATTGGACAATATTTTATTTTGTTTAGTGTGTAATGAAGCAGTAGACCACATCAGAAAGGACACTTGTGTCAAGCACCTTAAAAGCAAACACATTTTAGAGTTTGTTAAAGACTAAATGACAGAGAATGAAGATCACTTTGTACTGAATTGTCCAGCAGCCAAATAGTATTGAATGGGAACAAAACCACTGCATTTGTTTCTAATAATGCCGCAGATTTGAAGAAATGTTATGCTTCTGTTATCAAAGACATGGCTGTCAACTCTATTCATGTCATGTTTACAGCGCATGTTTGTTTATGCACTTATCGGAAACATTTCAAGTTCACCTTTGCCAACCTAACAGTTGCATCAGTGCATGCACAGAAACCAGGACCAGAGAACACAGTTGGAGACAGACTTAGGACAAAAGGTAGGAGACAGTTGAGTGGTGAGGGTATATAATGGGTTACCTAGCCATGTTGCTGATGGTGAATCATTGGGATCCTTTAAGACCCAGCCTGACAAAGTTTGATATCAATAAGCTACTAGGGACTGGACGAGCACTAATGGTCCGAATCCTCTCCTGCGTACTTGTTCTTATGATGCCTTTGTTTAAGTCTAGTTCTATATAGACCTACTTTTGTAATCTGCCCTGGGATGCTTGTACATGAAGGACGCTGATAAAGGGTAATAGAACTGTGTATGAGGGAGTATCAGCATGAGTAGAAGTGAGGGACATGGACGATTGTGATATCATCATTTTGAATTGACTTTGCAATTGAAGGAAATTCTGAGGAGGGCTTTGGGTGTTATTTTTAAGAATAAAGCTCAGTAGAAACTTAATATTTTGCAGTTGCTGTCATGAACTGGGTTTCTTTGTGATAAGCGCTTTGTGATGGTGGTCCACTATGAAAGGCACTATATAACATAAATACTGGTTGATATATCCTGGACTAAAGCAGACAAAAAAGATTCACTCTGACTGGCTGAAAGATTCTAGACAGTCTAAAATAAGTGTAATTAGTACTGTATGAGGTGCTGGCAGTTGGCACAGCACTGACACAGCCCACACACTCAGACCAAGCAGGGCACAGGTAGAAGAGGCAGGATTGAGACCTGAGATCCTGAGCAGTCTCCTCCTTTCCTGCTGTCATGACAGCAATGTTTCCTAGGCAGCTGGAATCAGAAGTTATTATTAATGGACGGTGATGTTGGATTTACGGTTTAGAAAAACACAACAATTAGGATCTATGAGGCTGGCTGTCGCACAGCAGCTGGAAACTGTTCTATTTATATCTGTCTGTCGGCTGAACGAGCTGTTCCCGACTCATGAATCCTCAATTGAATTATCCGTCTGGTTTGAAGAGCTTCCTCTCAGCAGAGGGGTGACAACATTGTGTATACCTGCAGGGAAGGGGAGATGTTGGGGTACCTCCCCTTTAACAGATTAAATTCAACCCCTGCTGTGTATGTACTTAACTTGGGGACAGACGGACAAATGGACAGCTGCAATCCCCAGTGCTATCCGTCCCTCCCCTTTCCCAAGCACCAAATCCATCAGTTCACAATAAACCCAAAACTTTTCATTGAAATATGAGTTTGCCATGCTCTTCGGTGCTTTGCCATGTTTTAACTATGCATTACAGTACTTTGCTATGTGTATACCATGGGATACTGCCAGTAAACCTTTAGAATTGTGGCATTTATGATTAATGACACAGCCACAGAACTCACAAGACATGCCCGGCCTCTGCCACTGTAAACTAAGCTGTATATATTTTTTTTTATTTATTCATTTTTTAAAAACTTGGATTCACCAATTATTTTACCACTAATTTTCTCCCGCAGAGTGCCACTCGGGAGCCAGCCCCCTTAAACTAAGCTGTTTAACAAATTAACACAATGTCTTGCTTCATGCTCCAGGCACCATGAACACACACTTCAGCTAACTCCTTTTCCAGGGTAATGGCCTCAGCATCACTCTCACATTTCTAAATGTTCCAACGATGACCTATAACCCAAGATCGCAGCCCCTGATTGTCCCAAGAGGACCCAGTGGAAGAGGAGTCCACATTGTTATCCTGTAAAACAACCTCTTAGAAACTGAAATAAATGTGGAGGGAATCTTTAGCAACAACTCCGTAGTGTGAATGCTGGTTTACTGCGCTTGCTTTACCGCTTAATTGTTCCTCGTAATCGCTGCTCAACTAACTGCAATACGTTTCTTGGGAACTCTATCTCCCAGCAGCCTTTGCAAGCCAAAAGTAATCGCTGTGTCTCCTGTGAGTGACTTGATTCTCCCATGATTCAACGCAGTCAATTATCGGAGCTACCATGCAGGTTAAAGAGCAAAGCTGAAAGCACTTCCAAGTGAAAATAATATTACTGTCACATATCAAATACCAGCTTTCCATGATGAGTGTTTTATTAACCATGACCGTAAGACAAAGCATATCGAACAACTTGCATTTTCAAGGTCAGAATCAGAGTCCTTTTATATAGGTGGAGAGTTTTATCCTGTATGATTACCACCTGGAGTGTAAAAGAGTGTGCTACCCTTATTCAGTTTCAATGACTGTAAGTGTGTGTATGTATGCGTGTGTGTGTGTGTGTGGTAGGACCTCTTTTTCAGAGAGAGCGAAGCAGATATGCAGGTCCTCCTGCAGTGGAGTGCAATTGATGTAGAGGACTGACCGTTTGAAGTGGTCAGCGAGCACACCCAGCAGCTCCCCGACACGGTCCTCATTCTCACAGCCTTGCACTCTCTGCAGACAGGTCAGCATGTCATCCTTCTGCACCGTGTGGAACACCACCAGCTGGTCCCGGCTGCAGGTCACGCTCACACCATTCACCTGCAGAGACAGCAGAGCACACACACACACTGAACTTCTTCTACAGCAAGGAAAATACTGATGATAATAATAATAATAATAATAATAATAATAATAAACCAAAATGTGCATAATAAGCCTGTAATCGTATCGAGGCTTCTGGTGGCAAGATAAATGACGAGACCGAAGGTCGAGTATCCATGTCACCAGAAGCCCGAGATACAACTACAGGCTTTTTATTGCACACTTTGGTATAGTTTATTTGTTACAATTAGTTGTAGCTATTTAGCTTGAAAAAGCAGCACTTATGACCATTTCCCTTCCCTTGTTTTTTGTCATGCTTTTGTTTTGCCACTAAACTTTGTTTGGTTTTTGTGAAGTCCGTTTGGTTACCATAGTAAATTGAATTTATATTTGTGTTATTTAAATACCTGTCTATGCTTTCCAGTATACCGCGGATACAGGTACATTTCGCCAGTATGTTGTCGAGATGCTGTTCTGGTATTTGATTAATTTTCCTGTTTGCACTATTTTCTTCCAGGTATGCTTTTAATAAACTGATATTTTCAACAAACACCTTTTTGTCTAATAGTTCTAATATAATCTATAGAGCTGTAAACGGCTACTGCTAAGAAGAAGAAGAAGAAGAAGAAGAAGAAGAAGAAGGTGGGAGTTATTAATATACATATTTGGCACCAACATCAAAGGAAGGCTTGCAGTAAGCATTGGATTGGACCCACATTGTGGTTAATAAATAGAATTGCACACAACAAGAAGGTTATGTTTCAAAGAAGATACAGTACTGTTTCAGGAACAGTCCTCTGTTAACATGTATATTAATTAACCCAGTGCCCGGTGCCAGCGTCACAATGTTGATGCTGCACACCCAGTTTACCACGGGGCCTACATGTTGCCATTTCGTAATGGCCGCAAAATGGGTCTTGTTCTAGATGCCTGCCATGATACTGGAAGGGATTCAGGCGACCAGCACGAACAAGCTGGTTAAGCAATCCACTTGCTGGTTGTGATGGTCAGTCCACGCCATCACAGCTAGGTCCGTCTGTCATCTTGGACTGAGTCATGTGGTGAGGTAACGCATGTTATTTCTCTTCCTTCTACACAGGACACTACAGGTCTGCACTCAGTTCTGGTGTGGGCAAAATATAACTGTTGCGTCTTACTTATGCATTCACCGAGCAAACCCTGTTCAAAAATGCCATCAAATTACCAATGGTATGTTATGTAATAACATGGCAATAACTGGGTGACTATCAATGGTTCCTGCTCTTACGTGCAACCACTGTGTAGTTACACATCAATGCTCTTGTAAACATGTTGTTGTTACCTGATGTAATTCCATTGTAACATCACTGTGCAGGCTTTCCACAGACATGTTAACTGTGTTTCACTTTTGTGAGTGTTATTTGTGGATTAAACCCAATGAATCTACTCACTACAAGTCAAACTAGACTTGATTAACAACATGCATTATAAATACAGAATAAGGGGATATTTACCTATTCTGGAGAGACAATCTGCAGTTCTTACTTAATTATTCCTGCTTTAACAAAGAGCTCTAAAATGCCTGTTTTTATGCAGCACTTACTTCATTACATCATTCCTCAACAACCCACATTGTTTTGCACCAGTCATTAAGTTTCATAATACTTCCTTAGTTTTAACATCTGCTTATCTTCAACATTCTGTTTGCTTTGTATCTTTATCATGTAAGCTAGCAAAATAATTCTGTTTCAAACCAGCATTAGAAGCTATAACCTTGCAGGTACAGAAACAGTTTACACTGTCCCCCTAAAACTCAGTACACTCTCTAAATATGTGAGTTTAAATCGTACACAAGATTATATATAAATGGTTCAAAATTTCTGTGTCTGCATCTGCTGGCTAACGCTGCTGCAAACATTTCAAACAGCCTTCACATACCATAGTCTATCTTCTCAGTGACTTTTCACAGACTTGCCTTTGTCTTAAGGAGGCCATAGAAAACTCTTTTTATTAACCCTATCCTAATACCACCTTAAGTTAAAAAAAATACACAGCATAACAACATTTTCTTATTTAACAGACACATTAAGTTTCCCACACTCACATGCAGGAAGCAGCTGAACACAAACAACCCCAGGCTTGTACTGTAATGTAGCTGTGTTCTCTCTCTGTTGATTACTCTCTCAAAGATGCTTCTGTTCTCCTGAGTCATGTTACAATATTTTTTTTTCCTTCCGGTCAACTTGTGGAGAAATGAACAGTCACTCCCTTAGAAAAGTTTACCATGGTACATCTGTACATTCATTTTGCAGTTTTCCCATGGTTATATACTATGCATTTACCACAGTTTACCATGATTGACCACGTTTATAAATATGCATCTGTCCATTGTACAAAGGGTTATGCAGGGAGAGAATTAGAAACCTCACTAAATGTTGTTCAAAAGCAGTCACCATCAACATCATTTTGACTCAAAGTCTGTTCATCCTTTCACACTTTCCACTCAAAGCTTTTTTCTTGTCATAACCATCATGAACAATTTACTTTTGCTAAATGAAGAAGACAAAAACAAGCAAATGGTAGCCCTCATCAACCTGGCATCCCTGCAGGCCACTAGAAGCAGGCTTGACTCAAACCTGACCAGGTGATATTTGGGCACAACCTGTAGTAGTCGGACAGTTGGGTCAAAGAATTGACAAGCATCACAGAATAAAAAATTAACCCATCTGTCAGAGAGAGAGAGAGAGCGATTTAGCCCTGGCACTGCTTCACTCTTATTGGATTATCACAGCCTCTATGTAGAAGATGCACTATGTGTGAAAAGCCACTCAGGCAGTGTGTATTAATAGCTCAGCTGTGAGCCTGAGAGTGGAGCGAGCAGATGGAGAGATCAGAGCAACCTACCTACATTATGAGAAGTGTGCTTCATTGAGACATCCTACCTTCCCTACAGGGAGCGCACTTCAGGGGCACCCTAGTCTACGAGAAGTGCGCTTCATTGCGTCTTTAACTCCTATTTTTGGAAAGGAGAAAAACGTCTTTTGACTTGAAGCAGTGTAATAGAAGGTCTCTTAAGCACTCTTAAATTGTTTGTTTCTCAGTTTTATACATTACTTCAATTTTAATTTTTCAAAAAACAGGAGTTAAAGACTGCAGTAAATGCAGTGAAAATATAGTCCCCTACATTTTAATTTTCATAACATTGCTGTTTTTTTTTAACACAGAAATGTGCAGTGATTACAGAGCAGGAAGAAGATAGGAGTGGAGTCTGAAGAGCTCACTGCTGTCTCCAATTAGCACCTGTGATACAGTATTTACTGCTTGCCAGTTTGGGCCCAACTACTGCTGTGACTCGAATCTCATAGAGGTTAAAGGGGGGAACAGTGCAATGAGATGAGGTTAAAAAATTCTATAGCCAAGCCTGGATAAGCCTGGTTAGATGCTCGCTTTCAGGGTACATGGTTGACAGGCAGCCTCCTCCTTGTCAAGCCAGGTGGTCCTCCTCCCTGTCACACCAGGCAGGCCTCTCACACAGACAAAAAGGAGACTGCAGCACCTCACCTGACAGGGCTAAAGTGGGTTGACGGGTCCAGGGTCGAAGCAATGACACACAGTTAAACTCATACAGAATAACACGCATTCCATGATATTCAAAGTTATGCTTGCTTACACCGATACACAGGCACTACCTAAGGTGTGGAAAGATTATTATTTTCTGTTTTACATTTGATTCTTTGACAAAGTATATCTGGCCTGATTTATCGATGTCTGTAATCCATATTGAAGTTACTAAAAGAAAAATTTGTAATTTATGAACATAAAAGTAATGTCTTAATAGTTTTGCAACATAAACAGTTTTCTTTTCATTTCAAGAAGTCAGATCATTTTGTAACTTTTAGAAAAAATTGGCTAAACATTTTCTCAGTTTCTTTGATGTTATAAGAAGTATCACTGAAAGTCTTAGAACTGAATGTTCAAAGCTACAGGCCCGCCAGGAGTTACAATACTCATGAGGTCATTTTGTGCTTTTAATCTCTCCAATTATTGATTGTATACAGCCGCTTGAGGCATTCCATTATGTGAAGTTTAATGTTCCTGTTCCTCCTCACAAAAAAAAAACTAAAAAAAAAAACTTTCAATTCAGTTGTCTTTTGTATGATTTACCTGGTGTATACTGTGCTTTAAATAAAATTCAACAGTGCTGATGACATAAAAGAGGTTACATCATATGCAGGGCCGCAAAGTGCAGCTAACTACTCAAACTGTGAAATGATTTCTGATGTAATACGAGACACCCTACACACGATTGGAGCTACTATTAAACATAAAAAAGAGTGAAGGGCTCTCTGGCACTCACACTCTCCAGAGGCAGGCTCTTCAGCAGTTTGAAGTTCTTGCGCGGCTCCAGTTTGTACAAGTGCCTGTCTGTGAGAAGCAGAGCCCGGTCCTTACTCTTATTGAAGCGGTTCACCTGGGGAGCAGAGTCACAGAGCAGTGGGATGAGAGCGATGACAATGCTGGGTAGTGAATGTGGGGCTAATTCGGTGTAGTTGGTAAGGGTGTAGTCTAGAGAGCTGGCAGTCTAGTCTAGAAGGTGAGTGTAGTCTAGTGAGGCGACAGTCTAGCCTAGAGGGTACGGCTATAGTCTAGATAATAATGGTGTAGTTTAGTGATTATGTGCTATTAGTGCAGTATGCTATGGTGAAGATGGTAAAGGAACTTTCTAGTAAGGGTGTAATCTAGATGTTAAAGGTATAGTTCAGTGAATGCAGTTTGTATGGGTGTTGTCTAATGCAGTGGTAGTGCAATACCATGTTCATACCTTGCGGATCAGGCAGGAGAAGAGAACAGTGTTGTACTTGTCTTTGCTTTTCAGCTCCTTCGCCACCTTCACAAACTGTGTGCACATCTGTGTGTTCTCCTTCGCCTGGCAAAACAAGCAAACAATAATTAATATACTGGTGGTGCGCTGCTGGTGCAGACTGGTCTAGGCTCAGCTTTATTTATTTTTCAGTACAAGACAGTGAAACAATAGAATTAGTTTTCCTTGGGTAGTCTATAAAGTTAGTGCTGAAAGACATAAGGCATACAGTAATAGGACATGGGTGAGGGGGGATCCTTGTGTAAAAGCTGCACAGACCAGGCATTGTGGAGGGGCTGTTTGAGCATGTCCACAACCTGTGTGCAATTTGATTGACCGGATATGTATAATTAAGGGCGAGCAGTCAATTTGATCCAGAATGGAGTGCCAGCTTCTGCATCCGGAGTTTCTCTTTCTAATGGCCTGGCCTTGGCATTGCATTAAACAATTTAAATACAGTACTGAACTGGACAAAATAAAACCTTCAACTGCTTTCAATTGAAATGCTGCCTTCAGCCTGAAAGCCTTTTACAGAACCACCAGCGGAGAGCGGAACTTGAGACCTGAGGTTATGAATGGACTGGGAATGTTGGTACCCATCTGCGAGGGGGAAAAAAGCTCCTGCTGTTCTGGGAAGATAAATTGATAATAAGAAACTTGTGATGTTGCTTTATCACTCTCTCTCTCTCTCCCTTTATGTCTCTCTCTCCCTCTCAACAATGGCTTCTTTCAGTAATAAAGGCTGAAAGAAGACTGGGGGAAGTAAAAAAGAGAGCCAGCAAAGTAGTGTCCAAGAAATCAGGAGAATGCCTTTACTTGGAGCTGCACTATTGATTTGTATGGGTTCAATATCAAAGATGCAAATATATATATATATATATATATATATATATATATATATATATATATAAAAATATATATATAACGCCACATCACAGTAGTGTCCTGGCCAAAGCTGGTCTACGCCTTTCAAATATTAAACCCATACACAGGAACTGTGCGGCAACTACCTCTGACACTGGATCTGGAGACAGCGGGGCTTCTCCCTCTGACACTGGATCTGGAGACAGCGGGGCTTCTCCCTCTGACACTGGATCTGGAGACAGCAAGGCTTCTCCCTCTGACACTGGATCTGGAGACAGCGGGGCTTCTCCCTCTGACACTGGATCTGGAGACAGCGGGGCTTCTCCCTCTGACACTGGATCTGGAGACAGCGGGGCTTCTCCCTCTGACACTGGATCTGGAGACAGCGGGGCTTCTCCCTCTGACACTGGATCTGGAGACAGCGGGGCTTCTCCCTCTGACACTGGATCTGGAGACAGCGGGGCTTCTCCCTCTGACACTGGATCTGGAGACAGCAAGGCTTCTCCCTCTGACACTGGATCTGGAGACAGCGGGGCTTCTCCCTCTGACACTGGATCTGGAGACAGCGGGGCTTCTCCCTCTGACACTGGATCTGGAGACAGCAAGGCTTCTCCCTCTGACACTGGATCTGGAGAGAGCAGGGCTTCTCCCTCTGACACTGGATCTGGAGATAGCAGGGCATCTCCCTCTGACACTGGATCTGGAGAGAGCAAGGCTTCTCCTTCTGACACTGGATCTGGAGACAGCGGGGCCTCTCCCTGACACTGGATCTGGAGACTGCAAGGCTTCTCCTTCTGACACTGGATCTGGAGACAGCAGGCTTTCTGCAACTGGCTCTGCACACAGCAGCAGCTCCTGTCTCTCTGGCTTTGTTTTAGGCAATCTTGCCATCCACATCCAAACTCTTCAGAGTTTACACCAATATGACAGGAAATCATGGCAGTCTCTCCAGTGGTAGGTCTGTTCTTTTTCTTTGGCAGCAGCAACTCTGGTTCCGGTGGCAGCAACGTATTTAGAGTATTTATTGTTTTCCCTACAGTTCCATACTGGGTCAGTAGGGGGCACTATCACACTTCCTGACACCACGTGTGGCGTAGCATCCCTTCCAAGACTGGTCTGCTCTCTTGAAATAATAGATCCAGACACAGGAACTGCAGTTTAGTGCCTTCTGTGCACTTTTATTAACGCAAATAAACAAAACAAGCCTAACTCCACCAATGAGAGCTACTAAACTTTTCCCAGTCCTAAACTATAAAACTGGATGGCTAAGCCACTTACTGAGCTATACATTACTTGCTCACAAGACAAGTTATACACAATAATATTACCTTTTTCTTCAGGTTCAAAGAAATTGGCTATACGAAGGACTCAGGCAGGCCTCACACAGGCCTTTATTTACCCACGGCGTAGGTCTCGCCACAGGCCTAAGCCTTCACACAGACAACTAACCAACATTTTGACCTTCTTATATACACCTGCCTGCCTAAATTACAGGCAGGTGTCCTTTGTTATTGGCTTAACCCTTTCCAGGCCTATGTGGGACCACGTCCGACATTACAATTTTCCCTTTCTAGTCTGATCATCAAAAAGATGTAAAGCACAGGTCTCTATCATTTTTTCTCTGGAAAAAGATGAGAAAACCTCAGATAGGAGCCAAATGAAATGGAAAAAGGGCCTATCTGATAGCCCCATGCACTACAGATATAACATGGACATAATCAAAGGAGACAGCTGCTTCTGCATCCAGTGCTCAAAGAATATCACGGACATTTGCAGAGCTTTTTGAGATGTTATAGTAATAAAATAATGACTTGGATCGCATTATTGAGGATTAGGAGAGGATTTATCAGTATGCACATCTATAAAGAGGTATGTGAAAAATACAGTAAACAAGGGGTGAGGCTTGGCTGGAGATACAGTACTGAGTGTCCTTTTGCGATTCAGTGCCTTTTAAACCCGTTTTACTCTAAAAAGGAAAATATTTTAAACAGCGCGTGTAAAATAAACAGCGTGTGTGAAAATAAATTGGACCTGACGCACCCGACAAGCGCTGAATAAATGGACCGCAAAGGGTTAATAATCAGCCTGGGGCATTCTGGAGGATGTAGTTCTGTATCTTCCTCTAAAACCCAAGGACTACACCTTTCCACCCACTGCTGTTCCACAATATATATTTTATTGACCATACAGAATTAAACAAAAAGTTTATTGTAGATCTTGGTAATCTGTAACTCCAGTTGGTAACTGCCATAAGAAAACTTCAAGTACAGTGGGGCAAAGCATTGTACCACTACATACCAACTGAAGAGTACACTTTTCTTTGCTAATTTTTCATTTTGTGATTGCCTTAATAACACTGATCACAGAGCAGCTATCACTGCATAAACGTGGCGATCACTACAATACAGATGAGCTCTGCTTCAGTCTCCCTTACTCCACTCCCTCTCTTCACCTCTCATCCTCTCCTCTCATCCCTTATTTTATCATCTATTGTCCTCTTTCATCCCCTCTCCTGTCTCTCTCTCCTCTCATCTCCTATTTTATCATCTATTGTCCTCTTTCATCCTCTCTCTCTACTCTCTCTCCTCTCCAAATGTTCAAGATGGTAACATAGTTTTTATTTTTCCAGTCAAGCTTTTTTTCTAACAAACAGTAATTACTTATATGGCTGTCCAATTCTCTTTAGTATTGCTAGAAAAACAATCCCAGGTAAAATGAAGTTGGGAATGTAGGCAGGAGTGTGACTCCAACAGGCTTTCGAGGGCAGACTCTGAATCTCACTGGATGTCTGATTAATGGAATATGAAATACCTGGTTGGGGTCACGAACACTACGATTATACACAGCCTGCCCCCCAATCTCTTTCTATTCTATAAAGTGTACTGCACAGATTGGCCACAGCAGCCACTAGTGGGTCATCCTGTGGTACTGCAGCTCTGTGAGTGTGTAAGTGCTTGATACAGATGGCCTGGGCTGCAGACTGGCTGTGTGGAGGCAGTAGCTTTTCTGTCATCCACTCATCCTCCCTACATCTAAGAAGTACTTCCTTTCACTGTCTGTAAACATTCTTTGGACAGTGTTAACACCGCTTTACATATCTGTATCTGCAGTACTATTTAAACCCTTCACATCGCATCCTTCTTGCTGACCATGCTGCTCTGTACCCTATTGACGGTGCTATGGGAGTGGTCTGTGTTTTTGGGTGGAAGCGTCTTGATCTCTGCAGACCACAGCTGCAGGGAGTGAGTAAGGGTGAATGAGTGGGGGTGAATGAAGGTGTATGTCAGTGTGTACTCACACTGGAAAGGTAGTCTCGCTCCCAGGTCCTGCTGTAGCCCCAGTCCAGTCGCTCCCCTCTCAGAACCTCCATGGCCGCCACCTTGGCGCGCACCTCCGGCATGTGGGAGGGGGGGATGTTCTTGATGATCTGACGAGCCCGCCACCTTGGGAGGAGGGGCGGTGAGAGCTTCCATTAAATTTACTCTACGCAGTTATGCATTTTACACAGCTACAGTAGAGAGATCCAGACAGCACAGGAGTGAAAAAATATAATGACCAATATAATGAAAAAATATAATGAAATATTGACCAGTACTGACCAGGCTTGGCACTGCTGCTGCTGCTTAGCTCACTTGTGATTGATTTGGGAAATAGAGACAGACACAAGAAGTACTGCAATAGCATGTGGGTGTCTATTCCATCAGACAGGCAGAGGAGGGGAGGGAGGGTGGGGTAGCAGAACAGCTGGTAGTCTATTCCTGACAGACAGACAGGCAGACAGGCAGACGGAGCGATTAGGTGTGTACCTGCGGAACAGGTACTTGGTGTTCTCATGGAACTGCAGCAGCACGGCCGGGGGAGTGGGCCACTCGATGCTCTTGCCGTAGTCACTCATGTTGCGCACGTTGGCAAACCTCTTCTCCACCTCTCTGAAGTGAGCCTTTACCTTGTGCCGCTTGAAGCAGCTCATGATGCAGTAGACTGCCCGCATCCCACGGCAACGCTTCCGGGCCAGGGCTCCACGCCACACCTGAGAAACAACACAGCACATCAGCATTGCCTGTCTGTGACTACCTGCTCCCAGTCCAGCCTGACTACCAGAGACATAATTAGGCAGTGGGGGGCAGGGAGGGAGGCAGTGTGGTCTAGTGGTTAGAGCTAAGGGGATGGGATTCAGTGTGGTCTAGTGGTTAGAGCTTTGTGGCAGAAAGACAGTGTGGCCTAGTGGTTAGAGCTGAAGGGCTGGGAGGCATTGTGGTCTAGTGGTTAGAGCTGAGGGGCTGGGAGGCAATGTGGTCTAGTGATTAGAGCTGAGGGGCTGGGAGACTGTGAGGTCTAGCAGTTAGAGCTGAGGGACTGGGAGGCAGTGTGGTCCAATGTTTAGAGCTAAAGGAACTGTGAGGCAGCATGGTCTACTTGTTACAGCCGAGTGACGGAGGTGGGGACAGGGGGGGAGGGGTAAATGGAAGATGGAATGAAGCCCCCCTACCTTCTGCAGGAAGAGGACTATGATGGGGATGAGGGCTGCTCTCTCACTCTCCAGAGTGAAGAGGGTCTGGGGTGTGCGCAGAAACACCTTGGAGAGCCCGTATGCCACGTCACCCTGGAAGTCATGCTGTGTGATGATGGCCTCCACAGCCTCCCGGTCGGTCTCCATCAGGTGATTGGGCCAGGTGTACTCACAGGTCATCTTGTACCTGACAGGCAGAGACACAGGGTTGATATTTCAAACCAAAGTGAATTATGTGATCTTGAAATGATTCATTTTTACTCAGATTTTTTCCTGTTCTCAATGAGCCTCCGTAAATATGAGATGAGACATGATTGTTTAGAACCTGCTGTTTGTAATGCACTAGAGGACTGGTTTTGTATAAAAGTATAAACACCAGTTCACGAGGAATATGCGCCAAGCTGAATCTTGTGCACCTGCAGAACTATACCAAACCATTCAATATGCAGCCAGGAACTGTGTGGGAGTATTTGGATGCTGACTTTTCTTTAGCACTTAGCCCCTGGCTTTATATTCTAATATTGTACAAACTAATTGTTACACCCTATGATTTGAAACCCATAACATTAGACAAAACAGAAATAAGACATAAGTAACATGATGACTGCAAACCATTCTGTACCCTCACCTGCATGGCATGCCATGGACTCCTCATTACCTAGATTAATGATTCTGAAACAGATCATGGATCACCACAACATGAACGTCAAGGATAAACTAAGAACGTTTCTTTAAGAACAAAGTATTAAAGAGCTGGTAGCTTCAAATGACATTTTCTTAGATCTTGTCAGTTCCCTTACCTTTCTTGGATGTTTGAATTCCTTCCAAGTTATTATTATTGCTATAACTTTTTTTTTTTTAATGTAATTATACAGAATCTTAATTTATGCAGTATTTAACTCAGTCAAAGCATCTTAACACAGTATTTGAATAACCGCAACTAAAAGCTCTCCATTGCAAACTTCGTAATTGACCATTAATGTAAAAACACTTGATGAAGCCTTGAGGTGACCTTGTTGCCCAGTTCCTGTTACATTTACACTGCAATTTTGTAGTTTTCCCATGCTTTTTGCCCATTTTTATACTTTGCAATTACCATACTTTACCAAGGTTTGCCATACCTATCTGGTCTTTGCCTTTCAAACCAATGCTTCACCTTTCTTTCGTTATTAGACTGCTTTTACTATGGTAAGCTCTTATAAAGTAAGCTCTGTACACCCAGCACTGAGGCACTCACCGCTGCAGGAACCTGGCGTAGGGCTGCCTGTATGCAAAGCCAGCCCGTCGCACCCTCACGTTCTCCAGCAGACCCAGGTACTCCACCTGGTGCCGACAGCGCTGCTCATCAAACTGAACTGGAGACTTCACCTCGTTGGGCTTGATGCAGCGTACATAGTAGGGCTCCTGTGATGGGCAGACAGGATACCAGGGGTACAACAAACTGCAGAGTGCTAGGGGCCACGTATTCCTAAGTAAATTTCCGGAAAGCCTGACACAAGGTTGGATTCCATAAATCTTCCCTGTCGTGCACTTCCATACACTGATAGGTCTCACAAGCTAGTAAACCGAGAACTTTCCTTAACCTAGTGTATTCCCAGATACTGTAGCATCTTTCAAAATGAAAATAAATACTTATTTGCTGTGACATGTGTTATTTTGAAATCTACATTTTGAGAAACGCCTTGGGCTTTGGATGTTATTTCTTAAATAATTCAGAAGGTAAAAATGAGAACTGGGTGTAGGAAATTCAAAATATGTCAGGATGAGCTGCCAGGCAGTGAAGAAGCTTTCAGGACAGCCTGCTTCCAACCAAACACATTGAGGGGAAAACCTATGATGTAGAACCCTGCTCTTTAACAAAGGGTCTGTATTGCAACTGGATACACACCAGTGTTTATTCTGATATCAATAAATATTATGTTTGAAATCTTGCAATTGAGCTAAACAATAGTGGATCCAAATATAGCCATTGTTTAAATATTAAAATTGTGCAAAGCCCTGCATTTCACTTCCTTTCAAAGACAAAACTACACTAAAGAGAATTAGAGACACACTGTGATTGAAGTTGGTTTTCCCCAAGACAATGACAGTGTTCAGGTCGGTGTTTAACCCATTGAGTAGACCCCTTGTGTACCTCATGAATTTTATACTGAACACCAAAGGCCTTGATTAGAAGCTTGGTCATCAACAACAGTTCTATGCTCTAATGTGCGCAGCTTCCACTGCTCCAGAGCTGCCAAATGAGAGCATGGCAGGGAGGGAGTTAAAGGCAGCAGCACGGAATCAAGGATCTTTCAAGGTGCCTCGTCTCCCCTCTTTCACTGTTGGCCCAGAAACAGGAATAGAACATGGAACGAGAGAGGGAGAGGGGGAGGGAGATGGGGGTGAAAGAATAGAGAGGGGAGGGGGAGAAGAGACATAGGGGAGGAGGGAGGAGCAAGCGACCTGCTTCTTATCCACTCTGGGGCTGTTCCATTAATAAGAGTTGAAGACAGGGCGACTGGGAATTCACAGCGAAGCCACAGAAATATGATAAATCTAGGCTCCAGGTAAGCTGCTGCTGCCAGTGCTGTGAATGTAGATAATTCAAGGAGACACACAAACTTTAAAAAAGGGCAAAGCAGGATTTATCGAAGAGATCATGCAAGCACAATCCGACCTGTCAAGTGCAGCACAACACTTGTGTGCCCAGCTGCACTCTCTGTGCCTTACTCCTTTACCACAGTAGATTTGCATGGTGATTTTGTAGTTTTCCCATGCTTTCCCTTGGTTATACTATGCATTACCATAGTTTACTATGCTTTTTCATGTGCTTTACCATATCTATCTGGGCTTAACAATGCTAACCATACTTTACAAAGCTTCACTATGCTTTACAGCACCTAGCTATGCTTTTACCACAAATACATACACATTCTGTATTTCACCACTAGGTTCAGTTAATATGTTCCAGTAAGCTTGACGCTCTCCCTATGTCTTAGATTTAGTTTTAAAAAATTCCTTAACACCTTTTCATTTAGTTTCAGTTGTTGTAGCTGTGGGTGTAATGTGGGCAGGGGACCCCAGAGAATGTTCCAGGCCCCAGAGAAAGTTCCTTGTGGGAACGCTGAGGCCTGCCATGTAAAATATTTGTGTTAGTGTGTGTGTGTGTGTGTGTAAGCCTGTGCAGTGTAAGTGTCTGTGTGTCTGGGAGTTGAGCTTGATGTTGGAGTTGAGGCTCACCTTACAGGCCAGGTTCTCCACTAAAGAGATCATGGAGTTCTTGAAGAGGACGGCAGCGGTCAGCGGGCGCTTGGTCACCTCAGTGATGCTCAGCTGACCCTCCGGCCACATCTCCTGCAGCACCGGGTCCAAGCTGTGTGGGAGAGGGAGAGAGAGGTGGAGAGTGAGCACATAGTTAGGACTGGACTAGCGCAGGACTGAGAGAGAAGACAGACTCCAAGGTTCCTTAATCTTGGGTCAATACCCCACAGGGGTGATAGCTTTAACCTTTAATGTGTTGCACAGAGTGGGTCTGGTACACATTGGGCACAGGGGTCCAGATAGAGGGTAACATGGGTCATGATATGGCAGCATGGTGCTGCTATGGAACAACTGTTACCACTCTGGGACTGTGCTGCCAATAGCTTGTACTGTGATGATGACAATGAAATGCAATCACTCTCCACTAGGTCTCCATTCAATGCTATGGTATTGAATGATCCTGTCGACTGGACTCAGAATAAAAACAAAGAAGAGTTCCACAGGAGCTCAACTAATGACATAATCCAAAACTCAGCACTCAACTCATCTGCTACATGTTGGGTCCTGCCCAACCTTACACGTTCCTTGAGTTCCAGAATCCTCTCCGTGCTCCACGCTGCAACAGTGATTGGAGCTGCTCTTGTGTACCCACTGCCCCCTAGTGGGGAACCATTGCATTGCCATTGTAGTGGTCCTGCTTGCCTACATTGCCATTGAAGCTGGTCTGGTACTGCTCTTAAGGAACAAAGCAGATGAGAACCTGTGTGTGTGTGTGTGTGTGTGTGTGTGTGTGTGTGTGTGTGTGTGTGTGTGTGTGTGTGTGTGTCTGTCTGAGTGTGTGTGTCCGTGTGAATGTACAGGTAGCGGACAAACAAATGGAAACAGCAATGTAAAGTCACTTAATAGAGTGTTGGGCCACCATGTGCGGCCAGTACGGCCTGTATGCGCCATGGCATAAAGTCTACCAGCCTCTGGAATTCTGCAGGAAGGATGCGGCGCCATTCTTCCACAAGAAAGTAAATCAACTCACGCCTAGTTGATGAAGGTGGAAAACGTTGTCTCAAGCATCGTTCAAGACTATCCCATAAATGCTCAAATGGGTTCAGATCTGATGACTGAGAAGGCCATGACAAATGAATAACATCAGTGTCATGCTCATCAAACCATTGGGCGACCACACATGCTCTGTGAATGGGGGCATTGTCATCCTGGAAGACACCCCCCCAGCAGAAGGAAATGCTGCAACATGGGGTAAAGATGATCACTCAGTACCACTGAGTAGTGATTAGCACTGACCTTGCCTTCTAAGGGAATGAGTGCACGCAAACCATGCCAGGAAAATGTGCCCCACAACATTAAGGAACCACCAGAACCCTTCACTGTATGATTCAAGCACTCAGGGCTGCAGAGTTCTTTAGGTTGGCTCCACACGTGCACTCGTCCATTTGTTGAGAACATAGTGAAGGATGATTAATCTGACCATATCACATTTCTCCACTGCTCGGTAGTTAACTGCCTGTGCTCTTTGCACCACTGGACTCGCAGACGTGCATTGCCAGGTGTGATGAGAGTTTTGTGCATTGCAACCCGACAATGGTATCCCGCTCTGTGGAGTTCTCAGCAGGCTGTTTTTGATAAAACTGGCTGCTTGCGCCCAAGGTTGAAATTTGCAGTCAATTGATCTGCAATTGCTTGCCCGTTTTGCCTTGCACTTCGAATTAATGCACATATATCACGATCCTCGAGTATGCGCTTCCACCCCACTGTTGCCCTTTGCTGATGATGTCTTTCCCTTGGAGTTCCATGTCGACATCACCTTAGACACCGTTGCTCGTGAAACATCGACAAGTTTAGCTGTCTTGGTCACTGAAGCTCCTGCCAAACATGCCCCAACAATCACCCCTCTTTCAAAGTCACTAAGGTCTTCTCTTGCAGCCATGCTAGCCATAATTATAGGCAACCAGGCCTGTCCAGCATTTTTATACATGACTAGGCATGCTGGGATGTTATTTGCTTAATTAACGCATGAGCCACACCTGTGTGGAAGCCCTTGCTTTCAATATACTTGGTGTCCCTCATTTACCCAGCTGTTTCCATTTTTTTGTCCACTACCTGTATGTCTGTGTGAGTGTGTGTCTGTGCTAGTGTGTGTGTGCGAGTGAAGTGTGTGTGAGAGACAGAGAGACAAGAGCTCACAAATTGAAAGGTCGTGCTGGTCCTGAGGGTGCAGTGTATTTCTACCGTTAAGATTTCTAGAATAAGAAATATCTAGAAACCTGGCCTGCAAAGTTTGACCTGGAAAACAGCCAATCCTGTTCTAGCTCCGTAAAGTGACAATTATCTAACTGACACCTGGTTCTGTCCTACCTGCATGCAACATGAGACCCAGAACCAGGCACTGCCTACAATAACTACTTTAATAATGCTGCATATTTGTTAATGGTTAGTTAAGGCGTGCTAACCAAGTGTTTTTAAACCATTTGTTGAAGATTAAATTTCTCTGTATTTAGTGCTACTGGTTTTTTTTTTGTGTTCTCTTTTCCAGTGTTTATTTTTATACATTTCCCAGCTTTTTGTAGACGCCAAAAGTGTACCCTGAGGTCTGCTCAGCTGACATAACAACACCGCTGGGAATCATAGAACACACAATTCCTCTATTGCAGAAAACTGCACCTTGAACACAGCAGTAGAGTAGTTTTCTATACTGTTCTTTCATGTGCATAGGATAAAGACCTGTTTCTTTTTTATTTATTTTTTTAAATCAAACAGTTTCTTTCTGTTTCAAATCACATTCTGCGCTGTAGTCACATTGGTGATATACTGGTCCATAACACAGGATGTGGTCAAGTACCTTGAAAAGCCCCAGTGAGACTTTCCCGTTATAGAAGATGCTGTGATCAGAGGTGCGTGACACAGAGTGACAGAATGATGCCATCTCCAACTCTCTCTCTCTCTCTCTCTCTCTCTCTCTCTCTCTCTCTCTCTCTCTCTCTCTCTCTCCTTCATTAGAAAGAGCTGGAAAGCTTTGTTTTTACTAGTGTTGCTTTGAAAACATTTTGTACTTGAGTGTAACTAAAAGCTTTTAAACAATGTAGCTGTATAACTTGGACACGTTGAAAAAGAAAATCGTCTTCTAATCATTTTGCTCCATTTATACAAAATTATTTAAAACTGGGGTAAGTAAATTATAAGATGAGTAAGAAAAGTACAGCAGAAGAAATGTACGCCAATGTTAGAATTTTCAAATGGTGTCTGATTGTAGGAGATTACAGGGTAGTTAACCTTTTCAGTGCCTTCAATGAGAGGTGTCATCAATTGTACCGTCATGACTCCACATAGAAATATTGTGAAAAAATTAAGGTTTTAACAGTGTTTAATCTCCAACAAAACAAATGCAGTCTCTTTAAGAAACACACTGCCTCTATCTTCTTGTTTCTTCTGAGAGGTTGTAGCCAATCGGGTTTAATGGAAGTCTTAAAATACAGATGTACAGGTTAACTGCTATGGATCTGTGACAGAGAAAGAATGAATCTTGGTTATAAATCTCCCTCCCGACCTGTGAGGGCACTGTGTGGGAACAGAGTGCCCCGGATTGGATGGTCTGTACAATTCATTCCAAGGGAAAGGTGGAAGTTGGCCATCTAGAAAGGGGGCGGAGCTACAGTACACCAAGTCATCGTTGGAAGGGAAGCGATGTGGCAACCGCGGATTGGAGGAGAAAGTGGTTGCACTCGCTAACCAAGGGGGCGTGACTGATGGGTACAAAAGGGGACGTGGCTAGGTGATCTGTTCCTTTGTTATGGTTAAGAGCGAACCGCTAAAGGAGAACTGTAAACTTACTGAGAGTGTTTTGTTTATTTGTCTGTCTAATTCTACTTGTTTGTTCTGTGAGTGTTTTGTTTGTTTTTGTCATGTCTAAACATATTTGTTTGTTCTTGTTAGATGGCTAACACAACCCGTACCAAACCCAGACAACATTTCACAACTGTGCATGAACAGTTTTATGAAACAGTGCAATACACATGAAGTGTATTGCCTGGGATTATTCTTTGCGGTCGCCAGACCAGGACTATAAATAAACACTTCTGTTTGGATTGTGAACTTTGTTGTCTGTCTTCTGTTTTGAAATCATATCACCTCTACACCTGCACACTGCAAACCACTTTGCCACAGGGTCACATGAGGATCTTTTAACAGAGGTTTACTATGGCTTACCATGTTTTTGAATATCCTGTATAATACCTGTCTGGGCTTTACAACACTTATCTATGCCCTACCATGCTTTCTCTGCGCTTTATTACACTTACATATGCTGTTACTATAGAAAACATTTATATCTCATTCTATCAGAGTGTGAATGTGGCTCTGACCTGTTATACATGAAGCGCTTGAAGTCTTGGAAGAGAGGGTCCTTGTTCTTGTCGAGGAATCCCTCCACGCTGTACCTGCAAAGACGAACAGAGAGAGGCGCAGTCAGTCAGATGCTTCACTGCTATGAGTCTGACACGTTTTATTTACAACAGAGCGTTGGGTTAAAGAGCCATGCCGACAACCAGAAGGGTCTTAAAAAGCCTGAAAACCACCAGCACAAATTGAATAAAATGTAACCTCAGTTGGGTGTCATTTGCCAAAACTGACTGGCTAAACAGCAGCAAAGAAATTAAAAAGGATTTTTTTTTTTACAAATTAAAGTAGGCCACTCCTTTAGTCGTCCTTTGTGTTAAACAAATTTTTATACTGTATCATCTGCCAAAGAAAACCAATTGTTCTTGTATTCTTTGGAACTCATTGACATTAATGAGATAGTTCACCTCTATATTCAAAAAGCCATATTGTGATGCTCAATGAGCCTTGGGCAAGAGCCGTCAGCAGAACAGCCCTGATTTATAAGTTTACTGAGACGCAACCCAGTAAAAGAGTTGTCATTTGTACGTACAGACAAGGGAAGTAAGGAAAAGAATACCAAGCTTGGTAATAGTACACACAGTAAAGAACAGGGGTGTGTAATTCATATTGCGTGGTAAAAGGAGGTCAAAGTATGGTACAGCTGTAACATGTCTGACATGACACTTTTAGAAAGTATTCCTGTAAAATCTCAAAAACATGCCAAGGTAGGATACGATTTGAGCCAAACCCTAAATACTGCCTGGTGAATGCAATGCATCAAACTGCCCCTGTACTGAATAGCAGCCATTCCAGCAAACGTAATAGAAACACTTGCTACATGTGCCACACACTTTTGTTAAATGTCTGTTAAAAAACTGTCTCTGCTTGACTGATTTATGTGTTGTGTCCCTGGAATGTTTTCATATATTTTTTAATATATTAAATATATTTAATATATAAAAGCTGCATCTCCCTTTTGCAAGTCGGTTTCAGTCATTAGGGGCACAACAGCAGATGTGATTTTGGTAGGTAGGTGCTTCTCTCTCTTCAATTACTGACAGGGCCTTTCTTGAGAATAAGCATTGCTGCAAATTTCCCTGAAAGAATTAGTGGTAAACTGTCTGCATTTCCATCTTAATCAAATCTTAAAAACACTGATCATATTTGGCATCTACTGTATACTATATTCAGTTTGCCAGGAGGTGGAACTGTGTTCTGTTAAAATCCAAGTCAAAGAAACCACAATTACACTATTAGACCCTGACAGAGTGCTGTGGTAGACAGACAGACAGGAGTTTCCCATCAGGCAGGTTATCTAGCTGGGAGGCAGTGCTAGCTGGAGCTACACAAAGTAGGACACAGGTGTGAAAATAGAAAAAAGTTGAATTTTGAATTGAAGTGAATTATATCTTTAAAGACTTTGTTTAAGTCCACTTGCCAGATGATTCAAGTGCTATATTGAATTGTGTTCTGCAGTGAATGTGTATGAAAGTATGACATTTTATGGGGAAAATATATAAATAGAAATATGTTTAAAAAAAAACAAACATCCAGATTAAGGTTCAAAGTCTTGGTATTCTGTTTGTTAAGATTTGATATTAAACTTTGCCTATTGTCTCAGCCAATCAGATTCCAGAATGTGTATTTATCCCACAGGTTGACCCCTCTAAAGGCTAACAGATCTTTAGAAATTCACTTCACACAGTGACATCAATTACAACCAACCTGAGTAATCGAGATCAAAATAAAAAAAAAAATACCCATTAAAAAATACCCTCCGTGCTATCATAACCTGCAGCTAATTGCCCTTTCCTTTTGCAGAGTTCCTTGTCTATGGCTTGCAAGTTATCTAGCAAGTAATGATCAGTGCAGAGGAAATTAATGTTTTGTTAGAACCCTCAGAACTTTCCTCCGCCAATCAGCTAGCTCTTTTCCTGAGCAATTCCACACAATAATAGATGACTGCAGGACATTCAAATAGAATGTTCAGCTTTTAATAAACAACTGGTTTCTAATTACAATAAAAACCCTGAGTATTGGCCATAAACTTGGTATTTGACCCCGTCTGTGTCGTACTTCCTGGCACAGCCAGCTTTCCAAAGGTAATAACTTCTAATCAAGGCTCTATTTCTATTGCCTATTTTGATTAAGCTATTTTGTGTTGTGTTATTTCTTTCTATTGAATCCTTTCCTGGATTAGTTCTGTTAAGAGGGTACACCCATTTGTTTTGCTTATTGATCATTATCTAAATTAATTACTATGTAATTGCAATTAATGATTTCTTGGTAATATAAAACATAACTGTAAAACAACAAATGGGACACGACTACAGGAGAACGACGATCACAGTGCTTCATATTTGCAGTGCGTTTTTTAATTCCTTTGTGGGTGGGATGTGTCTAGTTGTAATAATCAGTGCCATACATTGTCTACCTAGTCTGCCAACGAGGGAGAACTTTGCTCCACTTAAATCTCCGTTCTGCAGTAATTTCTAACAGTGCAGTTGCTGAGCGGATCGTCATCCTATTTTACAGAAATAGAAGCTCTTCTCCTGTGTGCATTCTCAGAGACCAGCCTTCATATTTGCTGGGTTTGTCTCAGTCTGTGTCACGCATGTTTTTTTATTTCTTTTTTTACCTCAGTGACTCACAGCCCAGTTCACATCCACAATGATCTAGCCCCCAGCTATAAGCCCCTCACTGATCTATACTCTACCTGACAGTGCTCTATACCAGCTGTCAATACTCTAAACTCTACCAGCTAATACCCTATAACAGTAACTATCCCATACTCTATCTGTCAATACTCTATACCTTGTTTATATATCAGTCAATACTGTATATTTTACATGTCAATGCTCTATACTCTAGACAGACAGACAGACAGACAAACGGACAGACAGGTGGACAGAGGGCTTCAGTCTCCAACCTGTTGCCAGAGTTCCCCTGTTGGACAAAGGAGGTAGGACCTGAATGGTTTTGTTATCCAGTCACTAGACAGTGGGCCTGACTGCCTGTTCCCATTTCTCCACTGAGCACAGAGAACTCTTAATCTATTGCATTCGGTTTCACTCTTCAGACTATTGAAATATTCAGGACTCCTCCTATGGGTGTAAATACAGATTATGGAAGCATGTGCTGCAGATTTTTAAAGTTGAAATATACAAACCCAACTTCCCACGAGGGTGCCATATATATCACAAAAATGACCACCTTAAGGGTAAATGTGTAGATACACAGCTGCTGGACAGAAAGTTAGAAACACCTGCTATATGCAGAATGCAGAGTTGTAATGACTAGAGTCAGTGACTCGACTCGAATCCGGCCCAAAAGTTTCCACTTGACTTGAGTCATAATCTTTATGATAAAATAAATTGCACGATCAGTTTAGTTTTCAATAACCGCAGCCCTTCTTCTGATGTGTACAAGCCCCGCCTCTTTATGAGTGAGAGGAACGAAGTGACAACATAGAGCCAGAGAGAAGAGCGTCAGCAGCATGGAAGGTAACTCTAGAGTACCTGCGCTCGTTGAGTTCACAAGAACTGTGGAGTAGACAGGGAGAGAAATAATCAGTCTGCATCCTGCCAGCACTGAAAATTCCAAACTAAAATAAACTTAGTCTAAAATAGTTTCAATCGTTTTTGCTCATTTTTTTTTATTATTTCAATCAATAGATTTTTATTTACGTAAGTTAAAAACTTAAATACAGTAGAAAAGGGGGTTAGTGTATTGTTAGTATATTGATCTGGGTAGCGGGAATTTAATCTCCTATCCGATTCCTCCATAAAGGGAGGGGGATGGAAAGCCTCTAGTTACACTGACTGATTCAAGTGAAACGTTGTAATCACCTTAGGGAGAAAAGCAGGGTTCATGCACAACAATACCCTGTTTCCATCGTCCCAAACGCACATGCAGGAACTGTGCATGGACAGTACCTGTAGTTCACTCACCCGCTTAGCGGAGGTGATAGCTAACAGTAAGGCTGTCTTCATAGAGAGATATTTCAGCTCTGTGGAATCTATAGGCTTAGTGAGAGCCTCTAGTACCACGTCTAGACTCCATTCGGGGAGGACGTCCATTATAGGTGGACTTAACCCTTTAGAAAACGGTTGGACAGTATATGAGCACCCGGGGATACTGAGTCGATGGGAACATGGCAAGCAGATATGACTGTTAGGTACACTTTCAACGTAGATGGGGATTTACCCGCCTCTAGTAGATCTTACGCCTTTGCTCAGGTGAGGGGCTTGCCTCCACCAGCGTAGCGCTTTCCAGCACAGGCGAGACACTTTCAGCCATCGGTGTCTGCTGTGCTTGTAGCCAAAAGGCATTGAACCACGCTTGGAGTGGGCGCATGTGAAGTTGAATGGCTAATCGTTGCATTGTTGAGGCTAAGACCCAGTCTTGACAGATGTTCTGTTACAATCATTGTGTGGGCCACTGCTCCTTCCTGGGACAGGGAACAAATTAAGCAGTCATCCAGGTAATTCATCACCCTGATCCCCTGCAGGGGGGCTAAGGAGAGGCCGAATGGCAGCATGGAGAACTTGAAGACGCTCCCCTGAAAGTCGAAGCGGAGATATTTCCTGTGCACTGGACAGATAGGAACGTAAAAATATGCGTCTTTCAGGTCCACTGTTGTAAACCAGTCACCCAACTAGACAGACTGGAGGATGTGGCGATGTGTGACCATCTGGAACATCCTCTCCCTCAAGAACCCATTGAAGTGTCTCAGGTCTAGGATGATGTATGGGTATTGGAGATAGACGCATCTAGTAATGCTGACTTGTCCACCACCAAGCTTGCTTCTGCCCAGGGCTTGCCCTTCGAAGCCTGAGATTTGTAACAGAGTGGCCGAGACCGCACGTAACTCTGAAGCTAGTGGCTCGGGAAGGGTTACAGAGCGCAGCATTCCATTAAGGTAGGCCATTAAGAGGCCTCCTGTGTTCGCCAGAAGTGTTACCTGCACTTCAGACGCGTAAGCCTTCTTAAGGCGGGCTTCAGTGATCCTACATTAGCTCCCTCCATGTAGCAAGCATTTATTTATTTTTTTTACAGCCTGTAGGGGAGCTAGGCCGCATACACCGAGTGGGTGTAGCGAGGCTGCCCAAGGGCTTCGAGTCGACAGTGGATCACAATACAGCTGTGCCTCGCTGGAATCATGAACTCCCTACTAATATTGTCTACACAGCTGAAAAGCAGAGGAAACAGAAGAAAACACACGCAGCAAGCTGCAGGGTTAGAAACAGACTACAACCGCCGAGCGTTGTAGGCTGTTGAAGATTTTTTTTAATTATTTATTTTTTAACGAAACGCAGTTGCCGAGTTTCCGATTCCGGGGAAGTGGAGAGTCTACTTCCAGCAATTCATTGCAAGGGAACTCCAGAAAAACTAGAAGGAGATCTGAAAGAGTCAATCACAGCTGGAAATGGGGTTATATGCATCTTACCTACCTGTCTGTGAAAGGCAAAAGAGATGAATGCAGTGACTATTTATTTCCTCGGGAGGGGGGATCGAGGATGTCACTCCATGGAGGGGACTATTGGCAGCTTTCATATAAAATGCTCAGCGAACACCTGACAAGCAGGCATATCCCAAAAGTATCATTGGCGGTCATCTTCGACTTGAAAGGGAATGCAGATTTTCTGTGATAACACAGAAAAACGCAGATGTTGTATGTTTCCGGAGATTTTTTTATTTTACACTTGGGGCGGGGTAAAAAAACATGCAAGGCTTTTTGGTTTGTTTGATAATAACCAAATCAATACACGTATCACATATCAACATTGCTTTAGATTTATGTAAAAATTCCTGTCTAATAGAAGTGCTTCCCGTACTCTTGTTTACTTCAGTATTCACAGCTGTTCAAAGATGTCGAAAACAATCAAAATCACCCCTAAAGATTTTGGCAAGGGCAAATTTCACATCGATGGTAATGTGCTGTTTTGTACTTCATGCACAGTGTTCCGTGTTTCCGGTTTATTCCGAATTTTATCGATTTTTTTTTTTATTGGATATCGGTTTTTACTGATTTATACCCGATTTTTGTCTATAATGTAATATTAATCCAGTACTATTTTCTGGGAAATACACAGTTTTATTAAAATGCTGTTTTATTTTGACACTATATTGACATTGTAATAAGCAGCCCTACATTGTATCCTTGGATAAAACAGATGTTTAGATGTCAAACAATCAAATAATGTTCAACTGTGGTTCTCTGAACAAACACACGATCACCTGATTATGTTGGCCAATCAAACTCTGATTTATTGTGGCAATTGCTGGGCGTAGTAACTACTAGCTTGATCAAAAACTAAATTGAAATACACGAAAATATAACATTTTTAGTTGGTGAGGAATGGGGAGAAAACATAAATCAGTTTATGAATATTCAAAAGAAAACAAATGTTTCAAAGTATATAAAAAGCAAAAATAGCAGAAGTGGGTCAGATGAGGTAGAGGATGCATAGCGCTGCAATTACTGGTGCATTGAGCTACATGTTCAAGCTAACAATCAAAGTGCATCTGAAAAATAAGCGACACATTAAACTAAAATGAGAAAGTGAACGGAGACAAGCAATACATTTATGTGGCTTGGCATGTCACTGGCGAATAAAATGCAATGCAGCGCACACCTTTGTTTCAGCAGTCAGGGGTTCCGTTCCAGGTTTACCTTAAATATAGATCATCTTTTAAGACATAACAAAAATAATTCTGATTTGCTTAAAAAACAAATCACAAATCATCAGGCTGCATGCTTCAGCAACTTTCAGACTTTGAATTAGTGCCACCCATCGAATTATGTTTGGTAGATGCTTTTAATTTTTGGTAACTGTGGCCCCTGGGTAACCCCTGAAAACAAGATGACTACTGGTGTGTCCTCTTGGGGGTTAGGGTACAGGACTGACGCAGAGCAGGAAAATCCAAGTTCAAAGCACAGCTAATGAGTCCCACACTAGCTCTGAGCTGTGATACATTATACATTAAAAAGAAACTCAGGGGTGAGATCCGAGGGTGTTTACAGTAACACTAATTTAAGCACACAGATTATTACCTGAGGGAGTGCTGATCTAAATTTAGTGAGAGATGGGGGAGAAAAAGTGAGATAGAGAGAGACAAAAAAAAAATTGAAAGAGGTAGCAGAAATCTTTGCACAGTATATTCTCCATATTACATTATCACAGTATAGCCTACTCATACTGCTATACTGTTATTTTTTACATTATGGGTTTGATTTTCAAAAGGGACCAAATAAGAACTAGGTCGCAATTTTTTTTTTTTAAAAACCTGATTAATGTAACTGAATCAAGTTATTTTTATTTTTAAGGGTTCAACAGGTGGATACATGACACATTTTCTATTAACCCTTTGAAAGCCATATGTTTAGTCACCCAAAATCAAGTTTTAGAAATCACCTAGTTCTTATTTTGCCCCCTTTGAAAATCAGGCCATATATTTATGAAGTTCCATTTTTCTATGCATTTGCTACTTTAATAAAGTTGAATTTGATAGGGAAGAGAGGAGGACAAATGGAGAAGGACTATGGAGGGCAGAGAAGACAGAGAGAATAGGGAAAAAGAACAGAAAGAGGTGGAGAGAGATAGACAATCCTCAGCAGATCATTTTACAAGTTTTGGTGCTCTAGTTCTGTGGATCCACAGAACGCAATCTCCTAGAAAAAGGCAGTGTAACCGGGTAGAGTCTGGGTGCAAACCGGCAACCCTCCATTGGTGGTTACATCACCACTTCTGTTCTTGACACAGTGTGTCGCTCTGCCTGGTTTAGATAGACCCAGTAATTTATTGCTCGCTTCTTAATTTTGAGGAGCAGTGGGAATCTTTTTTTTTTTCTGTGGCAAAATAAAATTAGGTTTTGCAAAAGCACTTAAACAAGAAACATAGAGACACAATATAAACAGATATTTACAGTATCAACCATGAAAAATCACATTTGATCCCCATGCAGAGTGTCTAGGCTGTCTCGCTCAGGTTGTGGCAGACTGATACATACTGGGCAGTGAGCTCTGCTGTCTGCTGCTCTTCTCCTAACAGGACTGATATTTTCTCTGTGTTAGAGTAAAGGAAAGTCTGTGGCTTAATTGGACAATTTTGGGAAGAACGTGTCCCTGGTTTGTTTGTATTGGGGGCAGTGTAACAGGAAGTTACACCTCTCCCAGGTCATGGTGACAGCACATCCTCTTTTCTTTGCCTATTCAAGATTATTTGTGCCGGCCAGTTTCAATGTACCAGTATTTGGTTAGGATCCGCCTTTGTTTTGTATTTCTGACAATGACAAGATATTCTGCCAGGGTAAACTCTTTTTTTAAGGCCAGATAGCATTCTAGTTTATTATGCGATTTAACATTTTCAATGGGATTTATATTTGTTTTCCAAGTTTAAATAGATTTTTCTCATTTTTGCAGCTGGGAGTTTTTGTTGGAGTTGTTCTGAAGCTCTATGGTGTTAATTTGGCTCAATTGGCTGAGCTTCAGTACCAGTTTGCTGAGGGGATTTTCTTCTGGTGAACGTGTGGCGCGCCACAGTGCTGTGTGGTGGTAATACTGCAGATCAGCCTGCTGTAGATGGACACAGTAATTCAGCGCTTGTTTCTGTATGGCTTGGAGTAAGGGGAACTGGCCCAGTTCAGCCCTGCAGTCGCTGTTGGCTGCACTCCTGTGAACCTGCAGGAGGTTTTTGTTGGGCTTTGATTCTATTTGACATAATCAGGGTTCATAAGGGGACCTCATACTTCACATTTGGCTGAATGACAGTGTCAAAATTATTTAACCATATTTTTACTGGTTTAATTTTGTAAAGATGATTTTTTATGGCATAAAAAGCCCTGCATGTCTTGACTTTTAATGCATTTATAGCCAGGTTAAAGTTCCCTGAAGCACTGATTTTCAGACCCAGGTAGGTATAGCTGGTGCTGTCCTTCAGTGTTGTGTTGCCCAGAGTGAAGTGGCACCTATTTCCCTGAGATAGGTGGCTAATCTGACTCTTACTCAGTACACTGTGCTCAGTAAGAAAGGCCAGTATCCAGGTGTTAATGACACTGCAGAACACCTTCCCCAGATTACTGCTCACACAGATGCTTTGGTAATTGTGGGGGGTCTAATTTGTCTCCACTTTTGTGAATTGGGGTTCTAAACCCTTGGTTCCAGATGTCAGAGAAGCAGCCCACACTCAGAGTGAGGTTAAATAATTTGAACAGGGCCTAATGCAGCCTGGGACTGCTGCGTTTCAGCATCTTGTTGTTGATGCTGTCGGACCCACAGGCTTTCCTGGGTTTGAGGGCTTGGAGTTTATCTTTTACTCTTGCAGTGAGGCGTATTTCAATATTGTTGGGTTCTCTGTGTTTTTGGATGAATAGTTAGTTATCTTAACTGTTTCCTAGTTGTTTTACACTCAGTGTCAAATCATTTTTCATTTAGTTTATCTTTTAAGTTTAGTTTTTTTTCTGTTTGTTTTCCTGAGTTTTGAATTTGTCGCTGTTTCAAATATATAATTTATATAATTTATGGCCAAATTTATTCCATCTTTGTTGATTGAAATGTTTTGGTTAGAAAGCTGTTCAGCATACTTTCTATTTCTGTACTATAAATTGTTTTATTATACTCCTCTGCACTGCTCTGTATCCATTTATAGGCTGGTTTGAGGTTGTGTAATTTGGTGGCAGGGTTCAGATTGAAATTATTTTGATCACTTTTTAGATACAGAACTGTTTGACAATGATCTGATAAAGGGTTCTGTTGCCGGACTATAAATGCATTAATAAACTCTGGGTCCATGTCTCTAATGGCATAGTCTACCACACTGTTGCCATGGGCTGAGGTGTATGCCCAGAGAATCCCCCCTGATCCTGCCATTAATAATATACAGACCCAGGCCTTTACAGAGATGCAGTACCTGTTTATCACTCTTGTTCGTCACACTGTCATAGCTGTTCCTCTGTGTAGTGATGGTTGTGTGCCACTGTGTGGCTGTCACCCTCTGTGCTGATGTAGTCAATGTGTTTGCCTGTCCTGACGTTGAGATCTCCACACAGCAGCACAGTGCCCCTAGTCTGGAAGTCGACGATCTCCGATTGAAGGTTTTGAAAGCACCCCTCTTTCTCTCTCTCTCTCTCAAACACTGCTAGACCCCTCTTCCCTCTCATTTGAGCTACTGTACTACTATTATGGCTTCCAGAATACTGTTATGATATAATTTTGTAGTTTGGTAAAATAAAAGATCTAAATTATGTCTCAATCCTAAAATTCTAGGTGATGCAAAACTTTTGGCCATAGCTGTAAGTTTTTACCATGCTTTCACTGTGCAGTACTACACTCTATGATTTTGGTAAAATTTTAATGACTCTCCACAAAGGCTACCCCACAGCCCCCATTTCCAGTGTAAGAGATCTTTATGGACAAGGCACTCACGTGACGTTGCCAGCGTAATGCTTGATCCTGAAGTCTCGCAGGAACTCCATCGTCTTGTCTGAGGCGCAAAGCTAAGGAGAGCAGAGGAATATATTATGAATTAGCACCATCCACTGTGAGTTTCAAGAGCAGTCCAGAAAATAGATAACTCCTTCAGAAGCACAATGTCTATGGGACTGCAGAATCACTCTGTGAACATTGGCATGACTGGAACTCAAACATGTCAGGTCTCTCATTTTAAGAACTTTTTTGGCAGCGATTCTAGCAGTCTTGCTCCCAAAACAAAGGAACCAACTTCGCATTTGGATGGAGTATTTCAAGTCTCACTTCAAATCTCCCTCATGTGGATGTTCTGACCTTGGCCTCTCTGGTAACTGGGCTTCTTTGTGGTTTCATGGTTTTATTACGTGTCCAAGCGTCAGCTTTGACGTAGCGGAGAAAGAGATTGTTAGTGTGGCGCAAAGGCTCAAAGCCGGACCTGATTTGTATTTTTTATTTTACAGCTTTAGAGAGCAGCTTTCAGGGTTGATTTTTTTTTAATTATTAATTTATATCAACTTTTTGTATTTTATTGTTCCTTGAAAATATGTTTTATTTTACACAGATTATATATATATCTTCTAATACAAGTAAGAATCTCAGATCTCATTAACAACCACCTAAATCAAATGTCTGGTTTGTTTATTTATGGTTTGGTAACTTTTTGTGATTTTTCTTTACTGAAAGAATGTAAAGAGCCTTTGGGAATCTGCTGCTAAGCATTTTCCCTGTCGATGAGATTATTTATTGGATAGTGGTTAAGATGCTTGCTTGCGGTGCACAGGGTCACCTGTTCGTGCCCAGCCTCCACCCTTTTACACAAGATTGCCCTGGCCAGATAGTGGCAGATAAACAATACCTACTGCATGCATGGTCATGTAAACCGTCTAGAAATGTTACTCGCCTGCACTCACTCTGCACATGAGATGTTGAACTGTCCTGAAGGACATCTACTTGTTTTTAATTAAAAATCCTACTGAGGTTTCACACAATAACCTGTCAGACTGCAGCAGGAGCAATAAGACTTAAAGCCAGATGAATGATATAAAAGGCAGGATAAAACACATTATCTGCAGTTCATTACAAGTGCAGCTCAAGGACATCATTTGCTTAATTGTTCTCCTGGATTCTGGCCACGAATTACTGTCACATTATTCCAGGACACATTATTTCAGGACGTTGTTCCAGGACACAACATGTGCTTCACGATCCAGCATTTCACATGCTGCACAGGGAGAACTAGGCCAGGTCAACACAGGAGACTCTGAGGGTTTCTTATAGCCTCCCTCTGCTCCGTGCCAGTGGAGCAGAGAAAGAGAAACAGCCTCTTTCTGCTTTGCGCTTAGCTAAATAATAACTCAAATGAAAGTGACAAACTAGGATTTTGAACAGCTTTAAAAATGACATATTATGTATCCACAATGATTCAGGACATAAGTAATTTATTTACAGTGATGAAAGACTGCAGGCAATGTACAGTCCTCATTAGTACGACTTTCCCATCACAGCTGCACCAGCCTGTCTGCTGCTGTACGTCAATCAGCACTACAAAATCATGCAAAATTGAAGCCACTAACGCACAGAGACGCAAGCTGCTGCATGAAAACACCGCACAGCTACAAACCAGATGCACAAGTAAACTCACATTAACATAATGTCTGTATTCTATTGTTGGTTATGGCCCTTAGAGACAATTAAACCCTCACCCCACACACTTCTGTATCCTGGTTTTGTGGCCCTTAACAGCATGTTCTCCTCCCTGTTGTATTAGGCCCAGTTCACCCATTTGTTTTGTCTTTTCCTGGGAAATTATAAGTAAAAAACTGAGTTTATGAGGGTTTATTTTGATTTGTATACAAATTAATTGCATGAATGCATTTATTTACATTGCCCCTGTTGTTGAATGAATTTATTTCCCAAAGCACTTCTACAGGACCTGCAATTAATTGATAGGGTCTTGTGGTGTTAGTTTTTGTACCGCTGAGACGAGTTAGTGAGCTCCAGTGTCAATGAGAAGCAGCCTGATTCCAGGAAACATTAAAGGAAGAGGCAGGTTCTTTATTTACTCAGTGAACATGAATGCTAATTAATAGGCAGAGCACACGTTCCAAATACAAATTCCCACTGGTCTCAATTAGGCAGCAGTCTGGCTAGGGCTTTGATATGCAAGACAGCATGAAAGTACCACACACTGGTCAGATACAGTATCAAAAAGAAATTCATGGCTTACATTACCGTAAGTTAAGTAACTCATTTTGATTATTAACCCTAACGGATGATTCCATCTAAACAGCAAAATGTAACTTACAATAATGTAAATGGTCATTTGATATGATAATCTCTCAACTTTTTATACATCTGTTAGGCCAACTTGATTTTTTCAACCACCAACAGAAGGATTAGAAACAATATTAATTCATTGTTTTAACATACTGATATTTTCCCCATATTGGTATTATTTCAGTCTTTAATTTTAACTCATGTATTTCTTCTCCTTGCTTCAGTCATCACATCCTGGTGACTTTTTAAAACGCACATTTTTACAGAAAATCTTTGGCCACTATAGAGCTCTCAAACATGTCTTCTCCCTCAGTAAAACTGGTACACCACCGGGTAACAATGAATGTGTCCCCCCGTAACACTGACACTAGTGGATGCAGGTTAACTGTTAAACTCTGGTATTTTAGCCGTGTTTCTAACAGCTCTATTGTGGTCACAGGTGTGTTTTAAACTTAAGTCACCAGGATGCGATAACTGAAACAGAAAATGATATTCAAAGTGAACCTACTCAACAAGAATATACATGAGATAACTACGATACAGTGCTTCATACCTTTACTAAACTGCTCTGTAATCAGATATCTATCATAGCAGTAAACTAAGCTGATGTGTGCATCTGTATTGATTATATTTTCCTGCTGTTTCTTGGTAACAAACAACTCCTGCAAGTCCAATATAGCTGCCCGTTAAGTAGTAAACACATTGTGAAACTTAATGCTAACATTTAACTTAATACATCTAAATATACTGGAGTACCTTACACATGGAAACAGAAAAAAAAACCTCTTCTCACACCTCTAGACAAGTTTTCATGATGCAAGAAATAATCTGATGTGTCTTGTGTTCTTATGTTAGAGTGGCCCCTGCTGGTAAAACAACAACATTGACTTGACCACTATGAACAGCTGACAATTTCCATTTCTATACAGGGAGTGTGTTCATGCCTAACGGTGAGTTTCTCATCGTTTACATTTATTGCTGAAACAAATTAGATTAATGATCTCTGGGGTTTATTTAGCAAGAGAACACTCCCTCACATCGAGGCAAAGGCTTACACAGAAACACCACCCCCTTCTGGACAGGTAAGGTTTTAACCACTTGGCTGAGACAAATCCTCAATGTACAATAATATAGTATAATCTTTTTTTTTTTTTTTTTTTTAATTTAGAGTGACCAATTATCATTTTTATTTATTTCCCCTTTTACATGGAGCAATCCAGAGTAGATATAGGTGCGCTACCGATTCCAGAGAACAGAGATTAGCCCTGCTTTTTATCCACTCTGAATGTGCTCAGTGTCTGGCCAGTAGGGTTCACCGTTGTGTGATGAGGAGAAACAATCCCTGCCGGTTTCTCATCCCCCACCCTGGGAGCGTCAGAGACAATGTGACGTCCCCCTCAGGGTCCCCAGCAAAGTTCAGCCTCTTTGCACAGCCTATATGTGAACTGGCATCGTCCAAGCTGAGAGACTCATCCTGCACTCCTGACGGCAGCGCTTTAACTGGATGAGCCACTCAGAGATCCCAAGATATTATATTCTAAGTGACTGAGATGAGCGAGCACAGTCGGAAATGAACAGTGGCAAACAGAAAAAAAGTTTCAAACATGATCTGAACCTCTAAACCAAGCTTCTGACATATAGTTTAGTCCCGTCCCTCTTCCCCCCCCCCCCTTCTCCTCTCCTCTCCCTCACCTTGCGGCTGGTGTAGTGGGGGTGCTTGCTCAGCTTCTTGTCCATGGACTCCAGGAAGTGCGTGTCTGTGACATGCCCCACACTCAGACAGGCCTCGTCCAGGATGGAGATGATTCCCTTGTGAGGCTGCTCCACCAGATCCACGATGATCTGGTTATTGAAGTACTCGATCTGAAACAGACACCTGAGCTAAAACCTTACACTAACAACTTATCTTTAGTGTAAATAAGTTTTTCTGCCCAAAACTGCAGTTAATGATAATAAACTGAAATTGTTTGTCTAAAATATTAGTTTTACTATACTATAGTGTACTAAAGAAATTATAAATGAGCACAAAGCTTAGTTCTTAAAACTAAGATTGTCAGAAGCGATTATCTAAAAACAGGTGGCCGTGGTGCTCACATGCTGCCACTCGATGCCCTCGCGCTGGTACTCCTCTTGTTCCTGTCTCAGGATCAGCTCGATGAACAGCTGCTGCAGCTTCTCGTTGCAGTAATTGATGCAGAACTGTTCGAAACTGCAGTGAGGAAAGAGCGAGGTGAAGAGGAGAAAGGGTTAAGACAGATCAACTAAACCCATTCCTGACCAGACAGACACACAGACACCTCAGGCACTTAACCCGTACTTGGCCATTGTCAGACAGACAAACAAGACAGACAGACACAGAGGTCTCCTGCTCTAGTGCTGTCAGTTAGTTAACCACACCCTGCCCTGCTCTCAGTACCTGTTGTTGTCGAAGATCTCAAAGCCGTAGATGTCAAGTACTCCGATGACGGTATTCTTGCCATGCAGCAGGGGGTTGTAATCCTTCACTTCAATCACAGCGTTAATGCGGCTTACTATCCAGCAGAACAACCTCTCATAGAGCGCCTGCAGGCAGGAGCAACATTTCGGCACAGTCAACAAGGGTCGTGTTTCCAGGCACAATGTAAAACATACAACCAATGCAATTGAAACAGCTTTAATTTGATAAATGAATGCAATGTAGCAGTTTTTTTTTTCTTATGTAGGTTTGATGATGAAACTACTACGATTTATATCCTAAACATAGTGGACTACGTGTTATACAGTGTTTTTCTTACGTTGACAGGTCTGACAGAAGTCCATCACTCTCCTCATTACAGTTGTTCAATCAAACGCGAATTCACTAACCTAACTTAATCTTCAAACTATTGATTTAAAAAAATTTTTAATAAAGTATCCTTCTATGACAGTGGTATGCTCACCATACGTATACATCGTGTCACAGTGCTTATCAAATTTATCTAACTTTAATTACCAACCCCCCCACCCCCCCCCCCCCCCCCCTTTAAAAAGTAATTCAAATTAGATCTATTTGCAACAGGTATTGTTTACCAGTTAGCTAAATACTTCAACTGCAGTGTTTCGTTTCTGTCAGTAGGTGGCAGTACTAGCGCCAAGTCCTCAGTTTATGATGATAAGTAACGAGTGCATGCAACCTAATGCAGAGCGCAAGAAAAATAAAATAAAACTGTAAATGTTTTATTTTACAGGTAAGATAGTCACCCCACTTTAACATACATGTCATGTAAATATATTCTGGGTAATCTGGGTGAGATATCGGTAACGTTCATTGTGTATTAAAGGATATAAAACGATGATTAAAACGTAGTTTGTTTTCCATTTACTCACTGTAATGGAGATCAATGGGTAAAGTGAAGGCCTAGACGAGACAGTTTTGAAATGGTGATTGTGGTTGCTTATAGTATTTTTTATGTAAATATAACTACGGTAAAAAGTCAGTAGTAATATACAACATTGCTTTCACCGTTCTCGTTTTATATTTAGTATATGTTGTTAACCTGTATGGTAGTAGACATAAGCACTTGTGGTGAAACGTGTTCGTTATACACGTGATACAATTCTTTATGGCTGTATGAAAAAGTACCTATGGCATATTATTTTGTTAGGTTAAGGCCAGTACTAATATACATGTGTTATCATTTTGACTTGCAATGCTTAAATACAAAATTAAGAATTATTAGTAATACTGGAATACCTAAACAGTGAAAGTTGATGTTTTTAAATATGTTGTACTGGCCTATTCTCTAAGGGTAATTGCATTTTCTGGTTATATACTTTTGTATGTAAATGTTAGGTACACTTGTTAACTGAAAGTGGAATTTGTAACTAAAGGTAACTACATACCTCAGTGTGTACAGTGTGATAACCACCACACGCAACGTAATGCAGAGCGTAAGAAAACTAAAACTGAAAATCCTTTATTTTACACAGATGTTCAATAAATGTGTTGGACTTGAAATGTCCAGTGTCTGAACCTGCAGTTGTGTTGCCGAGAGATTTTTTTTTCCTCATATTACCCCTCCATTGGTCGTCCCTTACCTTGGCAAAGGCATCCCTGCCGAAGCTGGCCTCATGAATGCTGTGTCCCTTGTCGATAACATCCCCCCCTCCTGTCGCTACGGTGCGGTACAGCAGAGTCTTCCTGACTATGTCCGGCTGCGTGCATGCCAGCTCTGCGATTTGACACACCAAGTCCTCGCTGTGCACCAGCACGCTGTCCCCGTCGCTCTCAAACACTAGGTTACCCTGCAGACACACAGTCAAGAGGCAGACAGACTAATTCAGGACTTCTGTCTTATTATTCCTTGGTGTGATGTCATGCAGCTTGTTACAACTATCACATTCTCTATAGGTTGTACGAATTAATACAAATCTATAACCTATTCAAAAACAGTGCAAACATTACCATCATCATAATACAAAAAAAGGTATTTTCTGAGGATCCCGAGCAGTTTGACAGGCATCATTGCAGGTGACCATGTCTCCTGCCATAGTACTGTATTCTTAGGAATCACTTGGACATTTCTGCTGTCATATTTTTGTTAATGAATAGGACCAGCATTCCCACCTCATTCCCATGTGTTAGAAACTCATTTTCTGACAGAGAGCATTACTTGTAAATCTTTTTTGCAGCAATAGAACTGTGGTCCACTGTGGTAAAGGCATAACAAAGTGTAGCAGGACTGGTAAGCGTGGTGAAAACTTTGTATTGAAAGGATAAGATTGTGAAATGAAAGTGTTGTTCAGATCTGTCGAGTTGAAACTCTCAGGGTGTATTCACTTACAAGATGCAAGATGATGGCTAGGATTTTGTAGACAGAATTGATCTCCTCTGAGCTAAACCCGATCACCTTCATTGCACTCATCACAGCTTTGTGATTGGACATGTCATCGCCGGACATCTGTGAGGGAAACAGGAAGACAGTGTTAGTCACGGGTCATTGCCTGTACTGTCTGCAGAATGAGTACTCATGTTGGAAACAGTGCCTTCTTTGGTGAAGCAGTGTGCATACTCGCATTGGAAACAGTGCCCTCTCTGGTGATGCATTGTGAATACGTCGGTAACAGCGCCCTCTCTGGTGAAGCAGTGTGAATACTCACATTGGAAATAGTGCCCTCTCTGGTGAAGCAGTACATTGCAGGATCCTTCTTGAGGTGCAGAGACCTCAGCATCTCCTCTGATCCTCCCAGCAGCAGCTGCAGAGATTGACAGACATATTTTTTACTATTGATATATGTACTACTGTTTATTTCATTGTTTAAAAAATGCATTTTGGGGAACTTTACTACAGTATACTGCAATAAGTACTGTATTTGTTTATAGTAAGCACAGTAAACTGATGCATTTGACCGCTGTGCAGTACTTACATCAAATATTACAGTTTGAGTGAGCACTGACTTGGTTTACTACTGCTACCGCTACTACTACTGGTACTGTAGTTTATCCTGTTGCCAGAGCCCCACGATGGAATTCCATCTTTTTCACAATTGGGTATTTGTAGATTCTTAAGATGTTCTCAGCATCCCAGTAACTGTACCTGGTAGAAAGAGTGAAAATTCCTTTCCCCTTCTTGCTGCTTGATAACCCGAGACTGGAAACACAAAACAAACAGTAAATACACAGCATAGAGCTAATGTTATTAAATAGAGGTATGAATATTAGTTCCAGTTCTCCTTGATGGCGAGGTTCCGGTTAAAGAGATGAAAACCATCAGTGCAAGATGATATTCTCATGCTGATTTATTCAGATTAATAACATGTATTTCCTCCCCAAGGCACTCTTCACTGGCCTATGTTTCAGCCATACTTTTCCACAATGTAAATGGTCAATATCCTATCTGTGTTGTATGTAGGTTCAGCAGAAAAGCACAATATTGAAAATAGTAAATATTAGTGAGATAAATACAGAGACGTTCGTCTTGACACAGTCCTTTAAAAGAGAGAAAAAAATATGAACTGCGTACAGGAAATTACTTAACCTAAGTGTGTATTATTAACTTTATACCAGGGCAGATGGAAGATGCACTTGGCTGCAGTAGATAGTAACCCACTTCACCAAACCCACAGCGTGCAGATTCATTCATATGAGACCATATATAGATGTGAAAGAGGTGACTGTTTTTTGAAGAGTGCAGTTATAAATGATTGGCTTTATTAGCACTAACAATATTACTACTAGTTCCCCTTTTCTTAAGTTGCTGATGACTTTAATACAGCTGTAAAAAGTAAACTCCTTCAGATGTCATCTGAGTACTTCTGTGTTGTGTTATTATAATTTGTTGTGATCTGCCTTTACATTTATATAACAGACAGATGAGGTGGGGCTGCCACAGCTGAAAGGTTGTATTACCACATGATTTAAATTGAATAACGAAAGAGTTACGATTCTCCAGATAAGCTCAATGCCTGGTATAGGCAGATTTAAAAAAAAAAAATGGTAACGACTGTGTGTTGGTAAAACACTATTAAACAGTAATGGAAATCTAAAAAAAAAATTAATACAATGACATTTGAAGCTACTTAATTTTTTGTTACAGAATAAAATAGACATTGAATCACACCATACTGCCTGTTGCATCAAAGCAACCATTTAGTGGCAGCAAAGCTTGTTGATTGTTCATTTTTTTTCCCAACATTTGCAAATACATTTCCAACGAGCAATGTAATCGTGCCACCAACTATTATCCCATGTTGAACAAACCCAAGCTTAACAACTTTCGAATTCGAGAGAAGCTTTTTTCACCCTCCAAAGCTGAATTTAGGTGCAAAATAAAACCTGTTCTCTGTTGGTCATAATTTATCTCTTCGTAGCAGCTGATGGGTTAATAATACTAACATAAGTATAAGACCCCATACTTGCCTCTGGACAAATTTGACTTTGAACCCAGGAATTAGCGGTTCATGCTTAGCTCTTGCCTCTCAATTTAAATCAATGGACTGAGAGGCCAAGTCATTACATGGTTTGAACTGGTTCAATAAAAATGGTGACAGAGTTGAAGATCTGGCTAAGCAGTGCCCCACCTTCTCCAGAAGATAGTTGTTGATGTGTCCTCCAGTCGGGTCTCCGTTGAAGTTGAAGTTGATGTCCATGTACTTCCCAAATCGACTGGAGTTATCGTTCCGGTTGGTCTTGGCATTCCCAAAAGCCTCCAGCACACAGTTGGACTTCAGCAGGACATTCTTAACGCTTCAGAAACAAGAGAAAGAGGCAGAGGGATGATGCTCTTACACCTCCACATTGAATTCCTGTGTACGTGCATAAGAAAACCATCCAAAACACTTGTGTGATTATTGGTAACAGTGCACACCGTCAAGACTTATTTGATAAATTATTTTGTAATATAAAATTGGGCAAACCTGGCACTTCAATATTTCAGAAACAACAAGAGCACTAATGAAAGCATTAGTTAAAAGTTTGTCAATGTGCCTGACTTATTTGTATCTAAGAAAGACCTGGACATTTCCACAGTTTTTCAGTTAAAGTCAAAATTAACTTTCTTTGCTGAAAATCTAAATATACATATCTCTAGTGTGATCTCGGATAGAAAATAGCGATCCATGTGAATAGATGTGTGTTTCAAACGATTGACTTAAATATCTCTTGGATCACTGAATGTGGAATATAATCGGATGTAAGCGTTGAATACGAGTTACTAAAACTGCTCAATTACTGGACGCTGTGCAGAGGAGGTGGGTCTTAGCATCCTGTCAAGGGAAGGGAGTTTATCAATATTCATTTTTAAACATCAGTGAGATAAAAGAAAGTTAATGGGTTGGGTCCTGATAAGCTATAAGATAATTTTATATAAAACCATGCAGCCAGAAGGCCTGTATGATTATAATTAAATCAGCAGTCAATAATATACATAAATTGTAAATGAATGGGAAAGCAGCATTTGTACAATGTATTTTAATTTTAGTTTATACCTGCTGACTTAAAACATGTTAAAGAGAATTGCTTGGAAAAACCTAGATGCCAGCTGTATGTGTGAGCCCTCACCTTTCCACCTCTGCCCTCTGGCTGGGATTGGTGATGGCTGCAATGTACTGCATTATGTATTTGCTGGCCTCTGTTTTCCCAGCACCGCTCTCACCTGCAACGGAAGGACAAACCACAGTCACTGGTGCACTTTAGTTCTCTGGGGTGCCCTGGTTTCAAGCAGGGGTAGCCAATTGATCTAAAAACTATACAACGTACAGAATTTATATATATATTATAATTATAATATATATATATATATATATATATATATATATATATATTTTTTTTTTTTTTTTTTTTTTTACTATTTGTTTAATGTATATATATACCCGATAATGCATTAATTAATAATACGTACAATGATTGTAGTTGTAATGGTGGTCCACTATGAAAGGTGCTGTATAAAATAAATATTGATTGATTTGATAATCTAGCCTATCATTATCATGTACATTTCTTTAATTTCAAGTGGTAGCTGTCTACAGAGACTGCTCTGTGTGTTCTGACTACAAGCCATTTCTCTCAACTTCCTCTCACTTGTCTTCATGGTTTTGTGTCAAGGCTATATTAGGCTATTTTTTTATATTGAAACAAAAAGTAAAGCACTTAAAAAAAAAATGATACACTGATCTACTAATCTGGCATTTGTGACTGCACCAGACTGCATATCTACTGCTGCAACCAATAACATTGGGAACACATTACTGCATTATAAATGGTTATTAAATGCAGTGTAAAATGTCTACATTCAGTTCCTGTTGCATTAACATTAAAAGGGTTTACTGCATGGGCTGATTTTTACAGCACTTCTCCATTTCTTCTCCAGGCTGATTGGCTGACAAGGCAGTTGCAGGTACAGGACTGGTTGCTTTCGTCGGTGCAAAGTATTGATTGGCTGATTTTGGTGGATAATAAAATAAATGTAGACCAATTGTGTCTCTGTTTAGTATTTGCTGTCAAATAGATGTGAACTGAGCTTTCAATATAGAAAGTCAAAATGAAAAAGCCAGCACTTGGGTGGATTGATTTTACATTTGGTTCACAGGTGATGCTGTGATGGTCCAGTGGGCATCTAGTGCCTGCTATAGCTGGAAAATGATTGGCTGATGATACTAAATAGTTTTCTAATTAAGTGCTAATAACATAATAAGTTATAACTTAGTGGTCAGAGCAGAGTGACTGGAGGAGCGTTGATGGATTACATTTATAGATTGTCGTCACCCGCATGTCTTGGTGGGTGACATCAGACCAGGAAGAGACACACACTGTACTGCAACGTGAAGCGCAGTTAAATAAATAAATAAAACTTTTAAACAAACAAAACACTTTACTAAGCAAATGGCACGATGGCCAAAACAAAACAGACAATAAGTGAACACAGCAAACAAGTATCGTGCTGGGTCAAAACCAACAGCAATTGTTATTTGTTTTGCTTAATTTATGAGCCTCCGCTGGGTCCATGGCTGAAAATGCTGGCAGCTCCCCTGCCAGTAGTGGTACGGCTGACAGTATGGTAGTCCACTCCCACAACGGAAAGGCTGCTGAGGAAGGTGGTCTCCTGACCTTTTCCCCCCTTCTCAGCCGGCAGCTCCGTCCTGTGGGACTCCAGCCACAAGAACTCCTGCAGCGAAATTGCTGCGGGGAGAGGTTGTCTCCTGACCTCTACCCCCTTCATAGGTGGCAGCTCCCTCTGGTGGGGCTCCAGCCACACTGACCCCTGCGGCCGAGCAGAGCTGACGGTGACCCCTAGCGAAGCAGTTCCGGCGACCCCAGGTGAAGGCAGCAGCTGACCCTCGGGAGGCGAACTCAGGAGGGGAGCCCCTGGTCATAGATGCGGCAGCGGGAGCTCCGCTTCTCCCTCGTACCCTGAAATTAGTGGCTCCACAGGCAATGCGGAGCGGCAGGAAACCCCAGGCGATGCCAGGCAGGCATTCTTGGGTGAAGCGAGGCAGGTATCCTTGGGTGATGTCGTGCAGTTAGTCAGGATAAGCTGGGGTGCGGGTTTTGGTCACTGCGGCCAGGTGATTCTTCCCAGTGCTTCCCTCAGTTGCCTATGCAAGGGCTGATGAAGACCGCCGGCATCTAGTCCTGGTCCTTCTAGTGAAGGGAGAGGCAGCTCCTGTTCCTGCTCCTCTCCCCCTGATGGTGATGGAGGCAGAGGCAGCTCCAGCTCCTCTCCTCGTGATGGTGGGGGAAGTGATACCCGCAAGTATTCATCCTCTGCTGGTGGAAAAGGACCCAGCAGGCATTCACCCTCTGCTGGTGGACGGGGACCCAGCAGGCATGCACCCTCTGCTGGTGGAGGTGGTGGAGGCAGAGGCCTGCTGCTCTTCTCCTGCTGGTGGCAGCTGTGGGGGTGGGGGAGGCATGTAGCCTCCTGGCGACGGAGGTGGGAGCGGCGTGTAGTCTCCTGGCGACATAGGTGGGAGGGGCGTGTAGTCTACACTTGCTACAGGGGACTGGTGCGGCTCTCCCTCACTTGCAGGGGGACTGGTGCGGCTCTCCCTCACTTGCAAGGGGCAAAACCAGCAGGCATTCTTCCTCTGCTGGTGGAGGTGGAAACAGCAGGCATTCTCCCTCTGCTTGGGTCCTAGGGCCGTGGGATTCCCTTTCTTAGGCTGTGGAAGCACTGACTCCCCCTTTTGGGCTATGGATGCACAGACTCCTCCCTCTTGGGCTGTGGATGCAACGACTCCTCCCTCTTGGGCTGTGGATGCACCGACTCCCCCCTCTTGGGCTGTGGATGCACCGACTCCTCCCTCTCAGGCGTAGGACGTTCAGGCTCCTCCCACTCAGGCGTAGGACGTTCAGGCTCCTCCCACTCAGGCGTAGGACGTTCAGGCTCCTCCCACTCAGGCGTAGGACGTTCAGGCTCCTCCCACTCAGGCGTAGGACGTTCAGGCTCCTCCCACTCAGGCGTAGGACGTTAGGGCTCCTCCCACTCTCCCACTCAGGCTCCTAGGACGTTCAGGCTCCTCCCACTCAGGCGTAGGACGTTCAGGCTCCTCCCACTCAGGCGTAGGACGTTCAGGCTCCTCCCACTCAGGCGTAGGACGTTCAGGCTCCTCCCACTCAGGCGTAGGACGACCGGGATCCTCATTCTCATAACTGCGGAAGGGACAGGAGGCAAAGTAATGGGCACAACGGCAATGGAAGCCGGTTGGGTCCTGGCTTCGTAGCAGGTTTTGCCACAGACGAAACACCACAGCCCTGCTTGCTCCTTTCTCCCTTTGCTCTGCTGCTGTTGCTGCTGCAGCTTTCTTCTCCCACTCCTTCTCCTCACCTTCCTCTCCTGGGCTGGTTCCTCCTCCTCCTCTTCCCTCCTCCTGGAAGGGTCAGAATGCCACCACATGCCTGTACACCCTGCAGGCAAGGCACCAGCCTTGGTCCTCCAGACCACTGAGGAGCTCCTCCAGCTCAGTGCAGCCGTCTCTCCAGCCTTCCTTTTTTCTTTCAAAAAACACTAAAAAAAAACAGCAAACCTTCCCCCCCCCCCCCCAAAAAAAAACTGCGGTTCCTGCTGTGATCTGCATCTAGGAGGTGCTGGTAATCCCACAATGATACCATGTGTCACAAAGACAGCTGCAGTGGGCGATGTCAGACCACAAACAGGAACCAACACAAAATAAACAGAGAGGTGGAGTTTTGGTGAAGCTGAGTGCTTGCTTCTGCTCAGCATTTAATAAATGAACATACAGAAAATAAAAGATTGTAAGGCAAACAAAACACAGGACATAGCACTTTAGCTAAAATAAATATACAAACAAAACGGACTACACAGACAAACACGGTGAGCTGATATTATGATTTACTTTACATTTAACTTTCTCCTCTCCATACCCGTTCTCCAATCACGAACACACAACCCTGAGTGAGTGAAAACATGCTGCTTTTATGCAGCTGTACCGAGACTCGATTGCTAATCAATCATTCAATTGGAGTCCCGGTACGTGAAGTGCTGTGCAATCCTCGTGCCTAAATACAAATATATATTTTAAACCACTCGTGTTACACAGACCGATTTATATCCTGTGTACCAGTGACTATACACCAACATTAACACACTACACGTAACATACAACACAAATAAATATCCCAGGGTTCGGGGGACTTTGCCACAGTCAGGTATTATTTATCCCACTAGTTAACCCAAGTTACTTCGGATACTTGGGATACACAGCTCTCCACCCTCCTCGCAACTGAATGATATTTCACAGAGTACAGTAGGTAACCCTAAAGAACTGCATACATTAGTACACACTACAGTCATCAGTAAGAAGAGAATCATCACAGAGCTCACCGGAAATCACAATGCAGGTGTCCTTGGCTCTCCTCTTCATAGCCTTGTAGGCTGCGTCTGCGACAGCATAGAGGTGCGGTGGGCGCTCGTACAGCTCGCGGCCCTGGTACGACTCGATCACTTCCTTCCCAAAGATATCCATCTGTTTGTAGGGGTTCACCGACACAACAACCTCTCCAATGTAGGTGTAGATTCGGTCCTTCTCAAACCTACACCAGAACACAAACACGCACAAATCAACTCATGCTTTACATGCTTTTACTATGCTTTATTACTTTGCTATACTTTTATATAGGGAGTAATATCCCCTGCCTTTTTAATTGTGGTGTTTGTTTTTATCTTGGGTTTGGAACCATCCTGGTTTAGGTTTTATTTGTTATTCATGAACCCTTTCCAAAGTGTAATGTTTATTTTCTCCAACCTTAAAGCACGTTATTAAACATTCTTAAACAAAATACATTTTTTAATAAAACCTAGAGCACATGTTGCATTGGTTATTAAAAAGTGTTCAGCAGCCCATGCCCTTGACTCTCATGCCATGCTCATTGTTCAAACCTTGTTTGATTAGATTGTCAATCCAGTGTGGTGGGAGGACAGAAACACAGTTTAGGATCAGAAAAAGGGCAAGAGAGTCAGAGTTTGTCACAGGCGGATGAGGAGAATAAACTGCTTTTCCTATTACAGTATTATAAATCCACTTGTTGAAGAATTAGCATTGCATTACATAAGAAAAAGCTGGCATGGAGGAGAGGTAACCCCCACTATTTAACCCCATATTAACAAACTACATCCACACTTGTTTACACAGGCATTAATTGCAATTCCCTAAGCAAACTCTGCACTAAAACCCCCTCAAAACTGTTGGGTATCATCTATTATCTTCATCTCTGTAAGACAGGAAAAGGCCACACCCTTCAGTTGAGTAATTATGGGGATTATTAATTTGTTAGTTAACATTAAAATCACTGTATGAGAAATCAACCAATCACTATTTAAAGATTTGTCAAGATTCGAGTACAACGTATCCTGTGTATGGATGTCATCCCATGCATAGAACATACAGCATAGTTTCAGATTGTTTTATGTTTAATAGTAGTTCCTGAGTACAATCTTTATTTCTGTGATTTATAATAAGTTAATACACTGTAGGGAGTCTCTCAGTTTGAGCAGTCAGAAACGATACTACGCAAGATAAAATCTCCCAAGAATAAGAGACACCCTAATGTACTCACAAGGTACTGATATTAACTACCAATCAACCGTACTGGTTTAAAAGTAGTTCTCATTGGTTAGATGTAGATACAGTTACATATAGAGAGACAGTTAAGTCTAGAGCAGTGGTTCTCAAACCTTTTTCTTTGCACACAATGGGCCTCATTTATGAAAGGGCACTGAATGTAGCTGTAACATGTACATTAAGGAGTGAGCCTAATGTGCACCATAAATCTAAATTTACTGCCCATTTACCAACAGAGAACGCATTCATTTACGTGAACACCATTTTACGCTAATTTACATACCATAATGTGCGCATGTATTGTGAGCGGTAATGTAATGTGCACGATAATGCACGAGTCCGCAAAATGCACTGAGCTGAAAAGGAAAACTAAAGAGAAGATTGCTCAGAACCGGTCTGCAGGAACGCACAGGAGGAGGACCATCCGGACAGGTGGAACTGACCAGTTTGGAAAAGAAAATTGAACAACTAGGTGTGCAGGGCGTCATTGACACCACAAGACTCAGGACACCCTGCCCGATGCAATCAACAGCAACACAATTTTCAGTCACGCCAGATAGTGTATTATGCTTTGCGATGCGATTTTACAGGATCAACCAATAGATTTTAGTCAGCTCACAAAGTTTAAACATGTATTTTGCAATGTGATTCCCTTGCATCGGTTAATGTGTTATAGCTACTCGCAAGTTTCAATGTCAGCAACCAATGAGTTAGGTCAAATGCTTATAGGGGTAGATGTAAGGATAAGCGCAAAGTGACTTGCAGGTGCAAACCCTCCATAATGCTGCCGTAAATTGTCTTTACCAGCTGTAAAGTCAGATTTTAGCGTCCGTTAAAAATGCGGCTTATGTAAAGAATGGTGTTGACCTGCTGTTCTGCATCCGCTATCAAATTTGCACTTAGCCATCATTAATCCATTAAAATTATATTGAAATACAGTCAAAAAAAGAATAGGGCATGGCATTGGGTGGGATCTGGATATGGACTTAAACATTATAATGTGATGTAAGGATTTTGCCTTGCACAGGCAATTGCTAACCCTCCAAAAACTTTACACTTCTTCTTACAAGGTGCAAACCATTGTAGAAGCGAGTAACTAAGAGCTGTACAAAAGCACACACCTGCAGAGACCTGTCATTGGCTTCAGGATGGCTGCTGTGGTGCACTTCCTGATGAGGCGACACTTGGCTCTTGTTGAGGAGAGGCAGGAACACGTTTGGAGGCGATGACCCTACATATTCAATCCCAGGATCACTTTGTTTGGGATGCCAGAGGATGCGGTGCTAAAGCGTTATTGTCTCACTCCACAGGTCATTCTAGACCTAATAGCTGAATTAAGGGAAGAGTTAGACCCCAGCGTCAGTCTAGGAACCACTAACCCTGCACATGTGAAAGTTCTGTGTTTTCTACACTACTTAGTCTCTGTTTCCTTTCAGACCACATTTGGAATGTCTGGAGAGATAGCCCAAGCCACCTTTTCCAGAGTGCTAGGCACATTTCTGGATGACATGCTGATAAGGGCAGGCCAATACATATAATTTCCTATGGATGCTAACATAACTGATGTTGACCTCAGCTCCTTCTCAGAAACTTTTCTTTACCGTGGACCAAGAGGACTTTGCTGCTATGTTTATGTCACTGCTGACTCTGACTGGGGGTTCCTAGGGGGTGGCGTACAATTGGCCGAGCTCCACCTGGGTACTGAGGGCTTAGGTCGGCAGGGCAATCCATGATTCACCATGCTTCATCAATCCCTGTGGCTGATAGAGCGCCTGCAGGTCTGCAGTAGAGAAATTCAGATCTGTGTTGTTCTCCGGCACTATAGGTCTGGTGGCTTTGCTGTGAATCCTCAGTGCGAAAAGTGATGGATTGGCAGAAACTCGTTTCGCAGTGGTGGCGGCAGGATTTAGTTCCTGGCTGGGCTCCAAATTTTCACGGAGGGGCTGTTTATGACTTAATGAGGTAAACATAATGACGTAATGGACACTCTATACTGTCAGAAACAGCACCACATTCTCCAAGAACGCACACTTTACCAAAACACTTTGACAGTCAGACATCCGATTTACCACCAACAGGCATACTAGCACAACTTCTATAAGGTTACCTAGCACACATAAAGAAAATTAGTTTCTGACAAAAGCTCTCAAACGTGTATTCGACTTCCCAAAGTGAGCTTAAATTTAAAGCTCTCATACGGTGACTAAAAGTGAATGTCAATACATCCCTTTGAGCTTTAGAAAAGTGTCAGTTATATGGGAACAAAAACAAAACAGGAATAGAGGCATAAGTTAAACATAACATCTCAGCTGCATCAGTCAACTGAATTCAAATTGTTAAAATTAAATATAGGTATTTACATTACTGGCACATTTTTTGATCATCGGTTCGTTTTCTTTTTACAAAATTTATTGGGACATAGCTAATGTGCAAGACACAAATATAGCTCCGGTTTACTGCAAAGTTGGCCAAACGTTCTGTATTATTATATTTCTTAGCAGACACCCTTATCCAGGGCGACTTACAATTGTTACAATATATCACATTATTTTGTACATACAATTACCCATTTATACAGCATAAATAACTGAACAGCAGCTTAACAGAATTTTGTTTGCTCTGTATGTTTATTTTTTATTTTTTTTTTTCACCAGACAAGGGAAACTCCATAGTAGATTTAGTTACAAATCCACTTCCTCTGAATAATTGTACCGGAGATGAGCGATCTTTAAAGCAGAGTAGTGTAGACAAATCTGCCAAATTGAAACAAAGCGAGACGCTATCTATCTGTGTAAACACGCTATTTACAAATATTTGCATTGAATATTTTGTATAAATTAGTTAAAGAATAAACACAGCATGCACAATTACTGCCTGAGACTTGGCCTTATCAGAGTGAGCCAAGAATAACTTCCACTAAAACTCTTACTATATATGAATGCATGAATGCAGTTTTTAAGATAAGAACCTATGCAATCTTCAGCGTGCCCGCAAACAGCCAAGTAAGATCAATTTATTCCCGTGCCCAAATTACTTTGAGGACCACTGCTCTAACCCAACTACAGCTGTATGTTATGCAACACCGCAAGCCATGTCATGTGTGATCCCTTACTTTATAAGTTGCTATGTTGAGTACACGTGAGCGACAAACACAAAAACTCCCTACATTTTAGGCACTTCAAAACTATAGATGACAGAGAGTTTAGACTTTTGACGATATTCTCCAAATATGCATTTTGTTCCTGCTTCTGTAGCTGAGTTTTTGCAATTTGCAACAGGATCTACAAACTTTGCTGCCGCTTCCTTTCTGTAATTCTGTAACCTTTCCACGGACCACCTGAACGTAGCCAGCGGGCCGCAGATTGGAACCACTGGCCTAGAAGCTGGAGCCAACAGCAGAATGCCAGTGTTTCCACTTGAATCGGAGACTTGCTGTTTTTATTATCATTTATAGTTAAAGCCTCATAACAATGTTACCTACTGTTACATATCAGCGGAATTTTTCGGTCAAAACATGAGTAAAACTATAGATTTGCTTCAGAGAAACAAAACAGAAACTAATCTATCAACATCAAAAACTCCACTTTGCCATGAATACACATTGTTGCAAGTGATACATAAACTTAGTAAGACACTGCAGTGTGCATCTGTGTTTATGTATGGCCATTTAAATGTATTGATCAGTTTAAGACCCATTTCATTAGACTCATCAAGGTGCCAGCTTCCTTTGAAGAGATACTGTAACCTAACAGAGGCATTGTGAAACAAAGTTCAAATGGAGTTCACTCTTCAGCTAGGTGTGACCAGACCTTTCTGGGTTTCACACATAGTAAACAGGATTTGTTTTTTGGCATTTTTATTTTTATTTTTTTTTAAAGATCTTAATTGGGTATGATCTTTTATTTGTTAGATTTTCGGGACATTTTGATCCTGACTTTCTGTTCTGTGCTTGAAGTTACCAATGAGAGATTACTGGAGGACAGCATATATATTTGCAATTAGAAGACCAATAGTATTTATAGCAGAACTGTAGAATGCCGTTTGTCATAGGGGCGGATTAGAAAGGTTATTAAACTTGAAATCTGCATAATATTTTAAAGGTTTGTCTCATTTAAACAGTTATCAAGTAAAGGCCTGCACAAACACTGAACTACACAAAATGAAGAATGACTGTAGTAATCTATAGCCAAACACATATCTTACAGAGGGTCCCCAAGTGGGTCACCCGGTAAAGACAAGACCATGTGATGTGCAGGACGAGTTATACAGTCAGGAAAGCACAGGTTTGTATTCTGGCAGTGCATAGTTTCCTGGGGATTCTACAAAGCATGACACACTGGCTCAGGTACTCCCGTGGGTCAAGACTGTTTCCCCTCACTACAGCGGATCTAAGCGGCTACGTTTGATACCTGCAGTATTGGTCTTTGCCCTAAAGAGGCTGGTAGCTGGCCGACATCTGCTCTGAACATATTTTACCATGCATTTTTGTCTTGCCTACACAAACTAATGTTCATAGAATAACCTCACATATGGCTGATATTAAGTTTTTAACTTCATTTGGAAGGACTGCCTTCCCACACACATGACGTCACCAATCTCTCTTTTTGTTCATTCGATTCATATACAGTGGCTTGCGAAAGTATTGACCCCCTTTGGCATTTTCCCTATTTTGTTGCCTTACAACCTGGAATTAAAATGGATTTTTATTTGGATTTCATGTAATGGACATACACAAAATAGTCCAAATTGGTGAAGTGAAATGCAAAAAATAACTTGTTTAAAAAAATTCTAAAAAATAAATAACGGAAAAGTGGTGCATGCATATGTATTCACCCCCTTTGCTATTAAGTCTCTAAATAAGATCTGGTGCAACCAATTACCTTCAGAAGTCATATAATTAGTTAAATAAAGTCCACCTGTGTGCAATCTAAATGTCACATGATCTCAGTATATATACATCTGTTCTGAAAGGCCCCAGAGTCTGCAACACCACTAAGCAAAGGGCACCACCAAGCAAGTGGCACCAAGCAAGAGCTCTCCAAACAGGTCAGGGACAAAGTTGTGGAGAAGTACAGATCAGGGTTGGGTTATAAAAAAATATCCGAAACTTTGAACATCCCACAGAGCACCATTAAAGCCATTATTGAAAAATGGAAAGAATATGGCACCACAACAAACCTGGCAAGAGAGGGCTGCCCTCAAACTCACGGACCAGGCAAGGAGGGCATTAATCAGAGAGGCAACAAAGAGACCAAAGATAACCCTGAAGGAGCTGCAAAGCTCCACAGCGGAGATTGGAGTATCTGTCCATAGGACCACTTTAAGCCGTACACTCCACAGAGCTGGGCTTTACGGAAGAGTGGCCAGAAAAAAGCTATTGCTTAAAGAAAAAAATAAGCAAACACGTTTGGTGTTTGCCAAAAGGCATGTGGGAGACTCCCCAAACATATGGAAGAAGGTACTCTGGTCAGATGAGACTAAAATTAAGCTTTTTGCCATCAAGGAAAACGCTATGTCTGGCGCAAACCCAACACCTCTCATCACCCCGAGAACACCATCCCCACATTGAAGCATGGTGGTGGCAGCATCATGCTGTGGGGATGTTTTTCATCGGCAGGGACTGGGAAACTGGTCAGAATTGAATGAATGATGGATGGCGCTAAATACAGGGAAATTCTTGAGGGAAACCTGTTTCAGTCTTCCAGAGATTTGAGACTGGGATGGAGGTTCACCTTCCAGCAGGACAATGACCCTAAGCATACTGCTAAAGCAACACTCGAGTGGTTTAAGGGGAAACATTTAAATATCTTGGAATGGCCTAGTCAAAGCCCAGACCTCAATCCTATTGAGAATCTGTGGTATGACTTAAAGATTGCTGTACACCAGCGGAACCCATCCAACTTGAAGGAGCTGGAGCAGTTTTGCCTTGAAGAATGAGCAAAAATCTCAATGGCTAGATGTGCCAAGCTTATAGATACATACCCCAAGAGACTTGCAGCTGTAATTGCTGCAAAAGGTGGCTCTACAAAGTATTGACTTTGGGGGGGTGAATACTTATGCACGCTCAAGTTTTCTGTTTTTTTGTCTTATTTCTTGTTTGTTTCACAATAAAAAATATTTTGCATCTTCAAAGTGGTAGGCATGTTGAGTAAATCAAATGATACAAACCCCCAAAAAATCCATTTTAATTTCAGGTTGTAAGGCAACAAAATAGGAAAAATGCCAAAGGGGGGCAATACTTTCGCAAGCCACTGTACCTCTCCCCAATCAGCACCTCAAACGTCTGAGGCCAAATGTTTGACTTTGTACCATATTCCACAATTCAAACAAATACCATGCATTTATTTGTCATGAACTACTGAAATAATGTTTGAAGGGGTTTTCCAGATGCACAACTGTGAGGTTTAGCAAGACATTGCACCATATCACAACCATGTCATATATATATACCAAACAACACTATTGCTGAGCTTAACAGCAGAAAACATGTGAATAACAAGCTATAAATCCCAATCTAAACTAGATTTTGCGTCTATGTTACGGACGTGTAAGTAACAATTTGACAAAGTGTTCAAGCTGTTTAAATTTTAAATCAATTTTTGTAGACAGATACCATGTCCCTAAATACAGTTTTTGAAACATAAAATAACTGTTGTCAAAGAACTCCCTTTTTACTTTAAATAATGTTGCAGAATCTACAAATTGCAATTTAAAACACTTTTTATTGAAAAGTGTTAGATATCAGCATAATTTCCACAAAATATTTGGGATGGATCATTCTCTTCCCTTTTATCAATCAACAAAGCAAGTTATGTTGTACATAAAACACAAAATAAGATATTATGGAATAATGTATTTACAAGTGCATAGTTAACAAAAGTAATGAAATTGGCAGGACAATAAGTGCAATGGCTATTTTGTTCATTTTTAGCATGTGTACAAAGGCATTTAAATGAATATCTTATTTTATTAAATAGATTAAAATTCAATAAATGTGTGCTATATGCATTTACTTATACTGTAGCCTAACCTTGAAAGTCCTGGCTGGGGGACTTCATCTCAGCTCCCTGGAGGTGTTACCTACTTTCAAATTCAATTAACTAATTGAAACAATTTTATGTAAGGGATAAGCTACAAGTGTTGAATCGGTTAAAAGCATTCACTCTTTCGAGTGCCATTAGTGTGGATTATTTTCTTACAAAATTAAACACCTTTTAGTTTTTTGACAAGTCAAACATTTCTTCCTAATTGAAACCAGTTCGATAACCAGATTCAATTGGTTGTTAATTTGGTAATTGGATTTGATTTTTGCTCGTTTGTTACTGCTGCCTTTACAGCACAGTCTCCACAAGGTGCTGGAAGAGCCTCAAGGGATGTTAATCCATCCATTAAATTCACTTAATTCAGGCAGAGAGGAGGGCAGAAGATCGCGATGATGAATGCGTTGCTCAAGTTTCCCCCCAGACATGCTTAGTTGGATTGTGGTAGCCAAGTCTCTGTCATTTCAAACAGTTCAATATGGTGAATATGTTCTTTACCATCTTGAAAGTAGCCATCACCATCAGCGTACACGCGCAGCATTGTGGGGTGGACTTGATCAGATGCTTAAAGTGAATATTTACAGATGTGGAAGTTTAACAAAACAGAGCTTCATATAGTTTAACATTCCTATTATATTCCTTTCTTTAGGCTTGCATGTGCAGTTTTAACATAAAACATATTTTAATCATCTCTGCTCGGAAATTGTAAATACAATATCCCCATCAAACATGGCTGTTCATCTTTCTTGATGTAATGTGTTCCTAACCCCAAGCCAAGCCACCGTGGTCATGTACAAATTGACCCCTAAGGTACCAAAAGTTATTGACAGACAGACAGACTCTCTAAACATCCCTTCAGTGACATATAGGCCTTCTGCAGCATCCTGGGTCTAAAATATCCATTATGTATATCTATTATGTATATCCATTATGTAAATACTAAATTTCCATCCTTTAAGTCTCAGGTATTGCACTAGATACTGCATACACCAAATACTACCTCTACTAGATACACCAAATACTACCTCTACTAGATACACCAAATACTACCTCTACTAGATACACCAAATACTCCATCTACTAGATACACCAAATACTCCATCTACTAGATACACCAAATACTCCATCTACTAGATACACCAAATACCCCATCTACTAGATACACCAAATACTCCATCTACTAGATACACCAAATACTCCATCTACTAGATACACCAAATACTCCATCTACTAGATACACCAAATACTCCATCTACTAGATACACCAAATACTCCCTCTACTAGATACACCAAATACTCCATCTACTAGATACACCAAATACTCCCTCTACTAGATACACCAAATACTCCATCTACTAGACACACCAAATACTCCCTCTACTAGATACACCAAATACTCCATCTACTAGATACACCAAATACTACTCTACTAGATACACCAAATACTCCATCTACTAGATACACCAAATACTCCATCTACTAGACACACCAAATACCCCATCTACTAGACACACCAAATACCCCATCTACTAGATACACCAAATACTCCATCTACTAGATACACCAAATACTCCATCTACTAGACACACCAAATACTCCATCTACTAGACACACCAAATACTCCATCTACTAGATACACCAAATACTCCATCTACTAGATACACCAAATACTCCCTCTACTAGATACACCAAATACTCCATCTACTAGATACACCAAATACTCCATCTACTAGATACACCAAATACTCCATCTACTAGATACACCAAATACTCCATCTACTAGACACACCAAATACCCCATCTACTAGATACACCAAATACTCCATCTACTAGATACACCAAATACTCCATCTACTAGACACACCAAATACTCCCTCTACTAGATACACCAAATACTACCTCTACTAGATACACCAAATACTACCTCTACTAGATACACCAAATACTCCATCTACTAGATACACCAAATACTCCATCTACTAGATACACCAAATACTCCATCTACTAGATACACCAAATACTCCATCTACTAGATACACCAAATACTCGATCTACTAGATACACCAAATACTCCCTCTACTAGACACACCAAATACTCCCTCTACTAGATACACCTTTTTAACAACCCAAATACTTCCCTCACACATAATAAGATTAATCATTTTCATATTATATAATATTATAATAATATATATATATATATATATATATATATATATATATATATATATATATATATATATATATGTCTCGTTGGCAGTACAGTATTTATAGTTGCCATTGTCAGGTTTTTCAAATTAAAACTGGTGACTGGCGCAATCCACCATCAAAAATGATATTTTTGCCAGTCGTTACTAAAAAAAAAAAAGGTCATATTATCGCACTGTAAGATACAATACATAAAAGTTATACATAGTACATAATAGCTATACACATCCAACAAAAAAGTGTGTTCCTTTTATCAAATCATAATAGATGTACCCATAGATGCTTGCCATTTTGGGAGTTCATGTATAGAGGATGTACTCCTTTAAGAAAAAAGGTGGGCTGTGATGATATACAAATGCTTGCAAGTGTAGAGCAGCACGGTATCCCCAGTTTCTTGCAACAGCTGCGATGGTGACAAAGTGTGCGAGTAGTACTGTTGTGTAAATACCTAACTTAAAATGAACAGCTGCATTCAAGAAATTTAGAACAAGAACAGTGAAAAACAAAAATAAAAGTACAGTAAGGTTTGTGTGCTGGATACATGACATTAACAAAATGCAGTGAAAACAATGCAATTGTAATGCACCAAAAAGGCCGAGTAATTAAACAAAAAAAGGAAGCGGTTACCGTATCAAGCTGAAGAAAGTTCTCTTTGTGAACTAAACCAGTCAACTGTTGCATCTTCTTAGCAGCCACAACTACCCCAGGTAAAACAGATTTGGTTAGATTGTTTACCGTCAGGAGTTTAAGGATGATTTAATTACGCAGCAGATTACCTAGTTAGATAATGAGCAGTAAAGATGCATTCACGGTAATTTACGACGTTACCATAATGAAAGACAGTATGTAGCTGAGTTTTGGACTAAAGAAGGGTCAGCTGTTGCATGGAAAACTAAATTTATTTCTCAAACTGACCATTTTAAGGCGAAAGCAGAACGCATAGAAATAAATGTTAGCCTTACAGTTAAATTCGAGGGGGCGGGAGCTGGGCAGCTTAATTAATTAACGCCTATCATCATTAGCCTCTTATTCAAACCTCAATCTCACACTCCTTCTCTGTCTGGTGTTTTGCTTTCTTGCGTATGCTGCGACCTGTTCTCTGCGCAAAATTAACCCTAACCTTAATTTTCAACATGAATCAACTTCAATTCAGATCAAGAAACCTCTCTGCCGGATTCTCCTCAACAACATTTCATTCATGTCTCCGATGAAAACTCAATCCCGACTTCTCCCAGCAACCAGACTCGCTGACCCAGCATTAACAGAGAAAATATAACCGTAGCAGCTATTTAATAAGGATTGTCCACTCGCCTAACTTTTAAAAACCGAAAACAATATCAACATCCTGGCTGGAAGCGATAGTTTGGCGTTGTTCAATATTTATTGTGCCTTTTTATCTGCTACACCCTGCTGCCTGCTTCTCAAACGCACTTGCACACACTCGCTCGCCCAGAGCTTCAGAACAGGTGGCAGCACCGCTCTCCAGTCATAATCACTTGTCTCCTCCCAGTGCAGCAACCAGGAGCGCAGCAGAAACAGATCCCACCCTTCAGCTTCATAAACATTTTCGAGGACATGAAGTCCCTCATTCACCCCTTCGCCATCTCAATCGCTTCAATTAATACACAGCGATAAGGACAACAGGTCGCTTCTAACACTGCAGCAATCTCTATCAAGCCCAGTGTCGCCACTCCAGTCATGGCAGCTGTCTCGGTTCAGCACGACCGGTCCCAACAGCTGACGTTCCCACTTACAACCTGGCACGAGCCGCCCTCAGTAGTCCTTAGCCCACGCATGTAGTTAGAAATCAAGTCCAGCGACCACTAGGGATGAAACGATAATAAATTTACACAATACAAATAGTTGCAAGCCCACTCTTTCACGATACACCGATTTTCGCGATAGTAGATGTTATTTTTCAATTACTTTTTTAACTGAATAAAAAGAAAAAAATAACAAGTTATGTTTGTTTTGGTTTTTTTTTTTCTTCACTGTGGAATATTGTCTGCAACACAAGGAAGCTACAGACTTTAAAAAAGAGCAAGATTCTAGGAAGAATTAAAAAAATTACTAGCACACAGGAGGAAGAAAAATAATCTTAATGAAATGGTCCTTACGTTAACATCTAATAGTTGCAAAATATGTACCTTTATTTAAGTCTGTCAAAATGTGACTGCAAACTTATTTCTCCTCCTGCTTTATTTACACATTTTATTTATGTATTTAAATGTACTTAGAAACATAATTACAAAATAAGAAGCATCTGTATTTCTTTCAATATATTTAAAGTACTTGCTTTACACACATACTGCTAACTATTCTCAATTATTTTTCAAATAGGCTGCAAAATAAATAAATGATTTTGTACTATACAACCTGTAAGTATGGAATAAAACAGTATGGGCGTGGGGTTCTTAATGCATATTCCTTTTTTGTCGTTATTTAATTTATAATTTAAGAAAACACATTTCAATACCGTTATCAACTTTGCCCGAGGTAGCCAGTTTTTCTGGTGGCATAATAGCCTGCAACGTGTAGATTTTAATGAACGTATTGAAATTATATACTGATAATTGAGGGCGCAACAGAAGACAGTATAGGGAGGGTGCCACACCGGAAAGAAAAAGTATATTATTAAAGTGACCTTGCTTGTTGACTGCTGACGTTGTTTAACTCAACCGGGTACGGAAGGACATGTTTGAAGTTGTTCCTGCTTTTGTTGTTGTGCTTTTGCCACATTCATACATCCTATGGTACTGTATTTCCCTGCTATATATATATATATATATATATATATATATATATATATATATATATATATATATATATATATATATATATATAATGTAGTAATGTGAATGTTTATGTATATAATGCAGTTCAAGTTATGCCACTAGAGGTCAGTAGCGCCCTGCATACTTACCCTCTACCTAGGATACCGTGGGGTCGAGGAAGTCCTTAGAGAACACTAATGCGTAGGTTTCAACAGGGATCGTTCTAATAAAGACGCTGTTATTTAAATTATACTCTTGCATCTTGGATCTCGGGTTATTACATATGGCGACGAGGAAATCGGACAACTTGTCTTAGGTTGTTGAAAACAGAGACAACGAAGGAGAAAAGTGTAGCTGCATATCTTCGGCCCAACCTGCTAACAATAGCAAGAGCGCTCACAGACAACAGAACATGGCTGCCACGGTAGGAACAACCGCGCCGTTTGATAGTCAAATACAGACATGGGAGGAATATTGCGAAGTGCTGTCGCATTTTTTTGAAGCAAATGAGATTGACAACGGCAATAAAAAGAGAGCGATTCTCTTAAGTTCGGTAGGAAGCCAAACATATAGTCTGATGAGAAATTTGTTAAGCCCAGATAAGCCAGGGGACAAATCGTTTGACGATTTAGTTGAACTGTTGAAAACGCACTACAACCCAAAGCCCAGCGAAATTGTTCAACGCTTTAAATTTAACTCGAGAAACAAACAGGCGAATGAGAGTGTGACTGAATATGTGGCAGTGCTACGAGAACTGGCTCAACATTGCAACTATGGAGATAGGCTAAAGGAAATGCTACGGGACAGGCTAGTCTGTGGTGTAGACGATGATCGTATTCAGCGCAGGCTGGTAGCAGAAACCGAGTTAACATTTGAAAAAGCACTGAAACTTGCTCAGGCATTGGAGACAGCGAACAAAGACGTTCAGGATTTACAATGGCAAAGCAAAGGAAGCAATGGTGCTAACTGGAAACGTGCTAGCCAGGCTACAGTGCAAAAGCTAAAAACGTGGAGGGAACCACGAACTGGCGGAACTATGAGGGCATGTTATAGATGCGGTGGTGAGCACATGGCGAATGACTGTCGTTTTCTTAAGGAAATGTGCCACAGATGCGGAAAAAAGGGGCACATCAGGAAGGCGTGCAGGGTGAACTCACCTGTGGAGAAAACCAAACCTAGAGGGGGAGGAAAACAAAAGCAAGGAAAAGTGGAAAAAAAACATGGGGCTCATCACATTAGCGAAAATCCTGAGACAGATGCAAGTGACGGTGAAGACGTGTTCATTATGAATAACGTAACAGAGACAAGCATTCCCAAGGTAGCGCCTATCACATTACAGTTAAAAGTGAACAAGTCGGATGTGCAATTTGAGGTTGACACGGGGTCCAGTGTTACAATTATGAATGAAACAGAGTACTCCAAACTAAGGAATGGGGCAAAAGTACCTGAGCTAAAGACATGTTCCCTGCATCTCAGAACTATACAGGCGAAAGAGTGAAAACATTGGGTACTGCAAACTTAACTGTACAGTACAGAGAGACCGTTAAACAGCTGCCAGTAGTATTAGTGTCTGGCAAAGGACCAAACCTACTGGGCCGCGGTTGGATTAAGGAGTTGGAATTAAACTGGGGCACTGTAAACCAGATAGGTAGAGACAAAACAACACTCCAGGATGTGTTGAAGAAACATGAGAATGTATTCAAAGAGGAATTGGGGACATTGCGAGGCCCACCGGCTAAAATATATGTTGATAAAGAGGCAACACCAAGGTTCTTTAAGCCAAGACCTGTGCCTTATGCTATAAAACTGAAGGTGGAGGCTGAGCTGGACCGCCTCTTGAGAGACAAAATAATTGAACCAGTGAAATTCTCTGAGTGGGCAGCTCCCATAGTCCCAGTGCTAAAGCCTGATAACTCTGTGAGGATTTGCGGAGATTACAAACTTACTGTAAATCGGGTGTCCAAACTGGAACAGTATCCCATTCCCAGAATTGAAGATCTTTTTGCAAAGCTCTCAGGAGGGGCAAAATTCAGCAAATTGGACATGAGTCATGCCTATCAACAGGTAATATTGGATGAGGAATCAAAAAAGTACGTAACTATAAACACACACAAAGGGTTATTTACTGTAAACCGTCTTCCATTCAGGGTTTCATCCAGTCCAGCTATCTTTCAGAGAATTATGGAGGGTTTGCTGCAGGGAATTCCCCATGTAGCCATTTACCTGGACGACATCATGGTGACGGGCAAGAATGATCAGGAGCACCTGCAGATGCTAAGCGAGGTACTTCAGAGAGTGGAGGAGGCAGGCCTACGGCTAAAGAGAAGTAAGTGTACCTTTCTGGGAAGTGAGGCTGAGTTTCTGGGTCACAAAGTGGATGCCACAGGACTACACCCACTTAAGAACAAGGTACAAGCTATCCAAAATGCACCTGCACCTACCAACATAACAGAGCTTAAGGCTTACTTAGGACTGTTGAACTATTATAACAGGTTTTTACCTAACCTGTCAACACTGTTGGCTCCACTGCACAAATTGTTGAGAAAAGACACAAAATGGCAATGGAAAAAAGAGCAGGAGGCTGCTTTTGAGAAATCTAAAAAGCTCATGCAATCCACAGATATACTTGTGCATTACGACAGTGAGAAAGAGCTGATTCTGTCCTGTGACGCCTCCCCCTACGGGATAGGCGCAGTACTTTCACACCTCATGCCGGATGGGTGGGAGAGACCCATAGGTTTTATGTCAAGAACACTCACATCAGCTGAACGAAACTACTCTCAGCTTGATAAAGAGGGACTGGCTGTGATTTTCGGGGTGCAACGGTTTCACAAGTATCTCTATGGTAGAAAGTTCACCATATGCACAGATCATAAACCGCTTCTTTCAACGAAATGAAGGCTGTGCCACAGATGGTGTCACCGAGGATCCAGAGGTGGGCTGTGACACTGCGGGCGTATGAGTACGTGATAGTCTACAAGGCGGGTAAGGACCACGGCAACGCAGACGCCTTGAGTCGTGTGCCACTGCCGGACACTTCCCAATCCACAGGTCTGGAAGACAGGGTGCTGATGATGGAAGACATAGCGATGGTGACCGCAGAGGAGGTGAGAGTGTGGACGGGTAAAGATTCCATACTGTCTAGGGTGAGAGAGTACGTTTTAAGGGGGTGGCCACAGCAGGGGGAAGGAACAGATTTTACACCTTATTCTGCTAGGAAGACAGAATTGAGTGTGCAAGATGGTTGTGTCTTGTGGGGGGCACGTGTCATCATCCCACAGCGAGGACGACAGGCTGTGTTGGAACAGCTGCATCAGTGCCATCCAGGGGTTTCGCGCATGAAGGCTCTGGCCAGAAGTTATTTCTGGTGGCCCAAACTAGATGAGGAGATAGAGACACAGGTAAAGGCATGTAGCAAGTGTCAGGAACACCGGAAAGCACCAGCCACAGCCTCGCTACATCCCTGGGAGTGGTCAGACAGACCCTGGAAGCGATTACACATAGATTATGCAGGACCATTTATCGGGCAGATGTTTTTGATACTCACAGATGCTCATTCCAAATGGATGGATGTTTACCCGGTAACTTCAGCAACATCAGCTGTTACAATTGACTGTTTGCGAAAAAGTTTTAGCAATCAGGGATTACCAGAAATGGTAGTTTCTGATAACGGCACCTGTTTTGTCAGCTCAGAGTTCAAGGAATTCATGAACAAAAATGGCATTGTCCATGTTACATCAGCCCCGTTTCATGCGTCTTCCAACGGTCTCGCAGAACGAGCCGTTCAAATATTCAAGACGATGATGAAGAAAGCGGGAGAAGGAAGTATGTCAACTAAAGTGTCAAGGGTACTATTCAGCTATAGGTTAACACCTCAAACTACCACAGGACTCTCCCCAGCAGAGATGTTACTAGGGAGGAAACTTCGGTCTACGCTTGATTTAGTGCATCCCGATTTAAAGAGAAAAGTGGAATTTAAGCAGAATAAACAAAAGGAACACCACGACAAGCACACAAAGGGGAGGAGTTTTGGAGACGGAGACTCTGTGATGACAAGAAACTTCAGTTACGGTCCCAAGTGGATACCAGGAGTCATTGTAACAGTGACTGGTCCTGTATCTTTCAAGGTAATGCTGGGAGATGGCAGAATAGTACGCAGACACATAGATCAGATCCTGTCTAGACAACAGGACAACACCATTGGGTCAGAGGATATTGTGCAGGACACACCTGCAGAGGTTCTACAACCACCAGCTAGAGTAACCATGCCAGATGAACTTGTTCCAAACAATGCGGACACTGTCTCAGAGCAGCTTGCTTTGAAACCAGAGGAACAAACTGGGAGTTCCCCAGAGGTGGGCAGGGACAATCAAAGCATGGCACAAGCTGTGCATCATTCCCAAAGAACTGTCAAAAAGCCTGGTTACCTGAAGGACTTTGACTCGTAAATAAAAAAATTTAAAAAAAGTTTGAAATTAAATGTTTATGTACAGTTAAGGATGGACTATTTTGTGTAGTTGTTGTTACAGCAATAGTTCAGAGACATCTAGTGTATTAGCATTACATTTTGTTTATAACTGTGTTTAAACTGTTTCCAAATTTTAGAGAAGCTGAAATCTTAAGGGGGGGGGGGGGGAATGTAGTAATGTGAATGTTTATGTATCTAATGCAGTTCAAGTTATGCCACTAGAGGTCAGTAGCGCCCTACATACTTACCCTCTACCTAGGATACCGTGGGGTCGAGGAAGTCCTTAGAGAACACTGATGTGTAGGTTTCAACAGAGATGGTTCTAATAAAGACACTGTTATTTAAGTTATACTCTTGCATCTTGGATCTCGGGTTATTATATATATATATATATATATATATATATATATATATATATATATATATATATATATAGTTAAAGTACACACTAGGGCTGTCAGTTAAGCCTCAAAATAGCAATCGATTAATATGGGCGCACAAAATATAATCGTTTTAGTAAATATCGGTGATTGCACCACACATTTTTGGTGCATTCCTCTCCCCGTGACGTTATTATTTTAATACCATTGCTGTTTAGTAAAAGCGTGTGCACAACAACTGAATGTGAGGTGTAATTACGCCTGGGTAGCGTCAAGAGAAAAAGAAAAACAACACACAACATTCGCAACAAGTCTAGCAAGTTTAACATTCTACAGGAGTGTTACTAATATATTTATTCCAAACAGATTACAGTACTTTGGAATGTAAGCTATATAAACTAAACACGAGTTTATGTAAAACAGTTTTTTTTTTTTTTTTTTTAATTCAGCGACAGCTGCAGCATCACGCATTGCATTTTCTTAATACTGTACAACCTAACCTTTACTATCTGTGAAACACAATGCGGAAATTTCGGCCTAAAACATAATAGTATTAATAATAATGTCACGTTGGGTTTTTCTTTGTTTTTTTTTTTTGTTTTGTTTTTGTTTTTTGGGTGGGGGGGGTTTCCACATGGAACACACAGAGGGGCGTACTTACAAAGAATTTTCTCAAAACTGATTTGCTGCTAGGATTGGACCAGCTAATCAGATGCTAGTTAACACGAGCAGGAAAACAAGAGCACGCCCACTGTTTGTCTGGTAGAAATACTGCAAGGTAGGGCGTTCGGTGCAGTTTCGTTGATAAACTTAATTGTCTTAACTATACGCGTTACAAAAAAGTCATATTGAATCATTTATCCAGTATTTATACCCATGTATATAATGAGGAATGGAATCGATCGAAAAATAGCCTTTTGATTTAATCGTAGCAGCCCTCTGTTCTGCTTCCAGCCACGTTTAGCGAGTATGTGACTATCGTTTTCAACGATTATCGAATAATTAAAAACTGATACGATTATCACGAATATTCGTAATCACAATATATAGTCATATCGAAAAATCGTTTCTTCCCTAGCGACCACATATGGCTTCTACTTTCAATACTTTTGTAACATTAACAGCTAGATTCTCAAAGCTATTTTCCAGCTCCTTCTGATTTATTCTTCTGAAAGAGAGTACAGTTCTAATTTAAGACTGCTTGCAAGTACTAAAACAAATGGCTGACTGTTGTTTTTGTCAAGTTTATTTTTTAAAACAGGCATCTCCAAGATAGTCCAAGAGTAACTGGTGTTCGTAAGAAGCTGATAGGTTGTGTGGTATGATGGCCATGCTGCATGACGTCAAGATCTTCTCCGAAAGTGAGACTGAACTAAAAACTGACACACATGATCCTAGTATGGTTGTCTTTAAGATTTGGTCAAGGGAAGTTGCTACAATAAAAAAAAAAAAAATGGCAGCCATGTTGGATGACATCATCAACTTACAAAACTGGCTAATATCTCCTTGTAGGGTGAAGATAGGGCCATGGTTACTATGGAATACATATAGTAACCCATGAATGCATTCTGCACTATTTGCTAAAGTGATTGGTACTGGTACTGGCATTTTGTACAATTTGCTGTAGTGTTTGGTACTGGTACTGTTACTGGAAGCCGTAACGTTGCTGGCAACTCTAGTTCTAATCATAACCTCTAGATGGCAGTATAACACCTCAAATTCTATATATTTTAGCGGGTCCTCTTTCACTGTGAAAGTCAGGATCAATTTTACTTCAGAGGTTAATATTTCATTCGATGTGAGACACATGTTGGATATGGAAACCATGTGCTACTATTATCAACGTTTCAGTCATGGCGCCCTCCTACCCTGCAATGGACAATACACTCATAGACTGCTCCTAATCAAATCAATAGGTTTCACAGCAGCCTCGGAGCAATGCATTCATTCTCAGGTTCTGCAGTGGCCTCAGATCTTTGTATTCTTCATTTCTGCCCGAAGCCAGCCCCATCTTCAGCTCCATTTAAACTGCCTTAACACTCAAAGACCAATATCCACATTCAGCAGATCACTGCGTTCTACAGCAGGCCACTGCACACTACCGATGGCAGTCCACCATTCATTAGTACAGCTAATTGCTTCAGCAGATCTCTGCTTTCTACAGCTGGGCCACTGCACACTACTGACAGCACTCCATCGTTTACTTCCTCAGATCTCTGCACTGCTCAGCCGATTCCACCCTCTACTCTTAATCGCTCCTCTACAGCAGATCTCAGCTCCCTCTTCAGATCTGCTCACTTTTGCAGCAGGCAAAAGGTGCTTTAGTTTACCATTTTAAATCTACAACTGTCCTCCTCCAGAGCTTCCAATGCTCCAGCTTACCTCCAATACTCAGATCATGGCAGCCATTTCCGCTTGACTTCCTCAGCAATCTAGTCTTATGTCTGCTCATCCTTTCAAATACTACAAACGTTAACACATGGTGAGAGATGTGGTACAAGACTGGAATCTGTCTTGATTATGAATTAAGGAGTTCCACTATTAACCCTTAGTGGTGAGATCCGCCCCCTTTTTTATCGGCTTCTCTCGACTCCTATCGGTCTCACTTGGCCATTGAAAGGTTTTCTCTGCTTTTTCCAGTGGAAAAAACAACCAGAGACCTGTGCTTGACAACTTTTTGATAATGTTGGACAGGGTCCGACATCAGACTGGAAAGGGAAAATTGTAATGTAGGACCTGGTCTGACATAGGACCGCAAAGGGTTAAGAGAAGACTGGAGTTATGAAACCCAAATCTCTGAATGTGAGTTCACTTTCTGCTGAGCAGAGCCCTTTTGTATGTTTTCAGATCCTAAGGAACGTGACCTTCGACCAAGCTTTGTCCTTGGCAACAGGAGAGGGATCTCTTTTCTATCCTAATTTCAAGCCCAGGCCTCTCTAAGCCCGCACCTAATTCCGAGCTATGGGCTTGTTCCTCTGTCCTTAGCCGAGCATCTTCAACTCGATACTGTCTTACTAACAGCTTGTTTCTGCTTCCTCTGCTCTGTCCTTACAGCCCAGCAGACACCCTGTGAATTTGAACATTACATTGGAATTGTACTGCTGAGAAAAAAATAAACATTTAGGGAATTAAAAACAAAAAGCACTGCAGCTTACTTGCTTGCATAAAAAAAATCAAATCACTAAATTTAGCTCTCGGGTTGGGCTAATGAAAATATCTCAAATGTATTGACATGTTCTTGCTGTGGTGTATTTAATATTGTAAATAGTAGAATGAACTTGATGAAATTTAAATTTTTTTACAGAAAAATTAACAGTAACAGATCAGGACTTCACTAACAATGAGCATTGGAGCTGCAGCATGCTGTTTCCCATATTACAAGTGGACACAATTAAAGGTGCGATCACCAATTCCACACACATTTTCAGCCAGTCTTGTGTTTGATGCTCGAAGTCCATTTTCCTTCTTGTTGATCTTGCATTACTATGGACAGTGATGGAATAAAGCTCCTTTGTTATATTAATGGAGGACTTTGTCAGACACTACAAGCAGGCCACTGCTATAGCACATGCTTAAACCATGCAAAAATGCAGCAGAATGCACCATTTGAATCCCCTCCCGCACCCCCCCCCCCCCCCCCCCCCCCCCCCCCCAATGCGTTACTTGGAACATGACATTGGTGCCCCCTACTGCCTTGTAAGCACCACATACTTGAATTGAAAACCCTGCATTGTTAAGACTACTTCAATAGACCCAATTATTTCAAGGTTTACTTTAAACCTAAAAAAAAAAAAAAGTCATATTGACTCAATATAGCTTCCAATAGTTCATCATAACATTAAACAAATATGATATGACCGGTTGAATATGCGGTAGATTTATAAATTCATTAAAATGAAAAAGGTATGTTTGCCCTTTCAGAAAGCTGCAGAGAAAACAGTCTGATTTCTTGATGAATCATTCAGAACTACAAAACAACCAAAGGTGAAAAATACCAAAGTATTTCTCAATGTCTTCAGTGTTGAAACAAGTTTTAAGTTATTGCTTAGCAGATTGTAAACGAATAACCCAGTGACAAAAATCTCAACCAAAACTCATTTCAACATTGCTTTCTTTGCAAACTTGAGGCCCTATTGCACTGCATGTGTCAAAGCATTTTAAAAACAGACAGCACCAACTGTCCCTGTAGTAAAAGGTCAAGGATTGAGACCCGAGGGGGACAGTCCCCACCAATATCACCAACAAGTCGGGTTGGGGAACCCCCTCTTTGTGCTAACATGCCCCAGTGATCTGGAGGGGATTATTCAAACAATGAAAACACTGGTGACTGCTTTCACAGGCCATGATAAGCACTAACCTTGGACTACATCTGTCCAGGTTCACAGTAATCTTGGACTACTTAATGTAGCATTAGATTAGAGCTAATTGGGTCTATGAAACAAGACATTCATGTTAAGTAGTTCAAGATTAATGCTAATCGGTTTGTGAAACCAGGCATAAATGAAAGAATGGTTTTTACTATGTAGAGTATGGGGCTGTGAAATTGTTTGACAAACATTTACCAGTTATCAATTCTATTTTAGAGCACCAGATCCAGCTACTGCACCCACTAATCACAAAAAGAAATGTAATCTCTGACAAGACAAAGTGAAACCAGCAAGGCACTGTTTACTCCCTCTTTACTTTTATGTTTCCTTTACCCCCTTTCTTTCTCTCTAACTTTTTATCTCTATCCTTTACTTCCCTCTACCCTATTTCTTACCCCCGCTTATCCAAAGCACTAAACACTCAAAGCTAAACTTCACTTACCTTAACTTGAGATTGTCAAGAAACTGCTCCATGTTCACTTCATCCAGCAGGACAAAGTCTGACTTCCCAAACTCCAGGCTGTCTAGCTCCGCCATTCTTACCCTCGCCCAGCTTTAGCACTCTGGTACACTGGCAGACAGACAGTTTGTAGCGAGCGATAGCGGAGGGCCCTGTCAGTTGAGCGCACAGGGCTTGTGTGCCGACTGCTGATGGGCTTGCTTGTGGTGTGTGAGTGGGTGTGGTGTAACAAAAAGTTTGTGATATATCTGGGCTGAGCTATGCAGTGAGCTAGTATCAGTAGTTTGTGGTAACATGCTAGAGCATGTCACATAGATTTATAAAAAAAGACGCTGAGGTCAGAGACAGAAGCTGCTGCTAGATAGGCAGATCGGAAGCCTTCTGCTCCAGTCTTTCCCTGTCACTGTCTTTCTAGTTTCATGCCTGCAAAGATGTGTATTGCAGTAGAACTTGAGAGTAGCCATACATCTCCCCATGGAAACGTTACTTTGACGTGTTCTACCATGGCGAAAGCATAATAGATTTTACTAAATCTACTAATGAATAGTGAAAACATGATACATTTTGGCAAAACATGGCAAAGCAATTTAAAAGTTCAGTAAAGATTGAGGCATAAGGGCTTATTTAGTGTCTGAATTTTCTTATTACATTCCATCCTATTTTTATCCAGTATCATATCGTCTTACTGGGTTACACACTTCCCAATCTCCTGCATTTTAACAGTTCAATGTGTATTGAGGGAATACTGCTAAAGCAGACTTAACATATTATTTGTTAAGTTACTCGTAACCAGATTCTTCATAGAGAGTGATGTTTTACAGGTTTGAAATATATCACAACAAAAGTATTCGTGTTTCAAATCACTTTTGAGATAATTTCTGTTCAAGTTATCACATCCTGGAGACTAAATAAACAAGAAATAAAAAAAACACCTCTGTAGCTTCTGTAGAGCTCTCAAACAAGTATTGTCCCGAAGTACAGCTGGTACACTAGAGTGAACAACCTGAGATGCCCCCACCAATGCAACACTTAGAACTTAGTGGGTGTAAGGCATATTACACTGTACTGATGCATTTGTTAGATCCACTAATGGCAGAGTGTTACAATGGGGGAGATTAATGGTTACCCTGGGGGGTGTAGCTGGTCTATTTGAATAAAGAAGATTCTGAAAGCTCTATAGAGACAACAGGGGAGTTTTCAAAAGTCACCAGTAGGTGATGACTGAAACAAATAGATACACAAATTGAGATATTTCAGATAGTTTATCCTTGTAACAAGTTGCTCTTTAAATTCAGTTTTAATAAGAAACATGTAAGTGTAACATACAGTATTGTGTAAATGCAGCAATGCAGTTACAGTGCTGTTACAGTGCAATCTAACTCCACTGCTACACCCTGCTTCTCCAATTCAGCACCTTATTTGCAGTTAACCACAGTTGGTTTTCTGACAGGAAATGCTGCCTATGTCGACATGCAAAGGAAATGAATCATAGTGAGTCTGCACTGCTCATTTCATCAGCAAGTGGGGAGCCTCAACTGAAGGCACTGACACCATTTAGCGCAAATGGTCATGAACGTCAGCATTTTCATATTTAAGATCCTCTGGAGGATCCTCTGAAGTCTTGGCCAATACACCTCAATAATCCAATACACCTAAATAATACAAACCCATTTTCTTCGCTGCTTATTAGTGCTGGTTTCTCATGAACATTCTCACCAGATTGTGAGGGGGAGGGGGTTTGTACAGTTGACTACTGTCTATTAAGACCCTCTAAATATATGACCTAATGGAGATTTGAACCCATCTTTCAGTGGTGAAAGGTTGGTGTTTCAGCCCATCGAGATGCCCAGGCTACCTCGGCATTCAGTCTGTATTTGGCTGCTTGCATCTCTTGTGATGCTGTCCTTCAGTTCCGCTCTGTTTTGTGGATGTGGGTGACAATGCAGTACAGAGGTGAGACTGCAGGTACAGACTCGCATCCTGTTCAGAGCTGTCTCTGTATGTGGCCCAGGTTGATGACATCAGTTTCCTATCTCCATTTCTTGTTCTCTGTACTAGCAAGCTAATGAGAAGGCATTTGATGTCAGTCGACATATTCAAACATGAATGTGTCAACATCAAAACACAGGATTATATATATATATATATATATATATATATATATATATATATATATATATATATATATATATACTCTGAGTGTACAAAGCATTAGGAACACCTGCTCTTTCCATGAAATACACTGACAAGGTGAATCCAGGTGAAAGCTATGCTCCTTTATTGATGTAACCTGTTAAATCCACTTCAATCAGTGTAGATGAAGGGGAGACAGGTTAAAGAATGATTTTTAAGCCTTGACACAATTGAGACATGGATTGTGTATGTGTGCCATTCAGAGGGTAAACGGGCAAGACAAAATATTTAAGTGCCTTTGAACGGGGTATAGTAGTAGGTGTCAGAGGCGCTGGTTCGATTGTGTCAAGAATTGCAGTGCTGCTGGGTTTTTCATGGTCAACAGTTTCCTGTGTGTATCAAGGATTGTCCACCACCCAAAGGACATCCAGCCAATGACAGGCCAGTGGTCGAAAACAGCTCATTGATGAAAGAGGCGAAAGGAGGCTGACACAAATTGTGCAGAGCAACAGACGGGCTACAGTTAGTCAACTGACAGTCCAGTACAACACTGGTGCCGAAAGACCCATGAAAGAATGCACAACTCATTGTACCTTGACACGAATGGGGTATGGCAGCCGACGACCTAACAGAGTTCGACTTCTTTCAGCAAAACACAAGAAAATGCTATTGCAGTGGGCTAAGGAACGAAAACACTGGACACTAGAAGATTGGAAAAACATTGCCTGGTCTGTTGAATCCCTGTTCCTGCTGTTTCACACTGATGGGAGGACTAGGGTATGGAGAAAACCACATGAGTACATGCATCCATCATGCCGCGTGTCAACATTGCAGGCTGGTGGTGGTGGTGTGATGGTGTGGGGTGTGTTTTCATGGCACACATTAGGCCCCTTGATAAAAGTGGAGCAACGTTTGAATGCCACAGGATTTCTCAACATCATTGCCAATCAGGTGCATCTCTTCATGGCAGCAGTGTATCCATCTGCTAATGGAAATTTTTTCAGCAGGTTAATGTCCCTTGCCAAAAGGCTAGGATTGTCCAGGAATGGTTCCACCAACATGACAGTGAATTCAGCTTACTGCAGTGGCCTGCCCAGTCACCCGATCTTAATCCAATTGAGCATCTGTGGGATGAGATGGAACAAGCTATTCAGAGTAGAGATCCACTACCAGCCAACAACTGTGGGAAGCATTGGAGTCAACATGGGCCAGCATCCCTGTGGAATGCTTTTGACACCTTGTAGTCCATGCCTCGACGAATTGAGGCTGTTCTGAGGGCAAAAGGGGGTGCAACTCAATATTAGGAAGGTGTTCCTAATGTTTTGTACACTCAGTGTATATATAATGCACAAATTTATTTAATTTGCTGTTTTCAATATTTCATGATCTTCTGCTTTGTACTGTACATCAGATTGCAAACTAATCAGGCCGGGAGCACTGTGTTTAGTAGTAGTATTAAATGGTCTGATGTCGCCAGCTGAACCACTTGCAGATGCATGATTCACAGCTGCTCTTGGTTGGTTGGTTTTGCCTTGGCCACCATAGGCTACAGTAGTGCCATGAGGTCTCTATCTGAACATCCCATGGACCCTGGTAAGGCTGGGTCATCTCTGTCTATTCCATGTCTCTGGCTTATTTTTCTACAGCATTCTTATTGAGTATATGAAGGGACCCTAGACCAGGGGTTCCCAAACATTCTCAGCTCAAGGCCCCTCAGAACATTCTGAATCCTGGCTGGTTTTTTGGCTGCTTCCTCACCTAGTATTTCACAAACAATATCAACAGTCGCTGGCAAAATGAACTCTTCCCCAATTCTATGCATTTTTTTTTTGTTTGTTTTTTTTTTTTTTTGTGCGAGCAATGTGGTATGAGGCTAGAAAAGACATCTTTAAGGCCCTTTTTGGAATAGGAACGTGCTGCTTAAAAGTACTCACTTGTTTTAAAATGTGGGATTCCTTTCTTTTAAAAACATATATAAATTTCCCAGCTTCATTTGTGTGTTTTTGTTGTAAATGCCGTTTTAGCTTTGACGGCTTGAGGCACTCATTAGATAGATTTCGAGGCACATCACGGTAATCAAGGCCGTCTTTCTTTGTAAAAAACCCGAACTGAATGTACTCAGCATCATATTTTTGAGATTTTGATGCCTTCACTGAGGATGACTGCTCGTTTGTACAGGTGGTACTTGTGGCAGTGGTACTCATGGAAGCATCACTTCATTCATTTCTTGCTCAGGTTCCTTTCGTTGGCGTTTCAGAAACCGCTCCATTTTGACTGTTATACTCTGTCGAGTTCTCACTGTACATGTGCAGAAGTGGAATGTTTTATTTTATCAACAGCAGGGAGGGGGGTGTCCCCCCTCCTATTTTATAGAATCTTCAACTTCCTTTTATATAATTGTTTTTTTTTTTTTTTGTGACACAGGCCCGGTTTTTGGGATGGAACTGCATAACAGTCTCGCGTTTTGATTGGTCCATGTCTGTCACATGACTATGTCGTCACACGAGTGGAAAAGCTTGCAGGCATTTTTAACATTGCAATCAGAGAAAGAGAGCGAGAGATCTGCTTTCCACAACCTTTCAATTAAAATATAATGTGGTATTTTGCTGTACTAATGTAACAAACTGTGGGTTATTACTTTATATGAATTATCATGTTATGCACAAATGTAAGAATTTTTTTTTTTTCTGTAGTTGTGTACTTTTTTCTTTCAAATAGCATATATCTCTAATCATTTGCACGATGTAATTTATATCAAATATATACACTTTTACAGTTTTGCTACAGGATACATTAGTTTATCTCAAATGTAATCACAGTTGTAAATATAGACTGCTCCTGTTTTCATTTACAAATTCTGGGCTGCTTTGCTTTTCAGATAACGTCCCAAATTCTGGGCCGCTTTGGTTTTTAGATAGTTTTCAAATTCATCCCAGTTTTTGGGACTCAGCGGACAGCCGAGTTTTTAAGCAAACACCACTATGCGACCCCTGCACGCACACACCACCGTGCAACCCCTGCACGCACACACCACCGTGCAACCCCTGCATGCACACACCACCGCGCAACCCCTGCAGGCACACACCACCATGCAACCCCTGCACGCACGCACCACCGTGCAACCCCTGCATGCACGCGCACACACCACCGTGCAACCCCTGCAGACACACACCACCATGCAACCCCTGCACGCACACACCACCGTGCAACCCCTGCACACACACACCACCATGCAACCCCTTTGGGGGGGGCATGCACCCCTGCATAGCACTACAGACCACCATTGCAACCCAACCCACGCATGCACACGGCGTAGCAAAACCCCCTTGGTGGTCAAGTACATCTTGGTGGTCATCTGAACCAGCCCTTAACGTGGTTCTAGACTGAATTGTAGCCGGAAACGTAACATGCCATGAATTAAGTAACAATTTTATTTTTATAATAACTCCCACAAGTCGTAAGTTCAGATACTATCCCCACTTTTTGTAAAAACATATCGTTTTCATAGCATATCTCTTGAATTCGCGTGTAGAATCACCATTGAAAGTGATATAGACTCAGGGAAGCGCCCCCAACCCCTCCTAAAACGATGCAGTGGTTCACACCCCAAAAACTCAAGTTGTGACGAAAAGAATTTGCTGCTTTGAGCTGTCCCTGGCACCTAGAACCTTGAAAACGGTGACTCCTTGTGTGGGGGCACCGTGGGGGATCACCCCCTAACCTCCACAGAACCTGAGGATCAAGTTCCTAACCTCCACAGAACCTGAGATATGCCCTGTCAAAAATGTTTAAAAACGACCCTTCACGGGGTCATATCTCAATGACCCCAGGGCCTAGAACCCGGGTTAAACTTCCTAGGGTCATGTCTGGGGCCCCTCTTTCACAGGGAGCCACCCATTTTGAAATGCTACGTTTTCAACAAATTTTCACATTTGCAGCATGATGGCATGTCAAGGTTGGATTTCCAAAAGCTTTTAAACTGTAGGTTGGCAAAAAAAAAAAGTCTAAATTGGCATCCTTTACAGCTGGGGAAACGTCGCTTGGAGGGATCGACAGGGGCCCCGAGGTGGAACCCAGTACCGACGGGACTTTGGAACTCTCTATATCCGACCCCTGAAACTTGAGATATAGCACCCTGGCTGGTGATTGGTGATTTTCTTTAATTGAGAGTCATGTGCACATGAAGAGAGTGCTCCCTAGTTCCTTGCCCCAGGGGTCGTGGAGATATGAGGTACGATGAGACCACCCCCTCCCTATGGCAAATCCCATTATAAAAACACCATCTGGGTAAGGCTCGGCAAATGGCAGTCGTGGGTCGTACGAACTTGAAGGAACCCAATTTCTTTAGCTAAGACTGTTGTGCATCTAAAGAGAGTACTACCGAGTTTGTTGGCCCAGGATTTGTGGACTTATGGGGTATGACAGGAGGACCAAAATACTTGTCTTTTTAATTCTGTGCATCCAAATACTTGCATTAAAAGTTTTAAGAATTAAGGCTACTGTTTGTGAGGCCCCGACAGGGTTTGGCAAACAAACAGTGGTTTGTCACAACGGTGTGACATAAATTATTTATTTAAATAACCGGGGGGGGGGGGGGGGGGGGGGGGGGGGGGGGGGGGTGGGGGGGGGGGGGGGGGGGGGGGGGGGGGGGGGGGTACACTACTACAGAAAAAACAATTCTTACATTCATACATAACATGATAATTCATATAAAGTAATAAACCATAGTTTGTTATATTAGTTCAGCAAAATACCACGTTATATTTTAATTGACAGGTTGTGGAAAGCAGATCTCTCGCTCTCTTTCCCTCTCTGATCATAATGTTAAAAATGCCTGCAAGCTTTTCCACACATGTGACAACATTCATGTGACAGACAAGGACCAATCAAAACATGAGACTGTTATGCGATTCCATCCCAAAAACCAGGCCTGTGTCATACCTCGAAATTCTGCTTTATATTTAATTGTAGTCTCATTATGTAAATTGCATTAATACAGCTGTTTATCCATCCATCCATCCATTATCGATCTGCTTCTCCTGGTGAGGGTCGCGGCTATAGTTGTTTATTTAAATTGTAATTACAATTCACCCTGCTTTTGTGATAAAGATACATACTTTAAGCACGAAACAAGCAACCAACGACACTCAAAGAACATATGCAGGGCAGGGGCCGCGAGGGCATGAATTTTAAGATTTGTTTAAATTTTAAGATTTGCTTTTAAATATTTCACACGTAATTTTCTTTTGTTCAATAATTTTACATATTTGCTGCCCCCTGAAGCTTTGCCGTGGACCCCTGGGGGTCTACTACTTCTCTGACATTATTCCTGTGTTTTGATCAGATCTCCCTGCTTCAGTCGCAGTTACAGTACCTTCTGCTTCTAATTGCAGGATATGAATAGTTTCACAACTGCAACTTCTGCAATAATTTACTTCCTTTGGTGTTTAGGCCAAAGGATGTTCCAGTCTGCATGTTTGATGGTCTGCTTTTGAGTTCCAGATTCATTGTTTTACACCAAAGACACAGAAAGCCAGCCAAATTTATAAACCTCCCCTATACCAAGTACCGGTAGCCGTCCATTTACTATATCTTTAAATGGGGTCCTGTTGACAGTTCAGTAATTGTGTGTTTTTGTCATTGAAGTGACGGCGTAAAAATAAAAAAGAGTATTTAGGAATACTTTGTCAAGCCATTCAGTAGCATTTGAGTAAACAAACAATGCTCCTATGTTTAATATTGTTGCTGGAACCTCGCAGTAGGATCACAGCCTTTTTAGTAAGGCTTTTCGTTTTCACTAATGCTGTATAGCTATTGTACTCAAGGAAAAGTCTTTTTTTTTTCTTCTACATGTATTAAATGAAAGCTCACAATACAACTGAAAAAGATTTCACCTAATTTGGTGTGCATGTCAGGATATACATCTCAATTAAACCTGTTTTCTAGATTCAAAATGTAATCAGATTTTGAAACATGAAAACAGTTAACAATAATATAGTATTATTATGCTACATGGATTGGGCTTGACCTGAACACGGAATCTAGAAAGCCATTGCCCTGCTATTCACTCGGTGCATTTTAATATCCAGACATTCAATACTGTGACTGTGTAGCTGCTGGCAGGTGCTGCCTCCGTGTGGCCTCTGAAGGTAGTTTCCAAATTTATTTCAGAGCTCATGTTTCAACAATAGGAGTCCTGCTGGAAAGTGACTCACCTCACTAATGTAAAACATGTTGCCTAAAAATATACATCCCACAACCACAGTTCCTGTGGTTCCATTTAAAGACACTGGAAAGTTAGACTGCAGAATACTCTTCCAATGCTGACTACAGAACTATAGCAATGCAATGCAATTACAGAGAAAACTGCAGCCCTAACACACATAAATCATGAAACCATTTTCTGCCAATCAAAATGCCAGATTTGTGAACATTCCAGTGCACCTTATTTTAAGTAAAGTGATTTATAATTAGTTAATAGGTACCCTGTTCTGAGGAATAAACCTCCAAGTCACAGAATTTCTTTCCCTTTGCCAAAAAAATGCAGGTAACGTGAAATACACCAGAACAAACAGTGATGTACTGTAATAAGTTAATGTAAAGCAAATACTGTAATAAGTTAAACCCTGCTGTGGAGGGTACCCACTTTCTTCTCTTTCACTGACAATGAGTAAGTGGTGTAGTGGTCAGAATGCTCTCCCATCTGGGAATCCTGTGGAATGAGTTCTGGGATTCTCGCTCCTTTATGCACCAGCAATAATTCTAATGATGCTAATAATATTGAAACAGATCACACAGAAGCTGTTCTGTAAGAAGCAACATTATAGCTGCAGTCATTACATGTTTGTAAAGAAAAAAAACCAGTGTGGATATTAGGTGTTTGTGGCAAAGTGGTTTATAGTGCACAGGTGTAGAGGTGATGCAGTACTCCAAACAACGACAAACACAGTTCTGGTGATATGATGGTTGTTTATTTATATTCCAGCAGTCGAAACTGACCAACAGCAACTTATAAAGAAATACAGGCAGTACACAATGCTTGGTATTGCTCTGTATGAACAATGCACAGGATAGTCCCAAATATAAACATACAAGTTCACAAATAGACAAACACAGACAAAACATACTCGGTCACCAGTCCTTTAGTTAATGCTCGTGGTGAATTTTGCTTTTTAGTGCAGTGATGTTTAGCCATCTAACAAACAACAAACAAACACAAAACAGTCACGATACAAAATACAGGTCCTTCTGTTATTAATATGGTAACCAAAACTAAGGAACTAAGGAACAGATTACGATTCTCCATCTCCTTTTATGCCGTCACACATGACCCCTTGGTAAACGAGTGCAACCGCCTTTCCAATCTGCAGCTGCCACGTCATTTCCCTTCCGGGTCAATGCGTTATTGCAACGGAGTCTCGCCCCCTTCCTGGCTGGCCAACTTCCCTTGAACCCTAGGAAAGAACTGTCAGACCAACCCGCCCAGGGAACTCTGTTCTCGCTGCTTAGCACCCTCACAGGTCGGGAGGGAGATTTACATCCAAGAATTATTGTATTTCTGTCACATTGTCTGTTGTGCTGGGATAACATCACGCCTCAGGTGGTTGGGCAAGAGTGCATCCAACACCGAAGAAGTGATGTTATCCCAGCACAACACACAACCTGGAGTGCATTATTCCTATTATACAATAGCTCATACTGTAAAAAAAAAAAAAAGCAAATAAGACTCATTTCATCATTTATAATTTTTTTTTACTAGGCTTTTTAGACAATTCTAGCTAATTTTATTTATGAAAACACATTGTGATCTTTTAATAATATTTTTAATAATTTAAAGCTTTGTGAAATAATCAGAATAGTCTCTGCCTTATTCCGTCAGGAGATCAAGTTCAAGGTTATTGATACATTTTACCTGAAGCTGAAGTCAGTTAGGCAATGCCAGCTCTGTCAAATGAGTTCTATGAATTTCTATTTTATAATCCATACGATTAAGAGAACCATAAATACAGAGACGATACCTATATACCGCTGATGGAGTGCTGTGGTTATAAACCAGCTTCATATGTGATTCAGAAATGGGAATTTAAGTCATTCCATCATTGGAGTTGAAGAAATGCGAGATGGATTTTAAAATTAGATCTGGTTATTCACGCTGTAGAATTACAAAAAACGTATTGTATAAAGTTGTACTCCAAATGTGATGCAAGTATCTTAAAGCCACATAAAACAAAGCTGGTCAAGGTTAAAAAACATAGTGGGCCTGCACATCTTCAGAATATGTGCTTGAACCCAGTCACCCCAACACATTAAGAATTCTACCACTCAAAGAAAAGGTCTGAAATTAACCCAATCGACACATTGCATTATGACATACTGGAACCCTGCACTTACTAGGCAAATGACATTCTGGAACCCTGCACTTACTAGGCAAATTACATTCTGGTTCTGTTATTGGCTGCCCTCTATCCATGTATTTTTGTAGTAAACTACAGTATTCCCCCCAAATGCACAGGTGTTATCAACACCTTCTTTAGACTTTGCTGTCCACAATCAGGGCTGGTGCAAGGATTTCTGCCACCCTAGGCAAATGAAATTTTGCTGCCATCCCTTTTCAATATATATATAATAAACTTATAAACAAAATATTGTACACCAGATTATGTGTTTTGTTTGCTTCATTGTCACAAAACTACAACTATATACAATCATCACTCTGGTTATAAACAGTAGTGACATCTACTGTCAGCTCTACAATGACAACATTTATGACCCGTGCATTCCACCACCATGCATGAGCTTAGAGTTATAAATAACAATTGATACATAATATGCAGGTTACTTCAAACACACTGTATTTTCATTGTACCTTATTTGTATAGTATCATATAGCGTTCCTTAACTACTATAAAACTGGTATCTAACGTGTAGGTTAGTGATCAAATAATCGTGCACAGCAAATCCTCCGGTACTTTTTTCTATAGGCAGATCCTTGACTTAAGAATCAACTTTAAAGAACTAATCCCTTGGATCCTTCAATACCCAACATGAAAAAGTTTTGAGTCAACCAGCTACTAGAAACCGGACAAGCTGCTCTTGCTTTCATCTTCTTTTCTTATGTTCTTAATTTTTCTTTTGCTTAAACATTTTGGCTGGTAAACTGATTATACTTTTCTTCAAAGTTGGCCATTTCTTTTTTTTTTTAGTGTTCATTAATTTCACATTGCTCTCGACACCCAGCCCGCCCTGTCCAGACGGAGGTTCTCTTTCTTCTTCTACACTGCGCTCTATCCTGGGTCGCTGGCTATCCTTTGTTTTGCCCCATTTTTCCGAGGAGGCTTTTTTCTTCTGGAGGCTCTTCTCTATCTTTTTGGGACTGGGTGTGCTTCCTGCCTTCGCCTTCTCCAGCCCTGCCACATCCAGCCGTCCCTCCCCTTCGTACTTTTCTGGGGAGTACTGTTGAGCACTGGCAGTCCCCTCCATGGGACTCCTGAGGTCCGTTCTGCTCGGCTGTCGGGGGAGGGAAGAGCTGCGCCTGAAGTCACCTCTTAGTAATCGTCCTTGACGATTACTGGCAAGCTGCTCCCCCACTGAGGAATTAACTGCCTGCCCCAGCAGCCGCTGCCTCAACTCATAGCTCTCCAGCGAAGGTCCCACCAGCTGTATGCTCCCCCTGTCAGGCCAGATCACTAGAACTTTGTAAATATTTTTTAACATCTTGGACCGCTCCAGAATCTGACTTTGTTGCTGACGGTCATAGGAAGAGAGATCAATTTCCTGAGTCCGTAGAGTATGTCCTAGTTCAAATAACAGACTGGACAGCAGTTCCTGAGCTACTTTTAAAACACTTTCAGGGCTGTCACGGCCAATCTGTGGAGTTAAGATCACATTACTGATCTCATCACTCTCCTCCTCGCTCATTTCCACACATTGGCTATCCAGGATCTCTGACATCTCCTGCCTATGGAAAGCTTTTGCATACCTCAGCACATGCTTGTCAATGTTGAACGAAACTCTCTGGGTTTTTCTGGGGGTTTGACTGGCTTGAGGTGACAAAGGTAAGGTGACTAGCGGTGCTCTGGAGCGTCTCTCTCCCATAGAATATGGATCTTTCCTTTGCCCTGGAGAATTTGAGAATTTTGTTTTGGATATTGCCCCACTCCCCGAGTCGTTAACCCTGTTTTGTCTGGCCCCAGTGCTGTTCTCCAGCCCTTTCACTTCATCTGCAGTATAAAGGTATCGGCTGGCCGGAGGTCCCCGGACATCCCTGGGAGACGCAGGCAGCAGTTCACAGAGTTTAGTCCTCAGCTTCCTTAGCTCTGTGAAGGAGCCCTCAATCTGCAGCTCCTCAGGTCTTCGTCCTGGCAGTTCAGTAACCCTGAAGCGGTGTTCCTCAAGAAGCTCTTTCACCCTGCCTTGGTCTGAGAACATCTCCAGTCTTAGGCTCGTTCTCACGGGCATATCAACCTGCCAACAATTGAGATGTGGTTAGAAGTGTTTCAACGGAAAAGGTGCATCAAGACAGAGTCTGACTCCAGGCTAATGTAACTATTTAGCAGAGTGTCTTGTTTCACTATTTCCAGAAGCTGTTTCTTATGCCACATTTCCAATAGCACCATGAAAACAATCTTTACAACTCAATCTCATCTTGTTACAAGAACTAAGGATGCTGGTTTCATCTGCAGTTTACTATCGCCTATATGTATCACTTTTGGTGTAATTTCCATTTGTAAATCAATTCACCTGCTTCTAATATTTCTCTGACAATGTAATTAATTCATAGCCCTCCATTTTGATTATATTTAATCCACAATATTAGAAATGGATCAGAGATTTTCTTTAACCTGACTGGTCAATCTTTGATAAAGGACATTGAATACTATCTTTCAAACTATGTTTAATCTGTTGCAAATCAATCTGCTGGAAAATATGTAAATACAGTATTAATTTATGTAATTTTACCTTTTCTCTGCTTGATGAAAAAAAATCTCCCGGTAAATACCCATTGTCTTTCAATGTAGACTAAAACGCCTCTTCCTAGCTGTCCTATACATTAAGTCTGTCTATTTACATTTAGTATAGAAAATGCAGTTTAAAAAATCGAGAATAGTGTTTGCAGCAATACAGTAACTACAACAGCAATAGGAACTGGTCTCCAGTTTGAATAACAAGTTGTAGAAATCAGACAACTGGATGCAGTCATTACTTTCAGCAACTTTATTTAGCATATCATAACAACACAGGCACAGTGCTCTCTCCTATAACAAAGCCAGGAGACTTTGAAGAAACTTTATGAACACACTGTGATCAAGTTACTGAACACACAGCACGATCTGCATTAACATATGTATGCTACTAGACACTATTTTTAATTACAGGGCCAACCGTTTTGTTTGTTTCGTGTGCTTTTGCAACCTCAAAAACTGATAAGAAATATACATTTTGTCAGCTACAAATATAAACTTGTCTGAAAAACAAAAACAAGTTTTTCTGTATCCATTCTAAGACATGCAAGTGTTTAGTTTTTTTTATCACTGTGTGTACCTGAGATTGCACTCCATTGTATCATCATTTCTATTGCTAGCAAGGCTCTGAAAACAAGTTATAAGAATGGCAAGATGTCTTTTCAATGGTGAAATTCATTTTACAGGTCAGATTTTTACCTACAGGGACTGCTGTAATCTTCACCCTCAGAACCAGGATAAAAAGTCCTGATCAATTTACAAGAAAAGCAGCCCACTTGTGTTCAATCTGTTGCTTATATAGTGTGGCACCCACCTCTATACTCTCCTCACTCCCCACTCTCCTAACCTCCAGGGGGTGTTTCCCTGACTGTAGCTCCAGAATTTGAGTGCGCTGCAGAACCCTGTCTGCAACTGGAGGGGAGATCAGAGGGAGAAACACTTTAGACTAGTCTTACCTCATTATTGCAAAAGTTTGGTTCACTGTTGGTTAGAAGTTGTGTAAAGGACGGAGCCTTTCATTAATTCGCTCCCCTCCATATTTCACGATTTTTGAAGTGTTAGTCACATAGCAAAAACAGTAAAACAGTAAATGTTGTGCACAGTGCGTACTTAAACCTTTCCTATACACCGATTTGTGGTCCTACCATTTGCTCCATGGTCACAAAATATAATTTCTCTGCAGTGCTATTCCCCATGTTGCTTTTAATATTAAGCCTACTGTCCAATATATTTGACATTATGGAAATAAGCATTAAATAGGTATGGGAACATACCCAGGGCAGTAAAGGGTTAATCTTACTCAGGTGAGACTTATTTGTGCTATGATAAGTGCGTTCAGTTCCAAGCAGATTTAGCAAGGGTCTGATCACTGTTCATTTCAATATCATACCAATGCATGCCAGGACTGGTTGTAGCACTAGTGTGAGTTTCTAATCCTGTGGGTTTTTGAATTCCAGTCCAGGTCTTAAAGGGTACCTGTACCCAAAAATAGCAAAGCTCTGTAAATGCTCTGCATATCAAATAAATGCTTCCTGCTGCACCGATTTGGTCAACAAGTCGCGCGTTTAGCGAAGTTTTCAATTTCTTTGTCAACTTTCTCGGTCAAGTAACACTTAAGGGAGTTCACATATTGGAGCCTTTCAGGCAGCGACATGACGTCAAGTGATTGATTTCCCTGAGAGGCCAAAAGTTGCGTGCATGGGTTTATGGGATACAGCGGTGAAAACCCATAGCATGTGACATGGCAGAGTGCAAAGCTTTGGGGTACTTGAATAATAAGCATAAAAACAAGACGAAAAGGTTATTTCGTGTGCCAAAGCCTATTAATTCAGAATGGACAATTACAGCAAAAAAATGGCTACATAACTTCAGAAAGGGGCATACACTGAAAAACTTCCCATTCGTTAAAATTTTGAACCACTTTAAACCTGAATGCTAAGAAAGGATCATGCAGGCAGAGCTTCTGGGGTATGAATGCAATACGAGACTAAACAACATTTGCCCACAAGAAAAGAAAAGTCACACAATAAGCCGGCATCATCGTTTAGCACGACAAAATCATCAAAAAGTAGGACATTGTACACTGTATAGCTCAATTGTATTTATAACAATAAAGAATAAACTATATCAAAGTGGGCAAGATAAATGACAAGACCAAATGTCACCAGAAGCCCGAGATTCTAGTATTATAGGCTTTTAATTGCACACTTTGATTTACTTTATTTGTTGTCAGTTGTAGCCATTTATACAGTGGCTCTCAAAAGTATTCACCCCCCTTGGACTTTTCCACATTTTATTGTGTTACAACATGGAATCAAAATGGATTTAATTAGGAGTTTTTGCCACTGATCAACACAAAAAAGTCCATAATGTCGAAGTGAAAAATAAAATTTACAAATTGTTCTAAATTAATTACACATATAAAACAGAAAACAATTGATTGCATAAGTATTCTCCCCCTTTGCTATGACACACCTAAATAAGCTCTGGTGCAACCAATTGTCTTTAGAAGTCACATAATTGGTTGAATGGAGTCCACCTGTGTGCAATTAAGGTGTTTCACATGACTTCAGGTTAAATACACCTGTCTCTGGGAGGTCCCACAGTTGGGTAGTACATTTCCTAACAAAAACTACATCATGAAGACAAAGGAGCATTCAAAGCAAATCCGGAATAAAGTTCTTCAAAAGCAAGAATCAGGGGTAGGATATAATAACATTTCCAAAGCATTGAATATCCCCCGGAGCACAGTAAAGTCCATTATTAAGAAATGGAGAGAATATGGCACAACTGTGAATCTGTCTAGAACAGGCCGTCCTAAGAAGGGCACTAGTCAGGGAGGCCACCAAGAGGCCTATGGCAACTCTAAAGGAGTTACAGTCTTCCATGGCTGAGCTGGGAGACCTGTGCATACGGCAACAATAGCCCGGGTGCAAAACTGGCCTTTATGGGAGAGTGGCAAAAAGAAAATTGTTGAAAAAAACTCACATAAAATCTCAGCTAGAGTTTGCCAGAAGGCATGTATCTGAGACCAAGTGGAAGAAGATTCTATGGTCTGATGAGACCAAAACAACTGGTGCTATGGGGATGCTTCTCTGCGTCAGGGCCTGGAAAGCTCGTGAAGATAGAGGGCAAAATGGATGCAGCAAAGTACAGAGAAATCCTGGAGGAAAACCTGCTGAAGTCTGCAAGAGACCTGGGACTTGGGAGAAGATTCATCTTCCAGCAGGGCAAGACCCCAAACATAAGGCACATAAGAAAGTTTACAAACGAGAGGAGGCCATTCGGCCCAGGGAGTAGCTTATTGATCCCAAAATCTCATCAAGCAGCTTCAAGATCCCAGGCATTACTGGGGATGATTCCAGACCCTCACAACTCTGTGTAAAAAAGTGTCTCCTAGTTCTGAATGTCTTCCATTTGTGACCCCTGGCTGTTTCTTTTTTCAGGCTGAAAAAGTCCCTTGGGTCCACACTGTCAATACCTTTTAGAATTTTGAATGCTTGTGCACGTAGTCTTCTTTGTTCAAGACTGAACAGATTCAATTCTTTTAGCCTGTCTGCATATGACATGCCTTTTAAGCCCGGAATAATTCTGGTCGCTCTTCTTTGCACTCTTTCTAGAGCAGCAATACTGTGACCAGAACTTTATGGAGAGTGCATTGTGTTTTAACATTACTTCCCTTGATTTAAATTCACTTTTCACAAAGTATCCGAGTATCTTGTTAGCCTTTTTTATAGCCATTGCCTAGATGAAGACATTTCTGAGTCAAAAAAACTCAGGTCTTTTTCATAGATCAATTTCAAGCTCCCATAGATATTTTAATGTACATTTTTATTTCCTGCGTGCAGTACCTTACACTTTTCTCTATTAAATGTGGCCATGAGAATCTTGTCTGAGACTGCTGCAACAGTGTTTGCCACTCCTCCTACTTTTGTGTGGAAGTTTGCTTACTATACCAGAATCTAAATCATTAATGTAGATTAGGAATAGCAGAGGACCTAATACTGATCCCTGTGGTACACCGCTGGTTACCACACTCCATTCTGAGGTTTTTCCTCTAATCAGTACTTTCTGTTTTCTACATGTTAACCACTCCCTAATCCATGTACATGTGTTTCCTTGAATCCCAACTGCGTTCAGTTTGAGAATTAATCTTTTGTGCGGGACTTTGTCAAAAGCTTTCTGGAAATCTAAATAAACCATGTCATATGCTTTGCATCGATGTTGCATCCTCAAAAAAATGTTAGGGATGCTTCTCTCCCAGCTGTTACCATATAGGTAATTTTCCATTTTGGAAAGTTTCCATAAGTTTGCATATAATAGAAGAGGCTTACTGGTCTGTAGTTAAAAGTTTTGTTTCCCTTTTTGTGGATGCGTTTGCAATTTTCCAGTCTGTCGGTACAGTCAAGAGAAATGCATGATCTTGGTTAGCGGTTTGTAAAACTTCTTTCATTTCTTTGAGCTGGGAGGATCTCATCCGGCCCAGGGGATTTGTTTATTTTAAGAGCTCCTAGTCCTTTAACACTTCTGCCTCAGTTATGCTAAAGTTATTTAAAACTGGATAGGAACTGGATGACATGTGGGGCATGTTGTCAGTATCTTCCTTTGTAAAAACTTGTGAAAAGTAATCATTTAACATATTTGATTTTTTTTTTCTTCCCTAAACATTTGTATCTCTTAAACATTTAATCTCCACTGGAATGTTCTCTTGCTGTTGTAATATTGGAAAAAATTTTGGAATTTCAAAGCCACGGTGTGAATGCTTAAAAACAAAAAGATCAATGTCCTGGAGTGACCCAGTCAAAGCCCGAACCTCAATCCAATTGAGAATATGTGGAAAGAGTTGAAAATTGCTGTTCACCAAAGGTCCCCATCCAACTTGACAGAGCTTGAGCAATTTTGCAAAGAAGAATGGGCAAAAATTGCAGTGTCCAGATGTGCAAAGCTGGTAGAGACTTATCCAAATAGACTCATGGCTGTAATTGCTGCCAAAGGTGCCTCTACCAAATATTGACTCAAGGGGGTGAATACTTGTGCAATCAATTATTTTCTGTTTTGTATTTGTAATTAATTTAGAACAATATGTAGATTTTATTTTTCACTTTGACATTATGGACTTTTTTGTGTTGATCAGTGGCAAAAACTCCTAATCAAATCCGTTTTCCATGTTGTAACACAATAAAATGTGGAAAAGTCCAAGGGGGGGGGGTGAATACTTTTGAGAGCCACTGTACAAGCATAAAAACGTAGAACACTTATATGATTTATAGAACAAAGAGATCAGTATTCTGCTTTCTCTTTTTATTGTCGTTTTCCAGTTTGGAAATTGTTACGCTTCAGTTTTTCACTGTTTTCGTGTATTTGTGTTATTATTTTCTGTGGCTATACTCCACACAAAAAGCTAGGGGACTTCTTACATGCCTTCTTAGGAGCTGCCGTGGTGGGTGTATCTAGTTAACACACAATAGGCCATTAGCCTATACTGTCTATACATTTGCCAAACCGTTATTATGCAATTAAGCCTATATTTTTATGATGTGATATTAGCACATTTATACCAATTTGATAATTCTCCCTCGGGTGCAGGTCCCTTGACTTGCCGCTTGATCATGGCGTCAGTGTAGGCCATTTCCAGTGCTGGTTTGTGAAAGATGTTGGTGTCCAGTTCAGCCTTGTCAATAATGCATTTGAAATGTAATGTCTTTAAAATGTCAGCAAGCAGTCTGTGTTCCTGACAGCACAGACATTCCTTGTCAGTTTTATACAAAACACTCTTACTACAAGTGCACCAAGTATTTGAAGCCTTCTTTGTTCGTTTTTTTTTTTTGGATTAGGCTGGTTGCAGACCCATCCTTGTTATCTTGTCTGAATATTCACTTCTACTGAACTGGAGTAGTCCGACCTCGACGGGTCATAGACGTGCCCTTCTATTTGACTTTTTTCATAATAATTGGATAAATGCTGTCACAAATTATTTTGTTAGCTGCAGTTATAGACTAGCAGTGTTCGGAAATAGTGAAATCAATGACCCGACATCATATCCTAGTGAAATCAACGACCCGACGTCATATCCTGTGCGCCACATGAGAGACCCAATGCATAGAAGCTTAACATCATTTTAATGCCTTTATATCGGAAATTGGTCAAGCAGGGGCTTTAAATAGCGTCAAAAGTTTTCAACCTCATGTTTTCTATTGACATGATTCTATATTCACTACCACAACAGGTTCCCTTTAATGCCATGCAGGTCAAAAATTAGGTAACTGAACCAATTATTGGTCAATTCATTATTTGCAGGACTTAAGTAGAACAAAAACCCAGACTGGAACAAATCTCAATAACCAGAGTTGTGCACCACAGCCACAGAACAAACGGTCAGTGTTATACTACCGTATTTTCTACCAGAGGACCAATGGAGACACATTAGCTGGGAAAGTAGTATAATAAAGAATAAAGAAGCTCAGTGTGCTGCACCTTCCTCCTGCTCGAAGGTGACCAGCGCCTCTCCTGGTGTGCCGGTGGGGAATCTCACCCCCAGGACCTCCCCTCCTCCATTCCGAGGCCGCAGGAAGTGAATCAGCAGCTTGTCGATCATCCACTCATCGGAGAGGACACTGGGAACACGGAGGACCTGGAGCGTGCGTCTGTCTGCAGCCATGGTCCTCCCACTGGCTACAGGGCAATCATACATAGTGACTTTCCAAGGTGTCTTTATACATTGTAAACCACGGTAATCAATGAAACATTTGAAATAAATACAAAAGCTATTAATATTAAATCAGGTTGTACAGTATACTTCTCATTGAAAATGGATGTGTCAGTCTTAATGTATAAATGGCTGTTTACACAGAAGGCTTAAACATCATCATCAACATGTTGCAGGACTATAAACATATTTATCAATATTTAAAGCTGCAGCTCTACCCAAACAATATGATACCTGTGTGAGCTACAACCTAAATATAGTCTATAGTTTAGCCTTCTGTGAACTCCATCAGCACCCAGAACAAGACTTTGCTGATTTACCTACCAGTCATCATTATGAAGGTAGCTTCCCTTATAAAAGATTACCATAGTAAATTTCCACTGTAATTTTGCAGTTTTCCCATACTTTTCCCACAATAATACTACTGTACTATATAGTACATTTGCCACAGTTTAACATGGGTTTACCATACCTCCCTGTTATGCACTTTGATGTGTTTTTCTATGGTAAACTTTTATAAGGGAATCTTCCTCCCTGCTTAAAGCTTTCAGACCACCCTGTGACTGAATTAAACATGCTAATAAACTCAGCAGCAAGCAAGCGGAGCAGGAGTGCCATGCAAGTTCATCTCAGGGAAGAAAAACAAACATGTAAACAAATGCTGGTGTTTCTGTATACTAAAAATATTTTACAAAAGCATTATGGGGCTAATATTTTAATATTTATGGGGTGTGGCTGCACCTTTGTATTTTAAAGATGCATCTCAATCATGTATTGGATTGTTTTTCAAAAGAAGCAGCATTATATTGACTCATGGAAAGACATACATACAATAAACTTTGTGCCTTGTCTTAGGAAATAAAATGTATATAAATAAAATGATCCCATACTTGTTCTTAAAAGCTGCTCTTTCACAAAGCGAAACCTGGTGAGAAATTGGCACACGTTCATGCATTATTATAAACAGGATTCTCACACACCCTTTGTACTCATCATAACACATGAATCTGTCCGTTTAATAATAATAATAATAATAATAATAATAATAATAATAATAATAATAAATTACACACAAAAAAAAAAAAAACTAAAAAGTGCGCATGTACGTCAGGTGTGTCTACTTCCATTCCAATGCACAGAGACAGTCTGAATTAGTTCTGCAAGTCAACAGGACCTGAAATGGTTAACAAAACAAGTCTGTAATTTGTATTTTGTTTGTTTGTTTGTTTGTTTTAATAGACGTGAGTGAGACCTTAAAAACCACACAACATGGATATCAAAGTACTGTAGGACCAGGCAGTACTATGCATCAAAGTTAATAATTATTTCCAGTTTCGGTATGTCGGGATCAAACTTCAGTCAAGTTTAATAAAAATGGGTTAAGAAAACTAAACTACACTATTGCTGTATTTGGTGGATAAAAAATGTTGACTGTCATCATGGTTAAAAAACAACATACGGTAAACTACAGTAAAACGTAAACTCCAAAACATAAAAATTGAATCCGGAAATTTAAAATGTCTACCTTTCCCAAATAGGTCCAACCAGCAGCAGCGGTGTTTCTCCCTTGTCAATGTCTAAACCCGTGAACTTGTAAAGACCAGAACAAAAACGAAAGTAAAACTGACTCTCCCACGATTCGTCGTCAGAACTTTTTATTCGAATCTAGAGGCGGAGCTTGGGATTCCAGCCCAGCGTTCAACTACTGTACTTACTGACTGGGTAAGACTTCTCCGGTGAACACGGGTTGCCAAAGTCTTTGTTCCAATCCTGTTCTGTATTACTTAATTGAACCAATTAAACCTCCATCCAGAACCTTAAATAGCCATGATCTCATTTTAGGACCTGGAATGGACACAAAACATCATATCCCACCATGGCTAACATTTTACAACTGGTATACCCTGCATTTATCATGGTTTACTATACCTATGGTGTATGTTACCACAATTTAATTATTTATTTTTTTACTTAAACTTTTGTAAGTGCCTCTTGCATCTTTCTCTTCTGTTTCGGTACAGTGTATGTCCAATAGGGTAGCCTATTACACCACAGACCTCCGAAACAGTGGGGGTCTTGCTACACACCACTACTTAACTAATCATTTTAACATATTTTATGTTTTAATAAGAATAAGTTTGTGCAAGACCTCCTAGCGAGTGCAACATTTAAACCAATCATACATTTACTTCAAATGCATACACAGCCAGTTTTAGCAGTTCCCTCTCAAGACAAGCTTGTTTTAATGCCTTGGTCTTGGAAAGCATCCTACTTCCCTGACAGACACCTTCCAGCTTGACCCATGTTTGTTTTTACAGGGCTCAAAGCGTTCCCAAATAAAGCTTTCTGTAAATCCCCATGCAAAGATTAATCAATTTTTGACATCATATTCTGGTTAGTGATGTATTACTTAATCTTTCAGAGCCTCTGTATAGACTAAACTGTAAAACTGCCACTTATCTCCCTTTTTTTGAATTTTTTTTTTTATTATTATTAAATACTACTTAACTCCCACAATTGTATGATTTAAAAGATCCTCTCTTTCAGGTCCAGATAAAGAACTCTCAGGGCCCTGGGCACACAGTATCCTGAGCCGCCCCTGTCCCCCCCAGCACAGCTACCTAGGCTATATTTCAGTTCTGGAGGTAGTCAAGTGCATGTAAAGAAACAAACAAATTAATTCTATAAAGTTTGTTGCTTTTTGAAATACAGTGCATATGTTTCTGGTGCAGTGAGATTCTAATGACCTCTGTTATTTCTCTCTTCAGCTCAATAAACTGGCAAATCCCATGATCCTCAATGTGGTTTGATACAGAGCTCACACTTTGATCCGGGAAAATGAAAATTCAGATGTGTTATGATTGACCGATAGATAGAGATAAGTAAATTGCAGCAATACATGTTATCAGTACCTTACTAGTTTAACATATGTTAATGTGCAAACAAGCTGCTGGGTCCTTCAAGCTACATTTTTTGTTTTGGGGTTTGGATACTGCGTACTTGCTTATTCTGGTTGTTATCTGAGGTTTACCTATAACCTTGCCATGGATGAAGCATGCCAAGGCCTCAAACCATCCCAGTGTCTCTCTATCAAGCATTCATGGAAAGGACAGTGCCACAGACAGGCTCAGCCTCGCTGAATGGCTTGCACACAACAGTCTGCAGCACAGTATCAGGATGACTGTTCGTTCCCAAAGCAATTTAATTTCCAAGCTGGTTATAGTTTATACCTGCAATCGTAAGGTAGATCTACACTGGACACGAGTGAACAATTTAGAAGTGACTGGAATCTAGGACTGTGTCTGCATCGACTGCGAGCAGCCAGTCTGGGTGAAGTGAGCAACTCTACAGGAATACAACTGTGTTCTAATTTCCCCCCCGCCAGTCACGAGTGACTAGAGTGAAATGGAACAATCAGAAGCAAAGTCAATTTCCCAACCCACTCAGAAAAGCCACACCCAGGATTCGCTTCAGCCCTATCTCCAGGCACACCCCCGGATTCAGTCCCAATCCCTACCCCAACCCCAGTTCCAGGATAAGCCCCACCTGCAACAGCTTTAATACAGTATGGACTGTTGAGACTGTGGGAGAGGGTGGACAAACAGGGGAAAATATGTAAATAGTTGCTTGTGTACTGGTTTGTGGGCTCCGGCAGTGTATTGTGTTGTATTACTGTGAGTGTGATTGTGTGTTTTACCCGTCGGCAGGACCTCTCTCTCCTGGATGTGTGGTGACGTCGTGTGTTGGCTTTGCGTGTTTGTCTGTAGTCTGTGTGCTGTTTGAGTGGTGTTGTGAATGGGCCGCCAGTCTTGTGTGGGATTGGGTGGGAGAAAACGGGTAGGACAGGGTCACGTGACAGTTTCTGCTGAAATAGTCGTGTGGCAGAGCAGGGCTCTGCCTTTGGAAATACTGGCAGGGGTGGATTTTAGCCACCTGGCATAAAAGGAGGCCTCAGCCTCCCAGTAAAGGAGGAGGGAGCTGAGGAAGCAGGTGGGTGGTTTTTTTGTGTGTGATTTTTTGAATTTTGATAAATCCAGTGAAGGCATTGCCCAGCCTGGAAATTGTTATTTTTGTTAGTTTTGCTTTTTGTGTTTAAATCGCTTTGTTTTGGCCCTTGTGCCCTTTCATTTTTGTGTTTATTTATAATAAACTGTCTCTGGGCCTCTATCCACTCACCAACCTGCCACATTTGGTGTTAGCAGTGGGATAGCGCCACCTAGAGGCTCAGAACAGTATTTTTATTTTATTTTTGAATTTTGGGGATTATCTTTTTATTTTTTTTATGGGAAAGAGCAGACAGCAGCAAAGGCAGGAAAAGCAGCAGCAGCTGAAGAAATGTAAGTTGCTGCAGCCACTGCAGGAGGACCCGGCCAGACTCTTACCCTGGTGTTCCTGGTGCGGGAAGGAGGACCATCGTTGGTGGTCCTGCCCAGATGTGCCACCGGCAAACTAGTGTGGCCGGTGTGAGGACGGCCACAACTGGGCAGGATGCCCCTACAACCAGGCCCAGGAAGAGGTGCAGTGTTCACCTTGGGCATCAGGGGCCTCCCCACTACCTCCAGCACCATCACCTTCACCACCGTCCCAGGAGATCTGGGACTGGTTGATGCACCCTGAGGCAGACCTCATCCACGATCTCCCCATAGTGATCAATATGCTGTGGTGTCGAGATGGGGAGAGGTGGGAGCAGTGGGAGCAGTGGGAGGAACAACACCACCCGACGTCCTTCCCAGAGGTTGCCCACATGGTGGTTAATTACCTGGCGGTAGACAAGGGAGATGTCCCGGTCACTCCAACAAAGAGGGTGGAGATGCTGTCTGGAGAGCCAGAGAGGGGTGAGCCGCCTTCCCGAGAGCCAGAGAGGGGTGAGCCGCCTTCCCGAGAGCCAGTGAGGGAGGAGGAGCCGCCGTCCCCAGAGCCAGAGATTGGTGGAGGAACCGCCGTCCCCAGAGCCAAAGAGGGAGGAGGAGCCGTCTCTCTCAGAGCCAGAGATGGAGGAGCCGTCTCTCTCAGAGCCAGAGAGGGAGGAGTCGTCGCTCTCAGAGCCAGAGAGGGAGGAGCCGCCGCTCTCAGAGCCCAGAGGGGAGGAGCTATGGCCCAAGGATGCCTGCCTTGCACCGCCCAAGGATGCCTGCCTTGCACCGTTCAGGGATGACGCATCCGCATTGCCTGGGGTTGCCTGCTGCTTCACATCGCCTGGGGTTGCCTGCTGCTCCGCATCACTTGGGACCGCTGGTGTCTTCTTTTAGTTTTCTAGGCCTCCCGAGGGTCCGCTGCCGCCATCGCCTCCAGAGGGTCCGCTGCCGCCGCCTCTGTCACCAGAGGGAGCCTGACCGCCGTCGCCATACTACCTTGGAGATCCGGGGCCCCCTCAACCAAAGAAGGCTTGGGGGCTCCGACATCAACCCCGCCCACCACCACCCACCAAAACAGCCCACCCAAGGGACATAATAAATCTGTAAAACTAATACTACCATATAAGCTATAGTAAAAGCACCTTCATCCAAGTTGCATTACACATATTCACCTAAAAATGCATCCAGTGCTCCAGGTTTTGGATCACTGAGTAATTTACATTCCAATTTACTGTGTTCCTTCGTATATAAGACGCATATCAGTCGCTTGCCATGTCAAAAAATATAGGGGTCTGATCAGCATTTCCGATTGGTCAAACGCATTGCTTTTTGTGTATTCTGGGCAGTGATGTATTTGTTCATCTTTTCTTGGTAGTCAGTCACGTTACGTGAATGGCAATCACATTGCACTTTTCAGCAGGCATGTTGGGGTGCCACTCAAATTCTCCAATAAAGCTTACCAATTGGTGTTCCATTTTCACACTACTGCATTGGGGGTGCAGGCAGCACTTTCTTCAATATTCTCTTGCTGGAGAGAGCAACCTGCAAAAAAGAGATTCAGTCAGTTTTGCAGTTACAGTAATAATTGTTAAGGATGCACACTTAAGCCAGCTTGAACACAGCAGTCATTCTTGTTGAGCAGTTTGCACACAACGCTACTACAGACCCTACAGCCTGCTAACCAGAAAGGGCATTTATCCAGCTCTGCTCCTTTCAGTAAAGGCATAAACCAAATGCTGCTAATATATATATATATATATATATATATATATATATATATATATATATATATATATATATATATACACACACACACACACATTTAAAAACCTTTAAGAAATTACCTTGTAAACATTACTGTGCTCCTGTATGAGATGCAGTTGCTGGCAACTTGAATGCAATTCAACCTAGAAAACAAAACACATGTTAGTTTTGGGTTCAGTCACCCCAGCATCAATACAGTTGGGTGAAATTTCTACTCACTTCGCCAAGGACAAAGATGGTCAGACATGAAAGTGACCTATTCAAAACTGGACTTTTCAGAAGTTTAGCTTATATTGTCAATCTGACAATCTAGGAACAAGTGATGTTGTCTGAGGTTTACCTATAACCTTGTCACGGATCAGGCATGCCAAGGCCTCAAACCACCCCAGTGTCTCTCCAGCCAGCACTCAAGGAAAGGACAGTGCCACAGATGGGCTCGCTGAACGGCTTGCATGCACAGGTCCAAAGAAATAGCCTTTTCATATTAAAAATTGATCATTTTCTCTAGAGTTATTATACAATATATGTTTCTACATACTGAAATGCCTACCTGAAAATCAGTAACTGATAAATTGTAGAATATTGCACATATTTATGTTCACCTTTTAAACACATTCTATTTTCTCCATCAAGTGAATTATCTAACAAAATAAAAACAAAGATATATGTAAAAAATAACAACAGGTCCCCTGTAATGGACAGAACAATTTTTAACAGAAACATTTCTTTCAATACTACATCATTTTAAAGAAATCCTGCAGTTCAATCATTTACAGGAAGTTGCCAAGTCCCTAAGTGCAATGTAACTTATTTTTAAGTGATAAGAAATGTTTACACTACATATATATATATATATATATATATATATATATATATATATATATATATATATATATATATATATATATAATCTTTACACTATTCTTTCAGAAATGGGAATTTTTATGGAGATTTACATACTACATTTAATGGAAATTGTGAAATTCGTGATAACTATGAAGAAAATACAGCTTTACGTATAAAGTCCCGAATGGATTAGCAAACGGTTACTTGGGGAGCGAGGGGAGAAAGCTCAACACCTAGAATTATTGACCCTGTACACTACTAATCGCAGACTTAGATAACAGGATGCAGGACTGCTGGTTATTCCAGGGTGAATAAAAATAATACGAGAGGAAGGGCCTTGTCTTGTAAAGCTCCTAAACTCTCTTAAATTCTGTCAGGGAAGCTGAGACTCTTTTAAATCGAGATTTATAATGTAATTTTACAAAATAGCTTTTTTTTTTATCCTAGTTTTCCAATGAATGTTTTTTTTTCTTTTCTTTTTTCTTAAATTAGACTTTATCTCAGCTTTTCTAATTTTACAATTATACTATTTTTGATTGTTATTAATTATACTACTTTTTTAATTCCAGTTGTATTATGTTTTTTTTACTCTTAATTATCATATTTTTAGAATTTCTGTTTTATTAAATTTTGAATTATACTGTTTTTAATTTAATTGTTTAATTGTTAATTTTTTTGTGTGAAGCACTATATGGGATTCTTGTGATGAAAGGGGATATAGAAATGTGAGATGTATTGTAGCTTGCATGGGGGAAGGCAGCAGCAGGGCTGGTAGGTGCCGTAATCACATACAAAGACATAAGCCCGATATACTGTACGCTCCTTGCAAAGGAGCAGACTCTTTTGTACAGCGGTATCTGCACTATGCTTTAGTGCGAGAGGTCCAGGATTCGAGCCCGACCTCCTCCTGTGTGTGGATTGCCTCGCATTGTGTGATGCTCCTGCCTGCGGGAACCAAGATTGCTACACTGGTGTCAGAAGTGGACGTAGGTACCCAGCCTGGTGAGCAAGTCCGGGGCAGACTTGAGGCTAGCAGGGGACAGTGTATCATGCATGGGAGAAGGCAGCTACAGTATTATATTGTATTGTAACATCCCCCAAACACACCACTGCTATGTTAAAAATTCCAAACCCCCCTTCTTTTAATCATATACTGTGCTGCACCTGTAGGAAGTTTGATATAACGCCACCATAGCACTGGAAAAAAAACACTGACACATTATTTATTGCTTGAATCTTTCCCCCTGTGAAAAGACAACAAAAACTAAGATAAAAAGCCAGTTTTTAAAAAATAGAACAATTACGCAGATGTGATCCAGGTGGACGGTATACAGATGTTAGACATGTTATTCTAGGTTCCCGTGTGTCACTGTGTCAGGTTTCTATAGCTGGAGATGCGTGACTCATCTCTGATTCAAATCAAAGTTTATTTGTATAGCGCTTTTCATGGCAGAACAATCTCAAGGTGCTTAACAGAAAACAACAGTTTTCAACTGCAAAAACCATGAAAACAACCATGAAACAGCAATAAGGTGTAACGCAAGATAACACCGCTTGTTATAAGTCAGTACGATACATTGTGATGGAGTGTACATTCCAGATCAAACTTGGGCAGCTTATATTCTTATATAATACACCACACAAGGTCATTAACCAGAAAGACAGCAGGCAATTCGTTACTATAATAGAGATAATATATTATATATATAGATATCTATGATATATATAATATATAGATATATATATATATATATATACACATCACAGTGCCTATAGAAAGTCTACACCCCCTTGAACTTTTTTCACATTTTGTTGTCAGTGCCTCATAGTTTCAAATAAGGATTTTTTTTCCACTTACCTACACACCATATTCCACACTGTTAAGGGGAAAAAAGGTGTTTATTGAGAAATTATTATATTAAAAATACAAAGCTGAAAGATCATAATTGGATAAGTCTCCACCCTCCCTGAGTTAATACTTGGTGGAAGCACCTTTGGCAGCAATTACAGCTGTGAGTCTGTTGGAATAGGCCTCTACCAACTTTGCACACCTACATTTGGCAATATTTGACCATTCTTCTTTACAAAACTGTTCAAGCTCTGTCAAGTTCCTTGGGGAGCATTGATGGACAGCAATCTTCAAGTCATGCCACAAATTTTCAATTGGGTTTAGGTCGGGGCTCTGACTGGGCCACTCAAGGACATTTACCTTTTTGTTCCTTAGCCACTCCAGTGTAGCTTTGGGTCACACTGTGGATGTTAGAAAAGTGGCATTCAGAACCTTTTTTACACAGAGAATTGTGAGTTCAACTCCCCAGTAATGTTGTTGAAGCTGACACCCTGGGATCCTTCAAGAAGCTGCTGTTTGTAAACTTTCTTATGTTCTTATGTTCTCAACTGAAAGGTGAAGTTCCGTTCCAGTTTCAGCTTTCTTGCAGATGGCAGCAGGTTTTCCTCAAGAACTTCTTTGTACTTTCCTCCATTCATTTTCCCTTCTATTCTAACAAGTGCCCCAGTCCCTGCCGATGAGAAATATCCCCATAACATGATACTGCCACCAACATGCTTCACAGTGGGGATGTTGTTCTTTGGGTGATGCACTGTGTTGGGTTTGCACCAAACATAACGCTTTTCATTTAGGCCAAAAAGTTCCATTTTAGTTTCGTCAGACCACAAAACGTTTTGCCACATGGCTACAGAATCTCCTGAGTGGTTTTTTGCATACTTCAAACTAGATTCAAGGTGGGTTTTCTTGAGTAATGACTTCCTTGGACCATACTTCGTGCTTGTGATATTGTTGTCGCATGCACACTTTGACCAGTCTTGGCCATAAAAGCCTGTAGCTCTTGTAAAGTTGCCATTGGCCTCTTGGTAGCCTCTCTAATCAGTCTCCTTCTTGCTTGGTCATCCAGTTTGGAGGGACAGTCTGATCTAGGCAGGGTCTTAGTGGTGCCATACACCTTCCACTCCTTAACAATCGTCTTGATGGATATTCAAGGCCTTTGAATATCACCTTGGTGCTCATGGTTGAGTCTTTGCTTTGAAATGCACTACCCAGTAGAGGGAACCTACAGAAACTGCTGAATTTATCCTGAAATCACGTGAATCACTACAATTTAATACCACTTAACTTGGTGTGTGATTTTGAAGACAATTGGTTACACCTGAGCTAATTTAGGATTGCTAATACAAGGGGGGTGGACACTTATCCAACCAAGCTAATTCAGTTTTTATTTTTTATTAATATTCTACAAATTTCTAGAATATTTTTTTCACTTGGAAGTTGTGGGGTAGGATGTGTAGATAAATGAGAAAAAAACTGTTTTAATGCATTTTAATTCCAGGCTATAAGACAATAAAAGGTGAACATTTTGAAAGGGGGTGTAGACTTTCTATAGGCACTATATATATATATATATATATATATATATATATTTATTTATTATTATTTCAGTTGTTTGCAGAAGTATTCACCCCATACCAATAATGTCACATTTTGTTGAATTACAAATAACGTGTGTACAGTTTTTCAAACTAACTTACTTTATTCAAAGCTCTAATGGTTAAACTTAACACTTATATGAGGAGGAGGTTTGTGACAGAAATACAGTGAGTTCTGGTGATAAATCTCCCTCCCGACCTGTGAGGGCGCTAAAGAACGGGAGGAGAAGTATCTGGAAGGGCTGGCCTGACAGTTCGTTTCTGGGACCGGGAAGTCATTCAGCCTGGAAACAAGCGAGACTCTGTTGTAAGACCGTATTAACCTGAAAGGTAAACGACGGGCAGCTGCAAGTAATAAGGCAGCTGCAACCGTTTACCTAGATGTCATGTGGGAGTACATATAGTAACGCTGATCTTTTCCTTCGTTTGGGTTAAACGGTGGGAGAGAGAAGGACTGAGAGAGGAGCTCTCGGAGTTTAAAAAAACAAATACGAGTTATGTGTTATTTTTGTCTGTCAGTGTAATTGTCTGTTCTTTGTCTCACAAATAGACAGTTAAAGCACACCCCGGAGCTGTCGCTAGGAATAAGCACTGTCCGGAGCATCACTGCACTGAGCACCTGCATGTCTGCACTCACCCAGGACTGGTGACCATGTCGTTGTTTTTGTTCAGGTCTGTGCCCTGTTTTTCGTTATCCCTGTGCTTTACACATTGTTGTGTATTGCCGGGAATTTATTCTTTGACGGTCACCAGACCTGGAAAAGAGAACAAAATAAACACATATTCACCGAATCACAGTTGTCTGCTTATCACTCCTGCACCTCATCACCGCTACACCTGTTCCCCTTACCAGCCACTTTGCCACATGTGGTGTCAGATCCGGGATGGACCACAACGCACTAGAGGAGCTGCTGCAGGCTCTAGAAAGCAAGCGAGATGCAGAGGAGAGAAGGAGGGAGGAGCGCTACACAGCATTCATTGAACAGGTAGGGCTGGCCGTTGCAACAGTAGCGACCCCTACCGCAACATCGCTGATGTCGCCCCCGAAGGCACAGGCGATGAAAATGACGGTGGAGGATGACCCGGAGGTGTACTTGGTGACGTTTGAGCAGCTAGCTACAGTGGCGGGATGGCCGCTGGAGTTCTGGGCAAGCCAGGTAGGACCCTGCCTGCCTGGAGAGGCTCAGGCAGCCTACCAAGCCCTGAGTGACCAGTACGCCACCGACTATGACCTGGTCAAGCAGGCTATCCTCCGCCACCTCAACATAACTGCAGAGACCCATCGGACGCGATTCCGGGAATTCCAGAGAGCCCCGGAGACACTCCCCAAGGTGGTCGCAGAGCGGTTGTGCGACCTTGTGGTCCATTGGCTGACCCCCGAGAAGAAGACCGCTCACAGATGGGGGAAGCAATTGTGGTGGAGCAATTCTGCCATGTGGTCGGCGTCGAAACCCAGGCGTGGATACAGCGCCACAACCTTGACACCCTGGGGGAGGCGGTCAAATTGGCCGAAGATTTTGAGGACTCCCTGACGTCGGCCTGGGTTAGGATCCTGTCAGTCCCTGCCCTTTGCAGTAACCAACCTATCCCTCCCTCTCCTCCAGCACCAGCACCACCACCCTCGTTTCCAGGACCAAGACCTCCAAGAACGCCGACCCCATTGGGCCCCCTTGCCGCCCCCCCATGGAGACTGAGGTTGGCCCCCAGCTGGGGTAGAGGTGTTTCCCCTGTCCCGTTGCCCTACCAGCAGCGGGACAGATATTTGACCTATGTTCCTTCTGTCCCCCCTCTCTGTTTCAGATGCAACCAGCCAGGACACAGGGCCAGGTCATGCCCCGTTGCCATGGAGTGTGACGTGGCTGCGTGCAATTGGGCACTTGAAACTGGTAAGCATGGGGAAAATGGTCGGGAGGGGCCCTGTCTGATTGACGTTGTTTTAGGGAATGTGAAAACCCATGCGTTAGTGGACACAGGGTGTGAGCAAACTTTGATTAGGACAGCTCTCTTGGGCGGTGTGTCGTGGCAGCCACAAGGTCAGATGGCCATCTTCTGTATCCATGGAGACATGGCGGCATACCCCACATTAAAAGTATATTTATCAGTAGGACTGATAAAACGTCACCTTGTAGTAGGGGTGGCGGAAAGGTTGCCACACCCAGTTATTCTGGGCTGAGACTGGCCAAAATTCAAACAATTGATGCAAATAGTGGCAGTCTTAGCCACACACGTAAACGTGGCAGAAAAAAGGAACAGATTGGTGATGAGTTTCCTTTTCATACTGAAATGTTTTTCCTTCTTTTCCATCCTAGAAAAACAAATAAGGAGAGACGAACTGTGAAATGGGAGGGAACGTCTTTGAGACAAGGCTGGGGTCTGGGGGGAGAGTGCTGCAATGGTAACAAACGCCAGTCGAAGGGAGTGGGAACGCAGTGCGACCGAGAGGGCGAGGTTACTGGACCAACTAGGAAAGAGGTTATTCCAGCCCCTCTCAATGTACCGGACCTGTGGTACTCAAGCGCGGACATAGTGTGGGGCCAACATAACGACCCGTCACTGGTGCACGCTTGGGGACAGGTCCAGTCCATTGAAGGTAAGGATGTTGATGGCGCTGGGGTGCTAGTATATCCACATTTCAGTATCAAGGGGCAATTACTGTATAGGGTAAACCTAGCCGCAGGCATAGGACAGCCTGTAACACAATTGTTGGTTCCCCAGTCTTGTCGGATCGAGGTCATGAGGCTGGTGCATGATATGCCTTTTGCGGGGCACCTCGGAGCTGACAAGACAAGGGAATGGATATTGGCTCAATTCTATTGGGTAGGTCTTTGTACTGATGTGTCGAAATATGTAGCCACACGCCCAGACTGCCAGCAAGTAGCACCAGCTCGAGTGCACCCCGCCCCTTTGGTCCCACTGCCGATTATTTCCACTCCTTTCGAGCGCATTGCAATGGACATAGTGGGCTCTTTGCTACCTTCTGACTCCGGGTATATGCATATACTAGTGGTGGTGGATTATGCAACGCGATACCCGGAGGCAGTTCCATTGAGGTCCACTAGTGCCGCTGCAATAGCCACGAGTTAGTGCAGATTATGGCTAGAGTAGGGATCCCCAAGGAGATTTTGACCGATCACAGAACCAATTTTTTGTCCAATACGTTACAGCAGGTGTACAAAATATTGAAAATAATTCCCATCAGGACATCCGTTTATCATCCACAATCGAACGGTCTGGTGGAACGTTTTAATCGTTTAAAACCTGACTGAAATTCCTCATAAATCATGTACTGCTAGGAAGGTATTAAGTTGGTTAGCTACCACTCTCTCTAAAACTTTAGATAGAAAGGGGAGATTAGAAATAAGCCTAAAGTTGTTAAGGATTTTGGGATCCAGGTTGGTTTTTCAAGCAGTGGTTGTACTACCGCAACCTTGAAGGAATTGAGAGCTATTAATAATATTTAAAGCTGTATTATTAATCCTAGAAAAAACTTCTTTAAGCAGTTTAGTAGGAATGGGGTCTAAAGCACATGTTCTGGATTTTGTCTTACCAAGTAAATCAATTAAATCTAGCTGATTAATTCAAGTGAAGTATTCAAAGGTTTGTTCCGGTGTAGCAGGACCTAAAGAAGTAGTTTTGTCAGTGTTGTAGGACGGCTTGTTTAAATTGCCTGTACTATTAAATATCTGATTTTCTTATATCAAGGATTTATTTTTTTTATTAAAGTAGTTCACAAAATCAAGACTACTTGCTGGTGACAGTGCACCCAACGAGGGCTCCTTCTGCTGGTTTGTTATTTTCTCTATTGTTAATCGAGGATTATCTCTATTTGTTTCTATACTATTTAAGTAATAGGCTGATCTAGCTGAAGACAGAGCAGCCTTATATTTCAAGATATTATCTTTCCAGAAGAGTAAGAAGACCTGTAATTTGGTGTCTTTCCGTCTATGTTCCAGTTTCCAACATGTACGTTTAAGTGAATGTGTAGTTTCATTAAACCATGGGGAGAATCTTTTAAAAACCACTTTCTTATTTTTGATAGGTGCTTCAGTATGAAAACTATCGCTTAGGATAGTGTTATAATTATCTACTAGCATATCAACTGATCCTGACTGAATGGGAGCTTGAGTAGGTAAGGCTTCCAAAAATATATCAGTAGTTAGTGAGTTATAAGGATGAAATTTACTTTAGCACATTGTGTGCCTGGTAGAACTAGGTTGTGATATTCCAAAAAGGATGGCAGAATGGTCTGAAAACACGAGGTCTGTAATTAATAGATTTTGAATATCTAAACCGTGAGTAATGACTAAGTCTAAAGTATGGCCATTAATATGAATGGGGCCAGTAACATGTTGAATACACTGAAGCATCTGTGTGAATGCTGGTACTGAGGACAGTGTAGCTCAGCACAAAGGTACTGTACCCAACTATAAAAACAATGTCAAGTAGACAAATGCTTCAGCTAGAGCTTTCTTCGTGTACTAGTTAGAAACTGTACATATTGGTGTTTTTATGTCAGTTAGAGAGGGATAGGCCCACCATTGGACAGCATTATTATAAGTCTTTTAACAGTGGGCAATCAAGAATGGAGTAGAGGGGTGTAAAGGTATAGAAGGTACGGGTGGTGGAATAGAGGACTGTACCCAGCCATTGCATAATAAAAAAATGACATAACATGCACGTAAAATTTAATCACATTCAGACAAGCAAGCAGGGCTACATCACTTGTCAATAACACATGGAGTGTAAATAAATTTCAGTCACAGTGAAAGAGGCACCAGCATTAAGATTGCCCACACTAATAATAATGGATTTCAAAGCCTTGGTTATCCCTCCTTTATATCAAAATGATTGTTAAGTACGGTGGGCCTCCTGCCCTGCGTGTGAGCGAGAGCTGCGGAGGGTGAGTCTCAGGAGAGCCTGCTCCCTTGCTGGGGGAGCAAGTCCAAATTAAATGAGCGATCATGATGGAGACAGGAAGTGCTTTGGGTGCAATGGAATTGCACCAAGACATCATAGCAGATCATCTAGCTGCATTGTATTACAGCTGACTGAAACGATAATCTTCAGGGTGTTGTTTGTTGGGCAGGCTGACTCAGGATAGAGGTTTGGAGGTAAGGCTGTTCTTCTCTTGCCAGCTTGCTTTCAGTTTTAGTCCTGAGCTTCAGGAAACATCCAGCTGTTTCTAGCGATCACTCTGTGAGGTCTATAGCCAGACAGTCCGCTGGCATGGGTTCAGTTTTGCTCAAATTAAATGCAGTATCTACTACTGATGGTTATTTTAGAGAGCTGCTTAATGTCACTGAGTCCTTTCAATGCAGACTGTGAGTATATTGGTTTTATTTAATACAAATGTTTTACTTTTTGTAATCAGTTAAAGCTGTAATGTCAAAACCTTCAGCTGGTCAGTCTGCTGGTGGTTACACTGGTGTACAAGAAAAGTCAGACAGGTGACATTTGTTTAATAAATTAAATACAGAGAACACATGATGGATGTGTAATGCATCTATCTGCCCATTGAAGTAAGTGAAACGCTGCTCAGTGGCTGGCTAGTGTCAGTGACTAGAAGATAAAATAGACTGTCCTGCCATTCAGATAAACACTCCCTCTTAGACCCCCAGTGGTTTTCTGCGCTCACTCAATCTGCCCCTTATAAAAGTTTCCCATAGTAAAAGCATAGCGACATTTACTAAGCATAGTGAAAGCATAATGAAATGTTAGCATTGTGCCAGAGAGCTATGGTAAAGCATAATAATAAATATGGCAAACCATGGTAAACTATGTTAAATGTATAGGATAAAGCATGGGAAAACTATGTAATTACTGTCAAAATGAACAGTGGTAAACTTTTATAAGGGCTATCCACCCTCACTCTCAGTCTCCCTCTCTTAATGCATATCTCTCTCTCCCCAGGACTCCATTGTGTACCCTGAAGAGAGGCTCCACGGCTCATAAGTTGCTGTGTACCATCACCAGTAACAGCAGCTATGGGGCAGGGGCGAGTCAGGAGCTACATGACTTAGTTTCTTAGTTAAGACCTCTTCATTTCCACAGATGATTTTATTTTGCATTGATACCCCCCTCTCCCCCTCCTGTCCCATCTCCCCCTCAACTCTCCCACTAGCCTGCCCTCACTACACTTCCTGGAGATGACGCTGACCCCCAGAGGGGGGAACCACTGTCTGTAACCCCATCCCACAAATAATTTTCAAGCAAATTTCAGTAACATACTAAGAATAAATTTACAAGGACATTACTTGGAGTTATTCAAATAGGATTTTTTTTTTTTCTTTTCTACTTACATCCTTCCTGTTTAGCTTTCCTTGTCCTGGAGTTTGTTGACTAATTCCAGGCGGCTTGGATGGTGTCTTGCAAACATATCCATTGTATGTTCTAAATTGATGTCCATGTCCTAATGGACATGCATGAAGGCCAAACCTGTCAGTCTTTCATTACTCATGGTACTTCTTATGTATGTCTTAAGCCTCCTGATTGCTGACACTGATCTGTTTCTGCTTCTGTGTTACGTCTGTGTGTCTGTCTCCCACAAATTCTAGGCTGGGTAACTACTGTTACAATCTTCTCAACCAGATTACTTGCTGAAGTAAAATAGGTTGAATGGTGAAAATCAATGTTTGCTCTTTCATCTAATATGGTGGATTTAATATCCTCAATATTGATGTAGGTAGTGGTCTTATCCAGTGATGTTCTCTGTAACTTGGTGGTGATGCCACTAGTAAAAGCTAGAAATTTTTATGCCAGTATTAGTGCAGTGATGAATTCAAAATTCATCATTGAATAGTAAAATCCATTGGCTTTAGAATTTGGATTCAGCATTCCACTCTTGGTCTCCACTTCCTTTGGTCCAGTCCTTAGTATTTAGTATTGATTCATAGAGTGTGGAATACACAGGCATTCAGTCTTTGAACTCATTTGGTTTGGCTTACATCAAGAATTTTATTTAGTTTCGAATTTGGAAGCAATTCCAGTATTCGTTCCTGTAGCAGGGACTGACGCTCACCAGTTGAATCTATCATGTGTTTAATGCTTTGAACTTTGCAAGTCTAAACTACACAAAGGTGTGTATACAATGAGTGTATAAAGCATGTGGATACTGATTCCCAGTGAGTGCTGAGGCAGCTTTGTTCGTGCCTGCCATGTTTCCAGCTCTCCCATAGTACTGATCTACGCAGCATGTCTTGTCCAGGCCAAAAATCCTAATTATTTTTAAAATCAAGTTTGCAGCTGCTTGCCTGAGACACCATCTCCATGCTCCCAAAATCCCACAAAATCTGATATCATTGTTTTAGTCTACATAGCGTAAAACAAGAGGCAGTTTCTCTGTGTTGCTTGAATCAATGGCTTTGTCAGTAACAACTGAGAATTGGCCACACTGCTATATATCACTGACAATTTATGTTTGAATCCAAGATCCACAGATTCTAATGATTTCATGTTGTATTGTCTTGGACTGACTGATACGTGGCATTCTTCTTGGCTGTTTTGAAGTGCTCCTCCAAGACTGTCACCTGCGTCAACTCTAAAGTTTAGCAGGGCATGGACATTCCCATTCTCTGCATCACATGTTGCATCATCTCTGTGACGCCTTGTGACAGAAATACAATGAGTTCTGATTGAAAATCTCCCTCCCGCCCTGTGAGGGCGCTAAATAGCGAAAGGAGAAATCTCTGGACGGACTGGCCTGACAATTCGTTTCCAAGATCGGGAAGTCGGTCGGCCTGGAAGGAAGCGAGACTCTGTTGCAGGAACGTATTGACCTGGAAGGTAAATGAGGTAGCAGCTGCAAGCAATAAACGCAGCTGGAATTGTTTACCAAGGGGTAAACGCTAATCTTTTCCTTCGCTTGGTTTACGAGGAACAGGAAGGACCGGGAGATTGTCCGTTGAAATATAAAATAATTTGTGAGTGTTTTGTTTGTTTGTGTGTTTAGTAACTGCCTGTGTCTTTTTGTAATCACGAGACAGCTAGGCACGAATCCGGAGTTGTCGCCTTGAGTCAGCACTAAACCGGATCATCGCTGCACTTTTCACTCACTGTCTTTAATAAATTATTACCCACCACGAGCACTACAGCACGCACCCGGACTGGTGACCGTGTCTTGTATTATTGTAGGGCAGATAAATACCGTGTTATTTTGGTTGTGCAGAACTGTTTGGGTAAATATCCTCCATGCTTTACGCAAAAGTCTGTATTGCAGGAGGTTTATTGTTTTGTTCACCAGACCGGAAATTACAAAAATAAAGTCTTTCTAACTGGATTACAATTGCCAGCCTGTGGCTATTCCTGCATTGCATCACCCCATCACCTGTACACAATCAGCAGCCACTTTGCCACACCCCTTAAAGATGCATTTTGTTTGCCTCAAAGAATCACTGTTTTCAATACATATTTAGGCATCTGTCTGTTTTTTTCCACTCTTTCTAGTTCAACTACTGATGTACAGGTGTATTAGTGTGTTGCATTACAGATATTAAATTATTGCCAAATATTACTGCTGCTTTCTGGAATTCTAATTTTTCTTGGCATTCTTTCAGTTTTATAACTGATGAGCCTCATATTTTTAAAGGACGGCTGTATAACCTTTCAAGTTTCTCTGCATTTTTTTCTTGTTTTTCTGCCAAAAATCACACAATATTTGCAATTTATCAACTGTTGAATAAAGCAAGTAAGGAAATTGTAAGCCATTTTGTTGTAACACACTTTGGGAATTCATATTTCTCATAAGGCTGTCATGACTGCATAAAAAGCTCATATCGCTTTTCATCTGCCCAATTTCCATTCTCAGCATCTAATTCTACAAAGACGAAAGTTTGTTTTTCTTTTGTTTACTTCTGTTATATATTTATTTCATAAAAACATTTAGTAAATTATACAGCTCACAATGCCTAGAAGCCCGGTATTGTTTTTTGGGAGGGCAACATTCTTTCAGTGCACTTTCACTGAAAAATGCATAAATAAAAATGCCATCAGATTTACAGTATATTTTATTTAGAAAAATAATAAAATAAAACATATGAAATTATTTTTTTTTTATCATATATTTTTGCATATTATTTGTGGCAGTGTAAGAGCGTGTGTGGAGTGATTTAAGAGAACCACAGTAATTTCACACTTAATATATTCCAAAATAGTATTTAAACTTTAAATCTAAAATATGTAAAAATGGTAAAAAGCCAAATATCAATAATATGCAAGTGACATGTGTTTAAAAAAAACTTTAAAAGAAAAAAAATCTTTTGCATTTAAATAAATTTTTTTTTTTTTTTTTCTAGTCTAATCAACTATTACATTGGCAACTAAATTTTATTAAACTAACTTTATGGTTTCATTTCAGGTTCATAAGACTTAATAGCTTAAAAACCTTAAAGGTGTAAAGCAGTGTAATTTGTTTTTCTGTGCCTTGTCAGGGGATCTTTTCACAACCATCCAGGGGTGCGTTCAATAGCCAGAGTGCCACAGTAACGTTTTCCATGGAACTCCCTCTTATCCGAGAACGCTTCAGTCTGAGGAGCTGCTTGCCTTGCTGCTACCTAGTATAAACAAAGTACACACGTTCTGATTGCTTGAACTCATTGGTTGCATCATGCTCGAGATCCAGATCTTTTCTACAACTGGCCAGTCAGATCAACTTTCTCAGACTACAGGTAAGAAGAGGTGAGATCATGAAGCAAAGCACCGGTGCAATGTTGTTTTTGGAACACACCATATCCGAATTGTTACTTCATTTAAAATAAATGAATAAAAACATCTCAAATGTCAACAGTCAATTGAGTTATATTTTTTCTGGCTGGTTCACGTGACCCGCTCTAAATCCGCGCCTGGGCCACTGCAGCTCATCAGCAAGACAGGCCGCAGCAACCTGCAGTGCAAGGAGAACACGGGTCAGATGAAGATGCACCAGCACTCGCTGCAGGACCCCTTCAGCACCTTTATGGACATGTCCTGACCCTCCTTCCTGCTCACCTTTCGTGCTGGATGGTGTCTGGTCTGATCTGGTGGATCATCGTGTTCCAGAGGGGGAACACAGCCCCACAGCAGGGCAACAACGGGTGTCACCTCCGTCTGCACCTTTCCTCTTCTCCAGATGCAGACCACCATCAGCTACAGCGTGATCTCCTACCTGCCCGGGGAGATCAAGAGGGGGCACAGATTCATCCCCAAGCTGTCCCAGGCCAGCACAACCATGGACTTCCAAATCGACTTCACCAGGTCAGGAAGGCAGGGTAGGGAAGGGAGAGGGGGCTGGGAATGGGAGGGGCAGTTCATTGAGTCTCTGCAGATTGCATTCCTGTAGAGGCAGTGAATAGAGGAAAGTCGATGGTGTATTCAATATGTGTTTCAAAGTTTACAAAGAAAGGGAGATTCTGTAGAAAAAATAGGCTTCCATACAATGATACCCCAGTACGGCAGTAACAATGTCAGGGTCCTGCAGTGCAGAAGTCAATTGCCACCATTTGGTACTCAATTGAAAATATGAGGGAGGACATATTTTCCTCCTCTCTTCTCTGCTCCCCTGACAGTTTCAGCAAGACTGTGGAGGTACCCACCCCCCACTGCAGCTCCAAGAATCTGAGCAGCCTGTCCTGATCACAGAGGAGTCCATCGGGGGCGAGTCCATGGAATAGAGGCTCAACGGACACTTCTGCCTCTTCTGGCTGCAGGTGCAGATGGACGAGACCCACTTCTCAGCTGGCAGAGTGGACGAGCTGGACTGGCACAGGGTACTGGGGGACAGTGCACAGACACAAGCACAACAGACTAGCTTCTCCCATCACTGAGGACAGGCTTATATCCAAGGGCAGGCAGTATATACAGGGCAGGCAGTTGCTGATTGAGGGAGTGTACAGCACAGTGGATTGACAGAGGTAAAGGACATGCTGCTGCATCACAGACCATTTTCATAGCTTTTTATAACTGTGTTTTTAAAAGAAGACACCAGCCATTCTAAATTAAATTCTAATTAAATAAAATTTAAGAAAAATATGGTCTCATTTTGAGACTGATACTCTGTCTGTTTAGTCAAAAGAGCCAGGGTTATGGTTAGCTTCCGGTCCTTTTATTACTGTCATTATATGCATATCTCATCCAGAAGGATTTTTTACAACTGAAACAAAGAATTAAACTTTTTCTCAAAACTCATTTTTAAAACTAATTCCTGTGCAAGTTAATTTCCTGATGTTAGCCACCAGGGGGTGCTGTCTGTCCAAGTCTCTGTTTGCCTGTTTGATTGAACACACCAAAGGTATTCAGGTTAAATAATATTAAACAACAACGATCTTCGTGGCTGTGGTGTGAAAACTCCCACAATTGTAATATTAAAATAACATCGATTTTGAATTAAAAAGAGATCAATCAAATGATACTACAGGGCAGATTAATCAAAGGGAAATCAAACTGTTTTAGGTTACAAAATGAATTCTAGATAACTGATGGGCAATAAAGAGTGAAATCACCTATGAAGGTTAGAGGAGCAAGCCCTTTCTGTTAAAATCCATACTGGTTTTGTCGAGTCACCTTCAGGCTCAGTCTCTGAATCAGCTGTTTCCCCTCCTGTGTTATCTATGCCTTGGTACAGCATAGTGCTGACTCATGACTTCACACTGCCAGCTCCAAGTAGTGCCTGTGTCATCACTGTGTCTCCTGACCCACAGAAGCATTGGGAGCCAGCTGGACAGTGCTAGGCGTGTGCATTAATTGACGATTGAAAATAACCAGGTTCTAAGTGTTGCAATTTATTAGAAACATAAGCAGTGCAAAGGTTTCCTCAAATATTTTTTTTTTTTTTTAAATAGAAGAAAAAATATCTACAATATATATTTTTCTAAATCCAATTTTTACTGTATTTTATTGAAAGAAATTTCCAATATATGTTTACTTTTATAAATATTTTGTCAATATATTTGTATCTTAAACATATAACAATGTATTTTCAGAAAAAATACATACAGTGTGTGTGTGTGTGTGTGTATATATATATATATATATATATATATATATATATATATATATATATATATATATATATATGAAAAAGGGAAGAGGTTGGGCGTGAACCAGTGACCTTGCACACTGCAAGCTAAAGAGACCTGGTTAATTCAGGTTTTACTGTACAACAGTATGTATTTAAGGGCTTCTGGAAAGAAAAAGAAAGAAAGAAAGCCATTAGAAGGAAATAGTGGAGTGAAAGAAATGGAAACCTGCAATGACAGATTTGGGACCAGCCATATCCTTGGGCTCCAGTCCTGCAGCCTGCCTCAGTGGTGCTGCTGCTTCTGTGAACAGATGCCTGACAGCTAAACCACTTCCACTGCAGAGTGAAGAGGAAGATCTGTCTGTGAGGTTGAAGAAATAGGTTTGGAATGCTGTGATATTACATCTCTTTATTGGGGGCATTTTCATGGCATGGTATAGGATTTTGACCTCGTAAATGAGGGAACTGGTTCAGTTGTGAACCAGAGGGAGAAGTGCTTCTTAATGAAGAACAAATCTGAAATGCTGCAACATCAACGTAACTGCTCGCAATAATAATAATAATAATAATAATAATCACTGTGGGAAGAGAAGTTTTTGGAACAGGCAATGAGAGTACGAACATCTTAAATTAAACCAGACATACAATACAGAAGGTTCTCACAATCACAAAACAACTGCACAAGGTAAAAAATATCTGCATAAATAAAGAGCTTATTGGATTACAGCCAGATGCAATCTGACACATCTATAGGAGGGTAGGGGTGTATAAGTGGCTGCTGATAGTGAACAGGTGCAGAGGTGGTGCAGTGCAGAAATAATCTACCAATTGTAATCCAGTTTGGGAAAAAAAGGACAAGGTGTAATCACTTTATTTGTAATCCTGGTCTGGTGACCAAATAAGCTCTGTTAATACACAGTAATGTGTAAAACACAGAGAACAGAAAACAGGGATTATAGCCCTAAATAATAAAGACAATACTTGCCACATTCACCCATCCCGGTACGTGCAGTAATGCTCGTGGTGGGTGATAACAATTTATTATTTCTCATGACAGTTTTAGTGCAGTGATGATCCAGCCAGCTGTCTAGTGATACACAAACACAGACAGTTCCAAAGACTTCCCCTTTCGCTACTTAGCGCCCTCACAGGTCAGGAGGGAGATTTACAACCAGAACTCATTATATTGCTGTCACAATGACAGAGTCTCGTCTTGGTTTTGTGCAAAATCAAGGCAGTTGTTGTGTTCATCATGATGAATGGACAGAAAAACATGCCCAGCATGTTATCGACCCTCTTTAAAGAGGATCCTAAAAATGACTGGAAAAATTTAAGCAATCAACAAATCAACCCGGTGGTCATTCATATTCAAAAGAAGACTGCTGGTTGAAGTAATATAGATATCACAGGGGATAATTCAGTAGGTTCTCATGTATTTGTATTTATTTATTTATTTATTTAACCAGGAGAATTACCCATGGAGACAAGGCCTCATTTACAAGGCGGCTCTGGAAAACAATAAAAAGAACAATTGCAAAGTACAAACACAATAAAAAAAATTAAAAAAAACTACATATCCTTCCCCTCAGAATGACACCACCGGTTCATTCGAAACTCCTACACCCCCATGCCTTCCAGAGAGAAAAAGTCTGTGTTTTGATGCAGCTTTCCTGCTCGGTGGACTACCCTGAAGGCATAGGGCTGTAAGGCCAAGTACCACCGTGTGATTCTGGCGTTGCTATCGTTCATCCGGTGAAGCCATGCTAAAGGGGCATGATCTGTAACCAGGGTGAAGTGTCGCCCCAGGAGGTAGTACCGGAGTGCCTCGATTTCCCATTTTACTGTGAGACACTCCTTCTCGATGGTGCTATAATTTTTCTTGCGGGGAAGGAGATTCCTGCTGATATACAGGACTGGGTGCTCGCTTTCCCGAACCTCCTGCGACAACACTGCCCCGAGACCTGTCTCTGACGCATCCGTCTACAGGGTGAACCTCTTACCAAAATCTGGGCTGCATAGCACTGGTTTACTACACAGCCTCCGCTTCAAGGCGAGAAAGGCCCTCTGGCACGACTCCGTCCACTGAACCGTATTTGGGACAGCCTTCCGGGTGAGGTCTGTCAAGGGAGCAACGAGCATAGCGAAGCTCGGGATGAATTTTCTATAATAGCCCGCTAGTCCCAAGCACCTGGGTTTTTGTTGTAGGAACCGGCCAGTCAGTCAAGGCTTTCACCTTAGCAACTAGAGGTCTGATCTGGCCGCCCCCTACCCGATACCCCAAATACTCCGACTCACTCTTCCCAATGGCACACTTCTTTGGGTTAGCAGTGAGCCCCGCCTCCCGCAAGGATTGCAGCACTGCCGCCACCTTACACAGATGACTCGGACAATCCTCACTGTGGATAACCACGTCATCTATGTAAGCAGCGGCGTACTGCTGATGGGGCCGCAAGATGCAATTCATCATCCGCTGGAAAGTGGCGGGTGCTCCGTGCAACCCAAAGGGCATGGTCCTAAATTGGTACAACCCAAAGAGAGTCGAAAACGTCGTCCTCTCTCTAGATTCCGGAGTCAGGGGTATCTGCCAGTACCCCTTCGTTAAATCCAGTGTCGTCATAAAATGAGCTGTGCCTAGACACTCCAGCAACTCATCTACCTGGGGCATTGGATAAGCGTCAAATTTCGATTTCTCATTGATTCATCTGAAATCAATGCAAAATCGAGTTGACCCGTCTGGCTTATCGACTAAAACAATCGGACTGTTCCAGTCACTTTGGGACTCTTCTATTACTCCCAGTCTCAACATTTCGTCAATTTCCGCTTTTATTACCTGTCACGCTCAGGTATACGGTACGGCCTCTGGCGAACTAGCACCCTCGGCTCAATATCAATGTGATGATAGGCTACTCGACTGCCCCAGGACGGAAGAGAACACTTCGCCACCAGACTGCAAGCCTGACATTTCGGCTTTGGTGTCAGATTCTCAGCAATCTGTACCGATCCTTTTCTTGCCAACACAGAAAGATCAGGTCCCAGGTCCGTGGCGTCATCTGCATGCGCCACTAACAACGCCTCTGGTTGTAACCAAGGCTTTAAGAGATTGATATGGTAAATGTGTTTCTCTCTCCGTCGTTCCGGCTGGCAGATCTCATAGTCTACCTTCCCAACCTGGCGTGTAACCTCAAAGGGTCATTGCCACTTAGCCAAGAGTTTCGACTCAGAACTGGGTAATAATAGAAGTACCTTATCCCCCGGCTGAAATGTGCGCTGATGAAACCGGGCTCCTCGGTTATACTGTATCTCCTGCCTGTGCTGTGCCTGTTGCAAATTGTCATGCGCCCATTTCCCTACAGACTCAAGACGTTTGCGCAGGTCCAACACATACCGGACGGTATTGGTCGAATTGTCCTGCTTCTCCTCCCACATCTCTCTGACCAGATCGAGCACGTCCCGGGGTCTCCGCCCATACAACAGCTCGAATGATGAAAACCCTGTGGAAGCCTGGGGAACCTCTCTGATCGCAAAGAGAAGGGGAGGAATCAGCTGGTCCCAGTAACGCACATCACTACGAATAAACCTGCGCAACATGTTCTTAAGGGTCTTATTAAAGCTTTCCACCAAACCGTTGGTCTGAGGATGAAACACCGAGGTCCTAATGGTCTTAATTCCCAAAAGCTTACATGTTCCGCGGATTAGCCGGGACATAAAATTGGTGCCTTGATCAGTTAGTATCTCCTTGGGAATCCCCACCCGGGAGAAAACCTTTACAAGCTCGTTGGCAACAGACTTAGCGGACATAGATCGGAGGGGAATTGCCTCTGGATAACGCGTAGCGTAATCCAGAATGACAAGTAGGTGGGTGTATCGTGCCGCACTCCTCTCTAATGGCCCAACTATGTCCATCCCAATACGCTCAAACGGAGCTTCCACTAGGGGCAAAGGCACCAGTGGGGCTCGTGGAACGGCTCTAGGGCTGGCCTTTTGACATTCCCCACAACGCTCACAAAACAGTTTGACATCGCCATCCAGCCTCAACCAGAAGAACCATGACACAAGCTTTGCTTTAGTTTTATCCCTTCCCAAATGAGAAGACAGGAGAATAGCGTGAGCCAGCTGCAACAAATCCTCCTTAAAGGGCTGAGGAATGAGCAACTGATGATGCACTTCACCGGTCTGGGGTAATTTATCAACACGGTACAGCAGGTCTCGATAAATTTCAAAGTGGGGGTATGTGGCAGCGCGTCTGGGCTCGACCACCTGACCATTAACCACCGCTGCTTGGTCAAAGAGCCTGCCCAGCACGTCGTCACGCCCTTGCTCGAGTCGGAAGTCACGGGAGCGAGCTAAGAAATCAGCTCCCATGGCTTCCAACTCGGGGTCAGGTAGATCCCGAGTAGAGGCAGCCGAGCCAGACCCCTGCGCTGGCTCCGCGACCTCCCCCCCGGACTCTTCACCAACCGCCCCCACCTGAAACTTCTCCGACTCCCTCCATTGCCAGCCCTCATTCTTAGCAATCAGGCGCTCCCGTTTAGTTTTCAGAGGTTTGAATTTATGGCAAAACCATTCTGGATCGCGAAAGGGAAAAATCTCTCCAATTACTTCCTCTTTCTTAGCCAATAAAGAGGACGGGGCTGTCAGGACAGCCAACCAATCTTTAAACTGCTCACAGTCCCATCCCAGAACTACTGGTACCGGCAATCGAAGACATAATCCTACCTGCACATGCGTCACCTGCTGGCCAATAGCCATACACACATTGATCTTGGGATAGGAGCGGACATCCCCATGAATACATTTAATATGCACCCGTCCCAATATTCGTTTATGCCCCAGTGAGATTAGGCTCTCCTGTACTAGAGACTGACCACACCCTGAGTCCAGGAGAGCCTGGGTTTTTGTACCATCCACTGTCACAGGAATAACATAACCCTTGTGCTGAAGTGACTGAGGTAATTGAACGCGCCTACCTGGTCGGCTGAGGTCACACTCCATCACGGGGCAGTCCCGGGAGAGGTGGCCCACCTCCCTGCACATCCAACACCTCGGTGGGCTGGTTTCTCTACCCGAAGTTTTGGCAAAAGGGGGAAACACTGGAGCCATAAAAGGGGCGCGCCGATAAGGCATCCGTGCGAGACCCCGATCCGACACTGCAGCAGCCCGTGGGTATCCCCACCCTGCCCCAGTTCCCAGGCTGGGAGCTCCCCCCAACCAAATCTTGGACTACCCCTTCCCCCCAGTCCCTTCGCCCTTTCTGGGGCCAGTTGAGGGGATGATCCAGTAGCCTCACTCCTCCCGAGCAGTTTCACATGCGTTGGCTCTGCTGCCTGGTACTGCTCGGCAAGTTCGACCGCCAGGTTCAGCGTGTCTGGCGCCTGCCGCTGGACCCACAGCCAAGGTCCCTAGGCTAGACACGATTTAGGATGGCTGCCTTCAGCCGGGGGTAATCTACCATGTGCTCTGGGGACAGTGTCCTCACAGCTGCTTGAGCCTCCCTGGTGAGTTGGGGCAACACATAGCTAGCCCACTGGGCTTGGGGCCACCTGGTCAAGATTGCCATAGCCTCAAACACCTCCAAGTAGGCGTCCGGTCGATCCTCGGCCGTCATTTTGGTGGGTCTCTGGATGGAGTGGTCTGGAGCTGCGGGCCTAGCTGCCCCCTGCACTGCCGCGGTGAGCATCTGGCACAGGAGGTCCATCATTGTGGCAAACTGGGTAGCATCCATGCTAGTCTGCTCCTTCTGAATATGCACTGCTTGGGGCAGTGCCAGTAAATCCCACTTCTAACACCACGTGTGGAAGGGGTGTGGGTAATTCACTGACCAGGAGACAGACAGGTGTAATTGAAAACATCACACAGGTGCCCAGTTTTATTTTTAGGCCAGTTCTTATTTTTCCCCGGCAGAGGGCACTGTTGGCCGTGGGCTGCCTATCAACGATGATAGACAGCACCACGGAAATACCAAAGTTGGTAAGCGAACAGCAAGTGCTCTCACAGGTGCTCAAAGAAATAATAATGAAAACAGAAGGCGAAAAGAACAAGGGAAAATAAAACAGTAATAAAACTACAAATAAAAGGTGATGCACTCGGCAGTGTTATCCCGGTCGTCGCTACCCGCATGACCCGGATCACTGTCCTACTCTGTCGGCTCCCTGTCTGCTCTAAACAATAGTTCAGGGTCTGCCCAAGGGTTCCCTGCTGTCACTCTCTGACTTGTTCGCTGTTCTCAGCTGGTCTCTCCGTCCTCGACCAGCGCTTCCTCACACGCAGCGCGTCTACAAAGGCAGACCTGAGGAAACAGCAGAGCATTTTTTATATAGGGCTAGCAATCTGCCAAGACTCGCCTCTCAGCCATTCAGAGAAGAGGAAAGTCCACACACCTACCTTCCCACCTCCCCATGTCACTGGCATGACTCACAGGCGGTTGTTGGAAGGCTGCCGCCCTCTTCCTGCAGTACTGTGAACACGCCAACAGAGTCAGCACAGATCTCTCCCTGCTACTATATATATATATATATATATATATATATATATATATATATATATATATATATATATATCATATGGGAGATACTGAAATTGGAGAAGGAATTTATGAAAAAGACCTAGGAGTTTTTGTTGACTCAGAAATGTCTTCATCTAGACAATGTGGGGAAGCTATAAAAAAGGCTAACAAGATGCTTGGATACATTGTGAAAAGTGTTGAATTTAAATCAAGGGAAGTGATGTTAAAACTGTACAATGCACTAGTAAGACCTCATCTTGAATATTGTGTGCAGTTCTGGTCACCTCGCTATAAAAAAGATATTGCTGCTCTAGAAAGAGTGCAAAGAAGAGCGACCAGAATTATTCCGGGCTTAAAAGGCATGTCATATGCAGACAGGCTAAAAGAATTGAATCTGTTCAGTCTTGAACAAAGAAGACTACGCGGCGACCTAATTCAAGCATTCAAAATTCTAAAAGGTATTGACAGTGTCGACCCAAGGGACTTTTTCAGCCTGAAAAAAGAAACAAGGACCAGGGGTCACAAATGGAGTTCAGACAAAGGGGCATTCAGAACAGAAAATAGGAGGCACTTTTTTACACAGAGAATTGTGAGGGTCTGGAATCAACTCCCCAGTAATGTTGTTGAAGCTGACACCCTGGGATCCTTCAAGAAGCTGCTTGATGAGATTTTGGGATCAATAAGTTACTAACAACCAAACGAGCAAGATGGGCCGAATGGCCTCCTCTCGTTTGTAAACTTTCTTATGTTCTTCTTATGTTCTTCTTATATATATAGTATCAACTTTTTGTTTGATTATATTAACCTGGGTCTACAATTTATGTCACTCTTAGCAGCATATTATGTTACCTTTTCAGATGAGTTTACTTTCATATACAGGTGTGTGTTAACACAATATTGGACAAAGACTGTACGGGTTTATCACTAAGCATACAGTGGCAAGTCTGTTATTTTAATTTAAATTTAGGCTATATATTAACATATTAAGTATAATAGTCTCATATTAACTTATCATGCTTGGACTAAGCTTGACTTCTCTCTGTTTTTAAAAATTTCCCATGCACAAGCAGGTTTCAGACACCCTATTTACTTGCCAAGGCTAGTGCTTTAATGAATATGAATATGAAACTCTACTGTTAGTGTTTTTCCAAATTCACTGCATGAAGTCATTTTTGTCTCAAAGATCATCCCAACTAAAGTCACTACCTTTCTGATAAGAACTGTTACTGTAGACAACTTTTCTAATTTAAATGAAATGCTCGCTTCGGCTGCCAAGTTTTCATTAATTTCTATAATATAATGAAGAGAATGGACATTGCCCCATATACTCCCTTATTCTGGTACCAAAAGGTATTTTGTTTATTAATATTAACAAGATCACTCATTATAGAAAGTATCTTGGCTTTTAAGTTTCTGATCACCAAAAATTCCCGCTTCAACAGCCAAAACCAATTAGTCATCTCCAACACTGCTTTTACTTCAGGCAGGTAAAAACAAGGTCACAAAATTAGTTATTTTCCTTCAGTCAGTTTACTGTTTACTAAAGTTATTAAACACAGTTTACACTTTATTGTTTTATATTCAAACTTAACAGTTCCTCTGTTTTTATTACATTAAAACCATTATATAAACTAAACATTTATATTCTTTAGTTTAATTTATATTGTAATGTCTAAGACTTTTTGTTTAGTTGAAGACAAAAACTGAACTAATTCTTAAATTAATTAATTTAAATGCTCGCTCCTGCTTTTACAGTCTATTTGTATTAGAGAAATAATCTGTAACTCTGTTATTAGATCAGAATACTTTTTTTATTTAAAACCTCTATGCTTAGTAACAACACAATCAAATAAAATCAAATAGGTATAACATTAAGAACATTTGTTCTATCTAGAAAGGGTTACTTTTTTCTTTTTGACAAGTTTCAATACCTAGCCTCTGTGTTTAGTTCTCTCAGATGCCTGTTTCTGCCAAGGTTACAGGCTTCTGCACCAGCACCAGTCGTCACCAGCATTTTATTAAATCTGAAGCGAGTAAAAGTTCACACGTGGTGTTTTTTGTCAGCGTGACCTCAAACCAGTGCGCTCTCTTGCCACAGAATTACACACACTCTATAATACATATTTTTTACTGTTATACTGGACTTTTCAAAAACGTTTTCATATAAATATATTATATATAATATTATAATATATATATATATATATATATATATATATAATCTACAGTATCCTTTACAGTATTCCTTTAAACCAATATAAAGTATATTTAACATTATCTCAGATGTGTCTTAACAATTTGTTTACAGCATTGTCAGTGTCAAGCAGATCAACTCTTCTGTTATAATACACTTTTTATATGTTCTTTCAACTGTTTAATGTTTAAATAATTTTATAACATGTATTTCTAATTCAGATACATCAATATAGCAGTCTCTCCTAGAAACTGTAATTTTATTTTACTTCATTGATATACACAGAAGGCAAGAGGTTCATTTTAATTAGGCACCTGCTTGGCAGCAAATGCAACCTTGAATATTAAAACGTAGGACTGCTCATACATTTACTTAATCTTATTATATTAGGTTTCTTAATTATTTAAATACTTTTGTTTTTTCTTACTATAATCAAACCATATACCTATTCTAGTTCGATTGCTTCTGGCATATTAACTCTGTTCCATAGAGTTTGCCATTCTGCTCTCGCTGGATCAGAATGTTTGAACTCTGAGTCTAATGAAAAAAGATGCTTTTGCCTGATAAGGGAGGTTTGGAACTTTCAGCAGGTAGGCCTGACCTTTTGATACCTGGAGCGCTCTTTTCTAGACCTTACACTGATTTATTAAAAATGATAGAAAATACAGGATCCTCCAACATTACTATTAGCAATGTATGTCATTGTATAGCATCCAATTCAGATCTAATAAGTCAGCTCATTCCCCGCAAAATTCAAAAAAATCCTCCTGGCTCAGCTCAAAGTGGCTCTGCGAACACCACAACAGGCCTGTGCATCCAGCATTTTACGTCACAGGTGTGGGCGACCAGGGTCTTTACTTGATACCTGCAAGACACTTGTACACATTTGGCAGTTACACCCTCCTTACATTCTAGCTTAACCAAATGAGCCCATGTCACTGGATGACCACTGCCACAACCAACACATTCAATTTCTACATCTCATGAATCCACATTCAAGTGTGAAAATGATATCCCTTCAGGACTATTACATTTAAACAGAATTTGACAGTGTCTGACTAAGTGACTACAGGCTGGGCAAGGTTTGCACCTGGTCAGTGGTGATCCGCCTCTGCACTGGTCACATCCACGCATTAGAAAAGGATTGCTTTCAACTGCTCTGCTCAGAATCAGCTCTGTACCATGAACAATGGTTCTGGTAACAGTTTCCTTGACACATGCCATGTTGTTCACAGATGGTTATTTTAGGAGGCTCACCCTCCATCCAAAACACAGGTGTGGGCTAGAATTCACTATTTTTCATATCACTTGGTTGCCAACCTATTTTCTCTTGCACATCATCAGTGGGCAGACTCATTGTAACTGAATCTGGGTCCATTAAAGAACCGCTCACCCTAGCAACTGAGCCCTGCCATGCAAAGGGTTCCAGTGATTTATAGAACAAAAGGGACACGCCGAGGCCACCTGTGACATAATAATTACATTTAGTTTTCTTAATTAAATGTGTACATTTATTCCTCTTTGTTTTACATGCTCAAGCCCAACATTGGTCCCTAGCCTCTAAACTACGAGTAAAGCAGGGATGGTTGTATGTTTTTGCACATTATCATGAATAGCTAAAGTAAAATCATCCAAAAAAAAGTTCCAAGCAATGTTGACATCTGGAATAGTCCGAAATTAAAATTCTTGAAAGTTCTTTTATAGGTAATTTTAGATTTAAATGTAGAAAAATGAGGGCCTTGAATCATATTGTGGTTGCTAAAAGCATTACAAAATGTACCAGCCAAGTTGCAGAAAGCCAATCGTAAATAAAATGAACCACGAGTACCAATTCACTAGTGCCTAAAAAGATCTTGAGATAATGCCATTAATGACAGAATATAGGGCAGATGGTGGCCCATAACAAACTACTATCAGCATGGGTTGTGATTGCAGTTAGTATAAATGCAAACCATTGATTTCATTCCCCTTTGCAAAGTGTTCTTTTAAATGATCTTTTCCATATATTGCTACTCCACCAGCCTTGGAAGCTCAGTCAGCTCAAAAAAGCATTAGCTATTTTGAACTTGCAATTCACAATCTGGGATAGATTTCTTCAACCAGTTTTTAGTCACAACTGCAATATCAGGATTAAAATGGTTCAGACTCTATTGAAACTATTGATGTGGTAGAAACAAACAAAGGGAAAAGGGCAGTTGAGGCCAGAGGCATCTTGAATTCTATTATAAAATTTTAAATAGTGTATCCTGATTGGTCAGTACAGGTCACATGGTGGTGTTGCTATTATAGTATATCATCATGGGTCGGCACTTCTTTTCAAAAAGGGGCAAATCACTCATAGATTTCCATACTCCACTAGAATTTTAAAAAAGGTAGCCATATTCAAATGTATTGCAGTAAACATGACTGACCAGATTAATGTTAATCTTGACCTTTTGGGTAATCAGACTGTAGGAGAGATATTCAACTCGTATGAATCAGACACCAATGACACAAATTCAAGTGTTGAAATACAAAACCTGAAATATCTAGGCATTTTGAACTTATTGAAGCGCAGCTTCTGGGCATCGATAAATGAAAAGAAGAAAACAATACTCAAAGGAACACTGCCTGAGCATCGGGTGTCCTATTTGACTGGATAAAACAAAAATCAATAGAGTGAGTACTTCCTCTGCCTGACCTAAATAATCTGCTACAGGAATTTTATGCCAGTGTCCCTAGCTTAGAGGGACAGGGGTATTCAGTTTCAAGCTATGTGAACCTACAACAAGTTGGTCTAAAACACTTTTTAAATAGTCTAGCCATAGACTGCAAAGTCAGTTATATATATTTGATAAATGACCCGGTATTCCAGAGTGCAAACAATGTGTTTATTTCCACTGAAAAGCTGTACTGAAAATCTTGTATGGATATTGCATGCTACTACCCCTGGATCACAGAAGACGATTTTAAAAAAATTGAAAAAACATCCCCAGCGCTGTCACCCAGCACTGCTGCAGGTCTGGTGACGAAGGTGTGGTTTGACATGCAGCTGAACATGGCCAGATCTGGCAAAAAGGGGCAACAAGATTTAAAGGTAGAGCTGAACATGGCCAGACTGGCAAAGAGGCAGTATATGATTTAAAGGCAGAGCTGAGCAATTAAAAAAATTGGATCGACTAATGAACAAAGCAGCCATCACTGCCAGTCACTGGCTTCTTTAAATTGAATGTCACTTAATTGTAGAAGGCAATTACACTGGGTACTTTTCAGCTAAATGAAGAACAATGGTTATTACATTTATTTTAATTAGTAGGTTCCAAGAATTATTGAAGAGTAAATGTTTTTGATTCCAGATTGTATGTATGATGAGATTGTCTTTTAGAGTGATGTTGTTTTTAGGGATGTGCATCTCTCTCCATCTGCATCTCTATCCATTTGCATTTCTTTCCATCTGATGATGTAGATATCCTTCTGTGTGATGTTGGTGGCTGAAGTGTAATGCTGGCTCCAGGGATCAGCTTATTTTGCCTCCCCAGCGCATCAACACATACAACGGCTGCAATGCTGGCTCCGGGGATCAACCATAGTGCGGTCTCCCCAGCACGTCAGCATGACAACTGTCTGGACTGAGCCAAGTAGGGTACATCTCTGGGGTCTTCAAGTGGGCACCTTCCATCATCTGTGTTTCGTTAACTAGCCCACGACACCTCAAGAGGGCTAGACAGTGATTCTGGCCTCCCAGCATCGCCCCACTCTGTCCCTCACTCAACTCAGCCCAGCTTACTTACCCATATATCAGCATTACTTTCTTTCTATTGTGCTTGAGATCCCCAGCCAGAATTTTTCCATCTCAACCACCTCCAGTTGCTGCTCCTTTCTGTTGCTTCAGATAAGTTCTTCACTGTGTGACATAACTCTTGGCAATTGAACCCGACATCTCTGAGAAACCGGGTTGTAGAGTGTGCCACAAATCCTCGACAACCCACCTCCACTGGGTAAATCCGGACTCTCCATCCTCGTTGCTCTGCTTCAACAGGTAGCTGAGTATATTAGCTGCTCATTTGTCTCATCCACGGTTACCCTCCCTTGGTACTGTTAACTCCACCAGATGGACAAAGTGTGCTGATCCAGATCACAAAACAATGTTTTCCAGTCTCTAGCAGCTTCCAGTTGTCCTGGGCAAGGCATGGTTTTAACACCTTTTCTTGAACATAGCCAGACTTGGCAAAGAGGGGCTGCATGACTTAAAAGCAGACTCCTATGTGTTGTGTCATGATGACAATGGCCAGGAATAGTTCACTTTAAAATTGAATGAACAGACCAAGAACCACACAAAACATAATGAATAAACATAATGAATGAAATAAAGTAGGCGAGCTAGAAGTATTTTACTCTGCACATTTTTAAGCAATATAATAAATATCACATAATGTAACGTTAGTATATTGAACAAGGCTTACACATTTTACCGTATGAATTTACATGAATTTTAGCCTAGGCTAATTCTCACTACGGGCTGAGAATTAGCATAGGCTAAATTCACATGATACAATTTAACCAGGGAGAGCATAAGGCTGTGACACCAATGGCAGAGCAATAGCAACTGCAATAGGTACAATTGCACTCGGAGGGGTCCAGAGGGGTTCAAAAGTTTTTATTTTTATTTTTTTTAACAATGATAATATCCTTCCCATTTATATTTGCAGATGTTACACATTTGTATCACTGTAGCTGTCGGTGGGTGGTGCCAACGGTTATCGCTATTGTCTTAATTATCCTAACTTTTTTTCCCCCAGAGGCTAGTATGAGTCACGTCTTCATGGAAGGTTTTGGGGTACTATTCAGCACAGACATTTTCAGTTATATTCTGTGTGCACGATTCATCCTGCAGTTTAGATGGAAGCTGTTGAGTGCTGCTGCGGGCACCAAAATAAACTACAGCAAATCAACATGCCTGCATTTCTGATTTATAATAATAATAATAATAATAATAATAATAATAAATAATAATAATAATAATAATAATAATAATAATAAATGTTTCCTATGTGAGACAATTTATGCAAATGTCTATGCAGAATTGTGAATTCTGTAATCGCAGAATTGAGGAATCCTGGTAGGATTGGTGATTAAACCTGTTCGTTTATGATTAAAAAATAGTGTAGTGTTGGATGTAAAGATGTACGCAAAATAAAATAGGTGAGTGAAAAACATTCTTATTACGTATTGTTTCATACATGCTAACATTCTGACAATTAAATACAGTTCAATATTGAACACTTGATTTGGTGTGTTTGAGGTTTATAAACAAGGGTTAAATTGCAGGTCTCGAAACACGCAAAAAAAGTCTGTCACTGGTCAATGGCATGAAGGAAGTCTTAAGAAATACTTGAAAGCGTCTTTAAGTGATTGAAAACAATGGAATCACATCCTTTCTAGCACTTCCTCAGACAAGAACAAGGAAAACAATGAACAAACGGCAGGCTCCTCCAATTCGCTTGTTGCAGCTCAACGTGCTGTTCAGAATGACAAGCTGACAAAATGCTATACATCTTCAAAACTGCACTTTCAATGGCAATGTTCAATTCAATCATATCTATCGAGAAGCTTAGTTTTACAGAAATTCAAATCTTTTAATTATCTTTTTTCTTTTGTTTTGAATTTAAAATTTGGCTATAAAGGATATTTAATAAAAAAAATTACATTTTTGTAATCCAATATATAATATATATATATATATATATATATATATATATATATATATATATATATACAGTGCCTTGCAAAAGTATTCAGACCCCTGACCAATTCTCTCATATTACTGAATTACAAATGGTACATTGAAATTTCGTTCTGTTTGATATTTTATTTTAAAACACTTAAACTCAAAATCAATTATTGTCAGGTGACATTGGTTTTATGTTAGGAAATATTTTTAAGAAAAATAAAAAACTGAAATATCTTGCTTGCGTAAGTATTCAACCTCCACACATTAATATTTGGTAGAGCCACCTTTCGCTGCAATAACAGCTTTAAGTCTTTTGGGGTAAGTATGTACCAGCTTTGCACACAGTGTCGGAGTGATTTTGGCCCATTCTTCTTGGCAGATTTGCTCCAGGTTGTACAGGTTGGTTGGACAACACTTGTTGATAGCAATTTTCAAATAGTGCCACAGATTCACAATGGGATTGAGATCAGGACTTTGACTGGGCCACTGTAGGACATTCACCTTTTTGTTCTTGAGCCACTCCAATGTCGCTTTGGCCTTGTGCTTGGGATCATTGTCCTGCTGAAAGGTGAATTTCCTCCCAAGCTTCAGTTTTTTAGCGGACTGAAGCAGATTCTCTTGCAGTATTTTCCTGTATTTTGCTCCCTCCATTCTTCCTTCAATTGTAACAAGATGCCCAGTCCCTGCTGATGAGAAGCATCCCCACCGCGTGATGCTGCCACCACCATACTTCACTGTAGGGATGGTGTGTTTTGAGGCATGGGCAGTGTTAGGTTTGCACCACACATAGTGCTTTGAGTTTTGGCCAAATAGCTCTATCTTGGTCTCATCTGACCACAAAACCTTTTCCCACATAGCAACTGGGTCACTCTCATGCTTTCTGACAAACTCCAGATGTGCTTTCAGGTGGTACTTTTTGAGTAACGGCTTTTTTCTTGCCACCCTCCCATACAGGCCAGAGTTATGCAGAGCTCTTGATATGGTTGACTGGTGCACTCTACTCCCAGCCATTGAACTCTGTAGCTCCTTCAAAGTGATTGTTGGCCTCTCTGTGGCTTTTCTCACAAGTCTCCTTCTTGTTTAAGCACTGAGTTTTGAGGGACGGCCTTTTCTTGGCAGTGCCTGGGTGGTGTGATGCAGCTTCCACTTCCTGATTATTGATCAAACTGTGCTCACTGGGATATCCAAACACTTGGATATTATTTTGTACCCTTTCCCTAATCTATGCATTTGTATTACTTTATCTCTAACTTCTGTAGAATGCTCTTTGGTCTTCATTTTCCTTCAGATTCACAGCATTACCAATGATCCTTCAACAGTGGGGTTTTTATCCAGAAATGTGACAGCAACTTTAATGGTTCACCGGTGGAGGCCAATGGTAAGGTAATTGTGTCCTCATTAGGGCAATTTCTTTCATCGGTGCAAACTGGGAGCTTCCACAGCACAGGAGTTGAATACTTATGCAAGCAAGATATTTCAGTTTTTTATTTTTCTTAAAAATATTTCCCAATATAAAACCAATGTCACCTTACAATAACTGATTCTGAGTTTCAGTGTTTAAAAATAAAATATCAAACAGAACAAAATTTCAATGTACCATTTGTAATTCGGTAATATGAGAAAATTGATCAGGGGTCTGAATACTTTTGCAAGCCACTGTATATATATAATTTTTTCTATTTAGTTATCCCATTTTGTAAGCACAATAAGGCACTCTAGAGTCTGACTCCAGGCAGCTGAAGCCACGCTAATGCACACTAATGCACCTGGGTTATAGTGATATTAGATTACAACACGCACCCTGTTGTGCCTCTTTGCTTACTTAATCGGTTAATTATGGGTTGGTACTGTTTGAGGACATTCTGTACAATCTTCAGCTCTTGACCTTGCATCGGCTGTGCCAATAGCAAAAACAGTAAAACAGGCTCTTTGGATCTGCAGCAATGAAGTATCATGGAGCAAATTATGGTCAGAAACTTAAGAAATGACACAGAAAACGTAGACTATGCACCATGCTTTCAGAATGAAGAAGACTGTTGCTTTCATCTGTACTGTCCCATATTGGATAATATGGTTGGGGAACTTGATCACCGTTCTTCTGTCTCCAACCTTCAACTATTGAATGCAGTTTGTGCTTTAAATCTACCAAGCTTCAATTTCTTTTCTAGAGACAGGAAATGTATATAGAAGTTGAAATGGATGTGGAATTGAGGCAGACAAAATGCCTTGTAGAAAGAAAACACAGCCAAACCATTCAAATAAATTTATTTCAGCAATTTGCACATTTTGTGGAGCCCTTCAAAGGTGTTTGACCATATTGCACTTGCAATACCAGCAATATCAGCATCATTAAAAGCATCTGCAAAACTCTATAGGTGATGCAAGACTTGGAGACTTGGGAGTTCTTAGGAAACAAGCCATGCCATCAAAAGAGTTGCACATGGATAAAGTAGTGGACAGATTTGCTTCTCAACATACCAGTCGTCATATGACACTATTTTAAGACCCTTTGGAGCAGGAAGCAAGTAGCATAGAGCGATGTCCCAGTAGTCCTTTTGAGCTCTTTCAAGCACAGAAAATAGTTTTGTTTATAATACCCATCTTTTCCAGTCACAGCCAGTTTCTCCAGTCATAGCCAGCTCCTCCAGTCACAGCCAGCTTCTCCAGTCTCTGTAAGTTGCCTAATATAAAGGAATTTGGTAAATAAACTAATAATAATAATAATAATTTTGGAAGTAAGAGCAGTGGTAGGGGTTTGCCAAACTGTTACTTTGTGTGTAAAACAGGGTGAGCTGTGTGTGAAGTTTTTAAACTATAGTGTATACAGGCAGTGTGGTGTGTATGTGTTTATAGGAATTGCAGCTATAAATGGATGCCGCTACTGTTACATTCTTAGCCCAGCACCGGCTCTGCCTGTAGTGAGAGGGGTAGGGGGAGATCTAGAATGGCTCCTATGTGATTGTTTAGCCCGTAAATTGAAAATCCAGTTCCTTTCTTTGATAGCTGTGAGAATGGGATTATTTAGCCAATAGAATATGTGGCCGATGCTCAATATCTGAAGTCCAACGGAGATGAGATTGAGGACTCACTAGGTTTTGTTTCCAGTTTAGTTGGAGCTCTGATTTATTTTGATTTGAATACATTTTGTTGACCGAGTCCTCAGCCACATCCTCAGTTCACCAATGAAACTAAATATGGATGTTTTATTCTGCTTCGATGCCCTCTAGTGCTTTATAACCTGTGATGCTGATGGTGTCTGTAATTTGTGTAGCTGAGGTTAATTAATATACCTCTGTTTTTACGAAGCCCTGGAAAATTATCTCTGTTTCTAAATTCAAAAAAGCATATTTTATCTTATAAATAAAAATATTGAACTCCATTGTTGCTTGTCCTCTACTTTTTCTGTGGTTCATACATTGCTCCATCCCAATAGAAGAACCTTTGCTGTTAAACTAGGGCAAAATTGGGAAACAATATGTTTTAGTTGCTCTCTTATGGAAGTGACAGTGTCGGATTACTGCACAGCGTGGTGATGGTTTAGCCTGAGAGTAGTTATCCCTACTGTAGCTGTGCACACCCCTATACTTGTTTGACTCCACTCCCCCTGTTACACAGGATTAAGTTAGAATTTATCATTAAACTAATTGGTACTTGAAAATAATATATGACAAAATACTGTAAATGTATAACCTGTAGGAAGTAGATTTGTAAGATTTTAAAGCTTGTACAATTTTACAATTCTCTTTAGATGTCATAAAAGGCAGATTACTAAATAGCTCTCCATCTCTATGGTCTCACACCCCAGCAAAAGGCCTTGTCTGTCTTGAGAAACAGGATAAGATCTGGCACCTTTGTAGCTCACAAGGCCCTTCTGGGGTTGGTGCCTGCTTCTATCTCAAAGACAAGATAACAAACTGGTTTATTTTATGGTATAGAGAGCGGTTGTTACCTTGGGATGAGTGCCTTTGATTATGTATGTAGGTAATTAAAACATCAAGAGCACTGGAATTATTAATTTTGAGAAATAAAATGAACCTGTTAAATCTTACAGATTCAATCTCAGAGATAATATGTACACTGCAAAAATCCCAACACTAAACAAATAATATCCATAGCGTAATTCAGATTTTAACAAATCAAAATTGTATTTATTTATTTAATTTTTTGCTAATTATATTAATAAGTATTAAAATATAGTAAAACCTGTCTAATCCAACCCATCTACAAGCCAGCACTCAATATAATTCTGCATGAGTACCGGGTACTGACCAAATCCCTATTGAAATGAATGGTGTGATACCTTCCTCAATCCAGAACTATATATTCTGGAATCTGGCGTGAATTTTAAGTCTCTTTTGCCTAAAATCAAAATCAGTATAAATTTGGCACATGGTGATGTGATTTTTCTTTTCTGAGTTTAAAACATAAAGAAAAGCAAGGTGTTATGCATATTGTCACATGTCCCGCTGGGGCCATTCTGAGAGTTCTAAACATTCTAAACAACCACACAACATGTTATCTCTTGAAAAAAAAAAAGCTTGTTTACGGAAATCTACACAAAAAGAGCTCAATTAAGCAAAGCATATATATAAAAATAATATGCCTACTAAAGCAAAATGAGTAAACTCTGAATGCCAGCAAAAGTGCTTGAATCCCAAATGCAGGTACAGACATTCTATGGCAATGGTTTAAACACAATCATGCTAATAACAGGTCACATTTGTTGAAGCAATGTTGTTTTTAAAGGTTGCTGTGGCATTATTGTGTTAATTATATTGTGAATTTACAACGTTTTTTTTAAAAAGCGTTCAGATTTGTAATTTTACCTTTTAGGTACAGTATTAGATTTTTTTACAGTGTAATCCGAAGCATCAGAAGATTGGACAGGTTTTACTGTAGTAAAAAGAACATACAGTCCATTGCACAGAACAGCCAGTCTGTTTTCTGCTGCCACTGAATGAAAACATAGCCAGTTAGTGTAGTGTTGAAATGTTGATTTCATGCACATGAAATAAAAAAATAAAAAAACTCAGCAATACAATAGGACACTACTTGCCTGCTAGTAAAAGAAACAGCCACAAAGCAGCCAGTTCTTAGTCCTCTTTTTGCATTTCTCATGCATTTCACCAGACCTTAAATATAACTAAACTTCATACACACCAAAAGCATATTTAGCTTAGCCTAGAACAAAGAAGAATTAGGGAGACTTGACTAAAAAGAGTTGACAAAGTTAATCCTAACCAATGCTTTAAGCAGCACAGCAACCTATGACAGAGATGAGGAGACACTTTGACATGATGCAGTAGTGTATAATAAACTCTAAACTGCTGAGCCAGGTTGGTTATAACAGAACATTTTATTGAGCGGGATTGGGGGTGCAAGGTAGCAGCAATACAGTTGGCTCTATAGTGTATATGAGCTGAGGGTCACCGTGCAGGGACAAAAATAGCCTCCTCACCCTCCAGAAAGCCTACATGGTCAGCTCCTGAAAAGAAGGGAGGAGAGGGAGTGTTAGAGGGAACAAGGGATATAGAGAACCAAGACTGTTTTCATAACAAGACTTCCAATAGTTGTGTTGTGCAGTGGACCAGCTTTGTTTACAGGTATTTTTTTCACTTTGATTTAGGAAAATACCATTTCTGTTGCTACAGCACTATAAGGTCATTTCTTGTGTCACAGGGCATATATGAAGGTCCTATTATGTTAAATCTTTGGCAATTACAACAAATAACACATTTCTTAAAAAAATAAAAATAAAAAATGACAAGCTCATAGAACACTATGGGCCAGATTAGTCTTAAATTGTTAATCACCTTTGCAATTTGTGTTTGGAGTAAATAACTTTAAGAATCTAGCCCAATAGATTATTGTTCAGCTCCATTAGTCCATCATTTTGTAAATTGATTAATAATAGCTTGACCAGTGAAAATAAGATGTTTGAAACTCAGTTTAAATTTAACACCTTTGCAAAATAAAAAATCCACACAAAATAAATATTTGGTTATCAAGTCGTACCATAATGGCATTGACGATATCGTTTTTGTTGTGTCTCAACGCTCTGACTGCCTTTGCCCGGGAGACATTAGCCTGAGCCATCACCAACTCAATATCACGAACCTCCAAACCCGTCTCGTCAACCTGAGAGATAGAAACAGAGGGAGAGAAGGAGGGAGAGATAAGAGGAGTGGGACACCGAGAGAAAGGGGTGAGGGGAGAGGGAGGAGGGATGGAGGGAAGGGAGGGAGGAGAGAGAGCGAGAGAGAGGGTGAGGGAGAGAAAGGGGGAGAAGGAGAGAGAAGCAGAGAGATTCCAATTAGAACATTGTTCTCACACAGAGCTGAGAATCCCTACTTCAGTGGTTCAGGTGATCTTTGGTTACCTCCTCCTCCTCCTCCTCGCTCTCCTCCTTGATGGTCAGAGTGGGCGTGGTCTCAGTGATTAGGGGCGAGTGCTCCATTGGGACCTTAAACTTCTCAGCAGCTGCCTTGTGCACCTGTTGAGATAGGTCCTCGATCTGCAGAGACACAACACAACACACTAAGAGAGACAAAATACACACACATACAAATACCCAGTCACACTGAGACATTCAAACATAAAGTCACACCCAAACACACACATAGTCACACCCACACACACCATGTATGCAGTCACACAAAGACATGCATTTACATGTACATACACACAGCTACAACCAAGAACACATAGATAAACACACAGGCACATGTATACACATACACACACAGTAACACAGGCACAATCAGACACCCACAAGCAGCTGTGAGCAATCAGGGCCCCTCACCTTGGCCTCTCCGAAGACAATGTAGATGTCAGAGGCAGGGCTTTTGAAGACATCGGGCTTGCTGATGACGAACAGGATGTTTTTGGATTTGCGAATGGTGATGCGGGTCACACCATGAACCTGCCGCAGGCCCAGCTTGGACATGGCCTGAGGAATGAACAAGAGGAGATTTAAAACACCGCCTTGAAACCAGCAGTCTGCCACAGCTGTCCTGACATTGCTACCCACTCCTCTGTGCTCACTAGCACAACTGTCCTGACACTGCTACCCACTCCTCTGTGCTTACTTGCACAGCTGTCCTGACATTGCTACGCACTCCTCTGTGCTCACTAGCACAGCTGTCCTGACACTGCTACCCACTCCTCTGTGCTCACTAGCACAGCTGTCCTGACACTGCTACCCAGTCCTCTGTGCTCACTTGCACAGCTGTCCTGACACTGCTACCCACTCCTCTGTGCTCACTTGCACAGCTGTCCTGACATTGCTACCCACGCCTATGTGCTCACTGGCACAGCTGTCCTGACATTGCTGCCCACTCCTCTGTGCTCACTGGCACAGCTGTCCTGACACTGCTACTCACTCCTCTGTGCTCACTCCTAGGATCTTTGCTCAGATCACTGTTTTTGATAAAGGGCTGCTATACATAAATACATCGGTATTCATTCAGTCATTCAATTCATACAATCAATATTTTGACAAACACACAGTCAGCAGTTTGAATATATGCACAAACTTCCCCACTTCAGCATCAATTATAAGACTGTAATTTATTCACAGACTTTGCATTATGATACAACACTCTTTGTCTGTATATTTGTCTCTTTAAGCATTTACACCGGTATTCACATCTTCCACGTTCTGTATCTCTACTAATGCCTTGAATAACAATCCTATCTAGAGTATAGCAATCTATTGTGCCACACATGACTGTCACCAGTGTCATTGTCACTCATCATTATCAAGAACTGAATTCACCAAATTGAAATTAATAAAAGAAAACAATGTGCCATAAGCATTCCCTATAAAAACTGTATCATTGTAATTTTGCATTTGCTTTTCCTCTGGTTATACTAAGCATTTACCTTGTTTTGCCATACTTTTTTAATATGATATACCATACCTCTATGGCCTTTACAGTGCTTATCTATGCTTTACCATGCTTTATTGCACTTTGCTATGCTTTTATTAGGGTATAAGCATTGTGCCAGATAGCTGGGTCTGGTGGTAGTCCATGCCTCACCTTGCGTGCCTTCTTCTCACTGCGACTCTGCTTGGCTTTATTGAAGGACTCGTCTCCTGTCCCCACGGATTGTGAGAGCTGGGACTGGAAGGAGAGACATGGGGCACATCAGGGACAGTCAGGAAACATGCACGCAAAGTCTGGCAACATTCTATAAGGGCATACACATGTGAATGCTTTTTCAGGCACCTTTTAAAAAAAAAAAAATATTGCCCTTTCTTACTTTGTGTATATAAAAATTATATTTGACCAGGCAGGCTATACACAACCCAGCCAGTCAGTGACTGTGTGCTGTCCATGGTGCTGCTAATTCAGTACAGTGTAACTCAGTACCATTAGTATGCAATGTTTCTGTCATTGCACTCTTCATGGTGCTGAACTATCTGAAAGCCATTACCTGATGGAATCATCATGCTGCATCATGTTGTCTGGTCTAGGTGCTTCAATATTGGAATAGTATTTATTTTAATAAGATGTAATAACAGTGGATGTTTCTATAGCAAGACATTAACATTTGATGCATTTGTCCAGACACTGAATCTGGATTAATAAAATCTTTTTAATATGATTTGATTGCTGTGGTTGGACTACATTTGATACATTTTAGCCTTGTGGTTAAACGTGATGGACCATGCCGTAAAGGAAACTGTCTGTAAGTGTAAAGACTATAACACAATGAGCATTTAGTGCCCCAGCACTCACCTGGGACTGTGTGGGGTGAGGAGCTTGTACCTCAGGTTCTTCTAGATCAGCCACAGATCCATCACTATCTGAATCATTGCAGGACCCTGCTGCTGGGTGAAAGAATCAATCCACCACATTTATATGGCATGCAGTCACAGTTCTCTCCTTAGATAACTCTTTCATTGTAGCTATTCTGTGCAAAGCCCATTTGCCTTATTCTCACATTCATTGTTTCGAAACCCTAGCTGGCTGTGTGTGTGCTTTTCAAAAATGTATTAAAAAGCTAAAGTTTATCTGCCAAAAGATAAGCAAAGCATCTCAGCAGTACTAAAAAAAACTTTCAGATGTAAAATTAGATAAAGTTTTTTTTTTAAATGCTTTTTTTTTTATGTTCTGACATTGACCAAGACATTCTTGTCAAGCTATTTTTAGTATTATTCAATGTGATCAATGAAATCTCCCCATTGTTCTATCCTGTAGACACATTGAGAGATGAGTCACCTTTGTGATTGAAGGTGACTTCACACTGGGCCTGTCTGACAGAGCCTCTGTGACTCTTGTGCTGCTCCACACTGGCAGGCAGTTTCTGCGGCAGGACATGGGGGCTGTCCCTGCAAGGGAATTGGAGGTCTGGCTCACTGGACGAGCTCGACTCAGTCTGGGTGGATCCCAGGCACTTCTCCATGCGGCACTCCAGAGATATCTTTGATTGGGTGAGGCCACGTGGCTCCTCTGTGCAATATTCTGTTTGGTCCAAGCTTTCCACCTTTGCGCTGGCTGAGAAGAAACAGTTTTACAGGATAGTAACGAGACTCAGATATCAGGTTCTGACATTGATGTAGTCAATCACAAGCCACAAACATTTTACTTCAGAATAAAAATCTAGGTTTAAATTGACAGTGAATTACATTTTGAGTGTGCTGTCTTCAAAAATAATGAATGCATTCATTATGATATGAAATAACATGCTTATATATGCATTTTGTCTTACCTATTGAGATTTAAATATTAAAGAGGAAGATGTTCATTTACACTGCTAAAAAAAAATCTTAAACAGAAAACTGTTTATATGATGCTGTTAGTTATTATTTTTTATTACCAGTCTATCAAAAAATTCCAAGGCTTTGCAAAAGCTAGAGATGTTTTTCTATTTTCATTTAAAATGTGGTCCACTCTAGAATGTGAAAATATTGACTTTATCCATGACTTTTGGATATCTTACATTGCATTAATATAAAAAACAAATTCATGTAAAAGCACTGTGAGCCAGACAGACAGACAAATACCTTTTGACTTGTTTTGTGAATTCATTGATTCCTGCAGATGATGCACCAGATCTTCAGCCAGGTGTGTCTCTTGGATGGGATCTAAAGAGGACTCCTCTGGTTCTGACCCTGAGTCTACGGATGGATGTGATTGGCTAGGCGAAGCCGTGTGGGAGGGACCAGTGTGGGGGAGTGCAGCGGAAGAGCACTGAGGTTCTTGTACTTGGATGCAGAGAGCTGCTGGGAAATGAGGAGGTGATGCTTTAGGCAATTCTTCCGATCCTTCATCAGCACCTTGGCTCTCCTCTATGCGGCTAACATTGTCCCAGATGCTGTGGATCTGGTGTGCAGAGCTGACGGTAACCTGCTTCTCTACTGTTGCAGTGGCATTACCTGCATTGCATGAACTCTGGATATCTTCCTCTAGATGAGGGATTTCTTGAACATCTCCTTCATCCGGATTACACTTTACTTCTCTGTTGCCATGTGCCTGTTTTTTAGAAATGTCAGCTCTGAAAAAGTTGTCAGGTTTATCATGTTGACCAAGCTCTGAAGTTTCCTCGTCTGGAGATTCTTCATTGTAAGATGTCTCTTCTAAGGTCTTTGGAATCTTTTCTACACCACCCTGCTGCTCAATAACATGTCCCCCATGAACTGGTCCAGCCTTGCCATGTCTCTCACTAGAGAAGTGGTCATACTGGTCTTCACTGGTTGACAACTGGCTAACTACTGAATGGTTTCCTCCTGCAGATTCAGATGATTCCCTGTCTAGAGCAATTATTCTATCTGTTGCTATTTCCTCTGACTCTTGTAGAACCATAGAGTCCTCTCGATCTGGATCGTTTTTCTCCAAATGAGTTTCTGATTCCAAAATACTGCTTGAAGTGCTGGAAATGGTGTCCATGGAATCGCTTTGATGACCTGGTTCTTCCTCACTATGACATTTAATTGCTTCACTTGTGTTTCCATTATCCTCTTTCTTGAGGGAAGCATCACTCTTTCCTTGCTCTGTATTAGGATCCTCTTCAAAGCAAGTTTCACAGTCTGCTTTCTTGAACACAGTGTTATCCTTTGATTGTTCATAATCTTTGTAAGAAGCTTCACTCTTTCCTTGTTCAATATCTTCATTCTCAAGGGGAGAATCACTTTGAGTTTGTTCATAGTCTTGTTTCTCATTGGGAGTGTCACTCTTAGGTTTTTCATTATTGGCTTTCTCCAGTTGAGCAACTCTCTTTGCCTGGTCTTTTTCCTGCTCCTCATAACCAGAGTCACTCTTTGCTTGTTTATTGTCCTCCGTCTCAAGGTAAGTTTCACTTTTTCCATTTTCTGGATCTTGTTTCGCTAAGGGATTTTCATTCTTTGGTTTCTCTTTTTCCTCTATTTCAAAGGCAGAACCACTCTTTGTTTTTTTAGTATCTTCTCTCTCCTGATTAGAGTCTCCTTTTGCTGGTCCGCAATCTTGTTTGTCAAGAGGAGTTTCTCTCTTTGGTTTTTCTGTATCCTTTCTCACAAAATCAGAACTGCACTTTGTTTGTTTAATGTCTTGTTCCAGAAGGAGGGCAACACTGTTTACTTGTTTAGTATCCTTTTTCTCAAAGCCAGAGTCACTCTTTTGCTTTTCAGGTACTTTAGGTTGGGAATAATCAACCCTGCTGCTTTCCCCTGTGCCTCTGATTTCCAAAACTGGGGTTTTTACAGCAGATTCATCAGTTATATTATCACATGGGTTTTGCCTGGGTTTGAAGGAGCCAAAAGAACCCCCAACCAAAATGAAAGATGCTTCTGATTTATTGTATCTAATGGATTCTTCATTGTTTAGTTCAAGAACTGTTGGCTCATCTTTACTGCCATAAGCTTCTGTTGGTGCCTCAGTTAGGTCAGGTTGATCAACCACATCTTCCTTAAGGGAGCTTCTTCCAGCTGATTGCTTGGCAGCTGGTATTTGCTCTTGACATGCATCTGTTGTGATGTTATGTCCAGTTTCTTGTGCGTCGGAAAGGTCTAACTCAAAACAACTTTGCCTTGGAGGAGATTCAAAAGAATCAGTTTTGTTTTCTTCCAGTTCTTGGGCTGTTTCTAAAGTCTGTGATAGCTCTGTTTCAGGACTCATTTCACCATCCCTGTCTGCAACTTCAAGAGATTCTGGTACCACATCAAGAACCTTCAACACAGATTCCTCCTGGCTAACTGGTGGCTGGTTCTCCTGCCCTGAAGTGGGAGAGGCTTGGTCTTCAATTTCTTTGTTTTCATCCCTTGAAAGAATATTGAATCTTGTGCTTTCAGGACCAACTGAAGCTTTGCTCGGTGCACAGCTGTGTTCTGAAATGACATATTTGCATTTCTCCTCTTCAGCCGTGTTAACTTCTATCTCTTGGAGTGCCACTTGAGTGCCCTGAACATGGTCTTCTTCATCCTCTAGAAAATGGGAGCTTCCATCTTCCCCTCCCCCTGCTTCAGATATCTCCTCGATAGATTTCCAGTTAGACAGAACGGACTGCATGACACCTGTTTCAGAATCTGAGTTATCAGGTACCAACTCTTCTTCATGAATTTCATTATAATCAACACTATGGTCAATGTTTCCCTCCTGGGTGGCAGCATCAATGGAACCAAAGTTTTCAGACTCTATAGGCTCTGTATGTGTCTGGTGGGTCATCTCACATGTCAGAAAGCTTTCTGTCTCGAACTCACAACTCTGTTCAGGGGGGAGTGGGATAGCAGACTCCCATGATCCCAGAGAAGCACCCTTTCCTGAGAGATTGGTTTCAGAATTTTCTTTTTTTGGTGAAATTGCTAACATGCTATAGGCAGCATAGGAGACATAGTGGTGGTCCAAACTTGTTTCATCAGCACAAGGCTGATTTTCGGCCAGGTTGTCCTGGTTCAAAGAAGCTTCTGGGGTCAGGTTATCGGATGATATGACAGTCAGGTTATCAGTGATATTTGAAGGGATTTCTGACACTGCAGTGACAGGTATGTTGCTTGGTCTCTGATCATCTTTGTTGTGTGATAACAGAGGTACTCCTTTATTAAGGTCATTTGTAGCAGTTTCATCCAGGCTTATTTTTGGTTCAGTGACCTCTGTGTTGTTGGCATTTTGCTGATCAGGATTTTTGACTTCTACAGTGCTTACATTCTCAATGGCTATTTCTTCGCAGCAGGCTGCATTTTCATTTTCTAACACCTGGCATTGTGTTCCAGAAACAGAGGGCACCCTGCCTTCTTCTAGAGCTTGGGCCAACTCTTCTGCAGGCAACTTCATTTCACTGTGCTCTGCTAAAATGGATTGATGCATTTCAACCTGAAAAGAGTTTTTGGTCACTTGGATGCAAGCTGCATCTGTTAACCTCTCCGAAGCATCAGCGCTGGAGACTTCTGCACATTTTTCTCCAGTCTCCATCTCCAAAGATGATGCTTGTGCTTCTTCCTCCCTGTCGTCTGTGTCATCTTCTTGATCTTCATTGTTCTTGATAGGCTCCACTGTCGCAGAATCAGGCTCTATCTCCTGGCCTGTTTCTTCTATTTTCTTGAGAGATAAGGCATCATCAGAGACCAAACTAGGAGCTGTGCAGGTCTCTTTCTGTTCATCTCCAGTGTCCGATAAGCCAGTGGAGATCTCCATCTCACTCTCGCTCTCACTTCCACCCGTCGAGTTTAAGGACTCCGCTTTGGGTTCCTTTGAATCTGCAGGGTCGTTGGGGCCGGGGAAATTTTCTGCCATCACTGCATGCCTCTCAGTGCTGTACAGCCTCTCATCCTCTTCCTCATTGTAGGATGCAGAATCTGATGATTCCTCTGTGTCATCCTGGTACACAAAGGACTCATCCACACCCTCATTGATGGAGGTCTCAGACAGTGAGTTCATGAATGATGCTGATGTGTCCTCCTCATTGATGTCATCATTGCATTTCTTCTCATCTTCCCCTTCATCCTCCCCCTCATCTACATCACCCTCTTCTTCTCCTGCAGCATAAGCATCCATGTCATTCCCTGGCTCTCCTGACGTGGGGAACAGTGTGATTTCCATGGAATCTACCTGAAAGACCAAGTTGGCATTGAAGGGCAGCAATGAGGCAGGGATCATATAATCACTTCCAATGATCTCCTCTACACAGGAGCCAGGGAATTCTGAGGCAGAGGACAAAGTCTCTCCACAGGGGCTGTTGTTTTCTGTGTCAGAAATCTCAGAGGAGCAGGTGGCTGGGGTCAAGCTTCCGGCATCAATGGTGGATAATTGGTGGCTGAAGGGGCAAGGTGAGGACAACTCTGGAGAAATGTCTTCTTCTATACTAAGAGGTGCATTAAGGGCAGCGAAATGCTCAGCAACACAAGTCTCCAAGTCCAAGTCTTGATCTTCATCTGCAGTGAGTTCCTCTGGCTCCAGTTCCTCTGGAGGCTCTAGAGAACCTTCTGATTCATCTTCAGAGGAACTCTTGCTGCTACTGCTCCTCTGGGGAGAATCTCTGTCTCTTTCTGTCACCCAGCTAGGATGGCAGATTTCCCTTTTTATTTTGTCCACCTCTTGGCCACTTTTGTGGATGGCCACAACTTCCTTTGTGAAGTCAGTGTTCTCCACCAGCTGTGGCTCACCGGGTTTTAAGTTACCAGGGGAATCCTTGTCCATGTTGGGTCTCTCTTCATCACCAATCTCCGAGAGAGATTCAACGTAACAAGTGGGAGCTTCCTGCAGCTCTCCCTCAGCAATGAGGTTTGGAGAGCTGGAAGGGGAGGTGGAGTTGCAAGATGAAGTCCGGCTGCTGCCCTCGGCTGTGATGTAGGATCCGGAGGGGGAGGTGGGTGGAGAGCAGAGACCCTCACTTTCAGAGAGGTCTGGGATCTCTTCTGCAGGGGAGCTGGGGGTGGGGGAACAGTAGCTGTTGTTCTTAAGGTGCGAGGAGTAGACCACCTTGATGGGGGTGGACGGGGCGGTGAAGAAGAGGTCAGACTCTAGGCTTTGGGTTACACCCACCCGCTGTGGTTCAGCTTCCTGGGACCCGCTTGTGCAGCAAGGTTCTGAAAACAATAAGGAAGGCACTTCACCCTGAGTTTGTGGTGATTCTGATTGGACAGTCTCCCCTTCACCCTCTGGAAGGGAAGCAGTAATGCCCAAGCTATCTGTCTCTGCAGAGTCTGGGGCTTTAGATTCCTGAACCAGGCCAGGCAACACCTGCGGGATCTCCTTTACCAGTCCCCTCCCATGTTCTGGGAGACCTTTCTCTGAAACACAGTGGCCTGTGTCAAGCTGTGTGTCTTCTTCCTCTTCCTCTTTCTTTTGGCCCTCACCTGACTCATTGCTTATTGTTGTGGCCCCCAGAGAGTACTCATCAGCTGCAGACCCTTTGTCTTCAGTCGTTTTTGCTTTTTCTCCCAAGCCACCAGTCAGGCCATCCGCTTGTGCTTCTATGTTTCTCAGCAGGGCTTCCTGTCCCATCACCACCCTGGCATCTATAGTCTCTGGTTCCTTGTAGTCGCTTTCCACCTCTGTGCCAATGAGCACTATGATGCGCTCCATCTTGACCGGCTGGTACCCACGCTTGCAGGGTCCTCTTGTGTACTTGTTCACCGAGCATGCTGCTCCAGGGCTGGGCTTCACATCAGTGCCACAGTCGTTGCTTGCTCCTTCTGGCTGGGGTCGGTCCCCTGACCTACTTTTCTGTCTCTTGGGGAGCCTTGGACCAAAGGGGGAGGTACATTCAGGGCTGTCTGACGGGGAGAGCTGGGGAGGGGTGAGAGGTGAGGGGATTGAAGCACAATCGCTGGGGGTTGAAGCAGAGGAAACAGAGGTGTGGCAGGACTTGTCTACAAGGATAGAAACAGAAAAGTAACAGTGATTGACAAAAAGAAATACAAGAAAGAAATAGGCTATAAAATAAAACAGTAATTGTCCCACTGCCAACTACTGGATCATACTGCCTCCAGTCTCTAAGTTTTAACTACTAAATCACACTTTCCCTGTCCCAGTCCATCAGCTCTAATTACAAGGCATTACTCTGAATCTGAATCACAGATATTGTTTTGTTTCCATCATTGTTTTCACAATGAGGAGAATTACATAACAGAAAAAAAAACAGAAAGAAAAACAACCATCTGTGCTGGCATCCAGAACCCACTTCTCCCTCTCTCCCTTACTGCCTCACGTCTCTCCTTCCTGCTGCGTCATTATCCAATCTGTGCAATAATGTCAAATAAATGTCAGCCCATTACATATTCAAGGACTTGAGACTAGGACAGAACATCACAGGGAACAGGCAAAAAGAAACAAACTATTTTTTTTGTATTATTATTGTGATTATTATTATCTTGTTGGAGTTCGTTATAAAATGTTAGTAGATACTGAGAGGTTTTGGAAGACATCTTAAATCACAGCACAGGAAGGTCAAGAGATTTAGTGTCCTCTCTAACTCATGAGAGCACCAGAGCCAATGCAATGCTCCCTTTGGAATTTTAATAATAAATAATAATAATAATAATAATAATAATAATAATAATAATAATAATAATAATAATGTGTTAGAGTAAAATAACTACTTTAATAAACTATACCAGTTGGCTGGTCAAAGTACCATGCAATAATTCAATCTGGAGGTTAGTCTGCAGTCCTCAATCTGTTGTTTCACCTCCTCGCCTCTCGCTCTCAGTTTAGGAGTCCTTAAGGGGTTACTGCACCAAATTATTTTCAATGAACGATTTGATTCTGTCATTGGCAGCAAATAACATTGGCCTTCAGCAATCAGTCAGAAAAACTTCACAAAATCTAAAAAACAGAGTCTGTTATAACCTACATAAGACCTCATCAACAGACGGTGGAAGTAATATCTATATGCACCACAGTGAAAATAACTACTTCTCCCCCAGTGGAAAAATATAAAACCTAAAGAAAAGATCCAAAACTAAAAATACAACAGACATAAAATGCTTGTTCCATAACTTCATTGATGTGGGTCAGGTATTATTGCTTAATTATTGGTTGCTCCACAGTGGTTCATACAAACCACTGTGCAGAAGGTACCCAGGCCACAGGCATGACATTACGACATTGAGCAGTGCTGTGTTTCACCGCACAAACCCATACGTTATTCAGCCTGACAAAATCATGAAGCAAATCCTTAAAATTGTTTTGTTAAATGAATTTTACAGTACATCGTAGAACAAATAGTATCAGTGTTTCGTAACGTGTTGTGCTCAGCAGCTTTACAAACTAAAAATAGCAGCAAAATCTTAATGATATCTTTATTAAATGAACACTTAGAAAACAGAACTCAGCAATATATGTATCGCTGTTCTGCTTTCTACTGTCTAAATGATTGTATGGTAAACTTGTATTGGGTTTCCACAGTAGACTGTACAACCCAGAAAATCAATTTGAATTACATCTAAAAGTGGGAAGGGAGTGAAATGAAGATAATGATGCACCTTCACGACGGGTGATTAGAGATTAAATAGTCATTAAATATTTATAATATGGATTCATAAAGAATACATTGCAACTGATGAGTTTGACGAATGGTTGTTACTGCTTCTGTATAATTAACTAATGTAGACACAAAGGATTTTTCATATATTCCTTGCCGCATAAAGAGCTATTATTTGCATTTCATTTTTACAATTTATTCAGATTCATTAAATATGCTGCCGAGGGTTTACTCCAAGCAAAATAATAATCCTCAGGTTTTTTTTTTTTATAAATTAATACAAAAATTTAAAAAAGAAGAAAAACACAAAGTGGCTGATTTTCCGAGCTTTTTCAAAAGTAAAAAAAAAAAAAAAAAAATTTTTTTTTTTTTTTTTAAAAAAAGGTTAAAAAATAAGAAATAAACAAGCAAAGTAAAAGGCTGTGGAAATCACCCCCGGTGTCAAAAGGGAGACGCATAGAACAAGAAAGATGTGTAAGAAAAGAGGTATGTTTTTGATGATAAGCAAGATCAAATGTATACACATTTTGCAGATTCAGCAAGTAAGGAACTTATCTTTGTTGGTATTTTGCATACAATTAAAAAAAACAAATACTACTCAAAAATACTTCTGTATACTCTCAGCTTTGTAATATCGACAGACGATTCCTGTGTTATTGTTACACCACAGTGCATGGCAGGCACCAGGCCTGTAAAGCACAACCCTTTGTAATCCCTTGATTTGTTTACAATGTTTAGGCATCAGAAAACAGTTTATATTGAGATTTGTCACCATCTTTACACCAAAGTTCAATTTGCTCCAGTTTTACTTTACCACACAAGCCTTGAAAATGACAAGGAGATTCTCTTTAAAGTGGTCAATAACACGTCTCTAATGCTCAATAGCAGAATTTTGGCTCAGAACATCTAAGGCTCAAAGCAGGCCTTGCCAGATGGTAAAGTGCTCTTTCTTTGGGTCATATTCCTTAAGCAAATCGTAAGGCTAATTTAAGTATTAAAGAGTTTTGTAACATGGGGGGTATTTACATCTCTCTGGTAGAGTTAGACCAGTTAAATAGACAACACATTCTCTGTTCTTAACAAAATGAACTGTGGTATGGAGTACAGAAAGAGTATTCAAGCATAGGCAGGCTTGGTAAACTGACAGAGGCATGGTGAAGTGCAGAGAGGATCTCTTTAAATGCATATTTCAGTAATGCAAAAAGCATGGTAAACTGCACATGTCCCTTGCAAAATGCAATCAGACTAGCAAACACCCCCTGTGAAATGTTGAGGTTTTGTTTTCATGAATATTTATGGAAAATCCATCAGCATTTCTCAGGGGACAGAATCAGTGGTAACCGGCTGGAGATGGAAGCTGGCAGGCAGGCCTTAAACAAACAGGGATCCACCATAAGCAAGCAAGTCCCACTCCATCCTCCAGTGCAGCACAGTACACACAGCATCATATTTATAAACCCTTTACTATAATGATCAGTTTATACCCTTTTTTGTCAAACAAAAAACTGCTAATGCAACAGAGCAAGCAATAACCAAGTAAGGTGGCTAACTTAGTTCTTAAGTAATCCTCTTGAGTTATTTATTTAAAATCAATATTTTGTTTTCTTTATGGAAAAAACTGGTGTGAATAATAATTTGTCATGAAAGGGGTTAAGGAGAAACTGCAAAACTTATTTTGAGGAGAAGAAAAACAGTATATTGCAGCCTGCCACCCCATTGGAAGTACAGATTAGAGGCCTCAATACATCTGCTAGTACTACTATACTGTTATGTCTGTGCATTTGCTACATTAACTTTGACAATGCTTCAATGCTTCTGTGACTTGTCATGCCAAGAAAGACCATTTGAATTTGTATTTTAATTGACACATACAGTGGTACAGTGAACAAGCCCACAGAAACACCATGGGGGTGGGGGCGAGGCTAAACAGAGAGAGCTGCAGAATACATTGCCTCCTGCAGCCACTACAGAGAAAACACTGAGGAGATGCACTGGTTTGTGGAGTGTTCTTATTTCTACAGATCACTTTTCTGTATTTGAGATTTATCAGGGCGTGTCTACACAGGCACTGATATAGACCGTACACCCATTTTACCCATACACAGTGTCCATATTCTCGAAAATCACAGCATTTTCAAAATACATGTATTATAGATATGAGGTGGGAAGGGTGGGTTTGAGGAGAAAGCGGAGAGAAGAGTGAGGAGAGGGGTGAGAGAGCAGAGAGAGGAAAGATGAAAGAGGAGAGAGGAAAAAGAAGAACAATAGGATAGAGGCAAGACAAGGAGATGATAGAGGAAAGAAGAGATAGGAGAGTAGCTCAGGGCTCACAGCTTTTAAAGGGATCTGGGAACCTACCAGCTCACATGAGAAAGTAGAGAGGGGGGAGGGAGGGAGCAGTGTACCAAGAACAGTTAGTGGTGGGGGGGTAGGGGCTGGGGACACAGAATAGAGAGCAGAAAGTGAGAGAAGAAGGGAGGGGGAAGATTTAGAAGACAATTAAAACAGCAGAGGAGGGAGAGGGTTAGTGAGTGGGGGAGTATAGGGGAAGGGAAGAAGAGAGCAAGAATGGAGAGGCAGTGAGGGGGTGTCAAGGAGTATGGGGGAGCAGGGGAGAGAGCAGGTGAGAAAGACAGCAATAGGAGGTGATAGAGTCTAAGAGGAAATGGAAAAGAGGAAGAGAGAGAGTGACCAGGCGAGTGACCTAGAAAAAGAGGAGAGAAAGAGAGAGACAGAGAGAGAGGAGAAAATGAGGGATGCATGTCTAACTTTATTAACTTTCTGTTAATGTTGCAGTGTGGAAGGTGATGCAGAAGAATTCAACGCAGCTCAGGCCTTCTAGCTTGTTAAAGTATTTAGGGATGGAATACAAATTGTGCTTTACACATCACTAATGGAATTTTTTCATTTGAAATAATGTTGCATGTGTTAGGCAGAATTTCATTGTTCCCTTGGTTATTTCCTTGGAGTGGGGGATGGGTAGCTTTAACCGTAGTTGGGGTACGAGGGACCAGTGTTGGAGCTGCCCTCAGCATGACGACAGCAGCTGCCATTAAGCATGCCCCATCGCATCACAGAAGACATTGCTTAACAATTAGTAGTGGGTGCGTGCAATACAAAATGCAACTGCAGAACAAAAACAACACAGCAACAGGAACACAGTATATTGATGTGTCATCATTCCTGCTTCACAATTCTGCATACAGTAACTACCAGCCCCGTCAAGCATCGCTGTCACACACACAGCTGCCAACGAGCCTCAGCTTTGGGGTGGGAGGATAGCTAGGACTGAGAGCGAATGAGAGTGCAGGGTCAGCAATGTGCCCACCTGTCTACCAGGGAACATGCTGAGAAAATCTAACTGCGATTCATGTCCAGTTACTTCCATGCTAACGGAAACTTGTGTTCAAGTTCCAGTTTTAATTTAAAACAATCATCTGACACCTTTGGAAAGTTGTATTGAATGCTCTCTAGGTCTTATATGTTTGTTTTGGCGTTAACAAATATGGTAAAAAACTCAGTAATTGTTTGAATGTTGCCAAAAAACAGTGAAATAACACAGACGCTGTATTTGTTAATTGGATGCCTGAATGCTTCTTTCTTCTACTGTTTTCCTTTCTGAGTGCATGACGCTGTTGGCAGTCTTTGCTGCTGTTAAGACTGGCCTGTGAAAGGGTCCATTATGTTATTCACCCAAGCCGAGATGTACTCAGCGTGCACAGTGCTGCAGCCTGTCAGTGTTGCTGTATAAATGTGACTCTTGCCTGGACCAGCTGTTTCAAGTCAAGTCTATACAAGATGGATACTACCTCGACACCACAATATGGGTTCTTATGCAGTGTCTACAGCCACTTACATGGACAATCCATTTTCTATAGAAATAAGCAAACAAACATACTGTACCATAATACTCCAAATATAACATGCACCGTTTAAAAGGTGTGAGAAACATTTCTGCGTTCTATATAAAGCATGTGTGCTACATGCGTGCAGTATTCTTGGGTTTACTATTCCATTAGTAAAAAAAACGAAATCAGTGTATAGCCAATAAACACTGGAAAAACACTGGAAATGGTTACTCAATTCACATTGCCTTCGCCCCTTTCCCCATAAAAAAAAAAATTAATAAAATATCTTTAAAAAAAAAACTTTTCCCAGTGCAGTTGAGCAATGTCACTCCTTCCTGACTTGTAAAACACATTGATTATTTCTGAATACTTAAACCGACCCCAACTACTGAGTGGCAGCAAATTCCTACATTTCTATTGGAGGATTGCAACACGCTTGCGAGATTTAAAATGAGACACTCTTGCTCACAAGATTTAAAGATATATTACAGTACATAGTATTTACATGCTGGTGGAATTTAAAACAGAATTGCAAATTGTGGTGAAATGTAAAAAAATGGCAAACACAAAAACCCCAGAAGAATCTGCCCAACTATAAGGATTTTTTTGTGGAAGACAGCAACGGAAAAAAGGTACAACTTAAGCGTGCAAGTACTGTGGAGTTACTACTGTATATACTGTGATGGAAAGAAACAAAAGTAACCGAAAACAATAATTTCATTCAGCATATAAAAAGTGAAACAATTTACATAAAACTTGAAAATTGCTAAAAATAAGCACCGAAATTACATTAATCATGTTTTCATAACAATTATAATTCAAAGTGGAGTGTTTAACACAACACTGGTTTAAATGTCTAAACCTGCACATTTCAAATGTCTGTGACAGGAAAGTTTGTTTTTATTGCAGCAATTACATAATATGTGAAGCCATAGCAGAGAAAGCTGTTTTCTTGCTTCAGGCACCACACAGAAACTCTCACTCTCCTCCCTTGTTTGAGGAGTTAATTTTCAATTGCCATTCAAACAATCGACTGCTGAACTCTGCAGGCTTGGCTGGGAGGCTGGTAGTGCAGACCACCTCTCCCTATGTCTTACAAACACAGCTCTGCTTTGCTAATTATAACCATGTGCTGGAATGACTTCTGAAGGGTCTTCTTTATAACTAAGATCATTATGGATGGTTTCACATACCTGTACAACACAATCTTGCACTCTGTAGATTCACATACGCAATCAATCATTTAGCCGGCTGCATGCACTGAAAATGCAAATCTGTCAGTATCTGTAAAGTGTTTGGTTGCGTATGCACGCAGCATTTACATGTAACTATATAGGTCAGCGAATGACATAGATGAGCAAGCAAGCATGTAAATGGGTGACAGCTAAAATACAAAAAGACAGAAGAACAAATGCATCAGAGAACAGAAGTTTACTAAATTACAGAGGCTTTCTTTATAGCATGCTTTGTGTTTCAGAATCGTGGAAAACTCTAAAGCCTGGTTCATACTTCTATCGTAGATGAATGCAATATGTAAGGCACAGCTTCACTATTTGCTGTACAAAGGACACATCGTGTTACAGCCCTGTTGATTGCATTAAGTGTGTGACGTGTTACAACTGGAACTCCAGTGGTTCTGAATGTTCTAGGCTAGGGGACCCAACACATACAGTAATTTACATTGCAATGAGGAATGAACTCACAATATGATGGGATGTTTCAATAATACTCAATACTCAAAGCATCACAGATAGAAGAGAGATCTGAACCAGCAACAACAACAAAGATATGTGCCCTCTGCACCACTGCACTGGCTGACTCAGCTTTGTGCCCAGTAGGCAATAATATGCTCCTTGCATGTTTTTGTTTTCCAATGTCTCGTGAAGCAAGCTGATAACAGAAACATTACCACCCTTCCAATAGGGCTTTAACTTCCTGTTTCATGGGAAGGATGAGGCTGAAGTTCAGACAGGTTAATGAACGGTAGGGGTGAATAACTTTGCTATAGTTTTTTTTTTTTTTTTTTTTTTTTTTTAAATAACCAAGTTAATCTATCAGCAACATGAATGAATTGTGATGCCATTGGTGGGGGTGTAAGAGATTGCTGCTAATGATAAGATGAGATTGTCTGGTGGTTAATACAGCTAAGGGGCTGGGAGGCAGTGTGGTCTACTGCTTAGAGCTGAGAGAATGGGAGGCAGGGTGGCCTAGAGGTTCAAATTGAGGCTTTATAAATGTTTGACTTTTTAAAACTCTGCGTTCTGTCACTAGTGCAACATTTGGTCCCTAAGGGGCATGTCAGGCTATTACTGAATATATTTTTTTCTTTTGAAATAAATCACTGTAAGTAACTGGTTTTACTGGCTTGTGTCACTGAGGAGATTTAACTACAGCACATGAGCTGGTTGGTAATATCTGCACCATGGCAGCTTACTTCACACTAGAAATATCTTGAACCAGGAACTTCAGACTCCCAATGTGGATCATCATATAGGAGGTAGCATGACACTGTACATACATACCATACAATATATTAATATAGAAGGACCATTAAGATTCACGATGTACTACTGAGAAACGGGCTTGTAACCAGGAGATCCCTGGTTCAAATCCCAGCTCAGCCCTGACTCATTGTGTGACCCTGAGCAAGTCACTTAAACTCCTTGTGATTTGTCTTTTGGGTGAGGCATTGTTGAAAGTGACTCTGCAGCTGATGCATAGTTCACACACCCTTGTTTCGTATCTTGTAAAACGCTTTGTGATGGAACTATGAAAGGCGCCATATAAAAATAAAGATTATTATTGTTTTTTTCCATGATTTGAAGTGTGAGGGGATTAGACCTGGACCTCTCCCCATGTAGTCTTCACAATGTCATTTTTAAGAACAATCAAATATTTACATGTAACATACTATCCTGGCCTAGCCATGATAGATCAGAGGCATGACTTACAATGACCATTTGGACTTCAGCACCAGTAAACACGAACCCCTTCCCTAGCCACCACCACCACAACCAGATTGCATTAAGTACTGGTTCTCTTCCGGAGATCTCTTCGACACTTTACCCTTCTCAACCTCCCAAAAGATAAAAAAATAATAGCAGAACAATGATACTCAGTATGTCAGAAGGTGACGCACATTAGTACAGTTCTGCAGTAAATGCTGTGTCATGCCCCCTGGAATTGTATTCATGCTTTCCATGCCCTCTTCCATTCCCCATCCCTTCCAAACTCCCGGAATGCCAGCCCAGACTCTCCCTTCCCCTGCCTCCCTCGGACCCTCTCTCCCTCACCCTGGTTCAAGGCACCTCTATGGCCTCTCAGCTTGATAGCCAGGCAGGCAGCAGGCAAGTCTCCACCCCGCTCTCCCCCACTCACCTGGTCCAGGGATACATCCTGTCTCAGCTTCCTCCTCCTGCTCTGATAGCCCTGGTGTGGGTGCCGTGCTCCGGGCTGCCTCACCTGGCATGGTTCACACCCCCCAAAAAAACCTGAAGTCAATGGATGAACAAAAAATAAAAAGAGCTCTATAAGAAATAGAGCCAGAACAGCAGCAGCACTGGAAACCGGTCCTCCTTCACTGCCTGCTTCCACACATTTACAATGCCCTGGCCAGGTCTCTGTGTCTGCCTTGCTCTAGCTACCGCTCAGTTGTTGCTGCGTTGCTGTCTGTGTATGGAATCTGAGATGGAGCTGCAGTATTTTTTCTAATTTCAGCACAGCTTAGCTCTCTCTCGCTCTCTCTCTCTCTCTCTCTCTCTCTCAGAGCATCTCCCACGCTGTGCAGGAGAGGCTGGAGGCTGGATCGTGATCTATGATGTCAGCAGATTTTTATCTGCTGGATGAAGCAGGGTGTGTGCTAAGCACTGCAGAGAGAGAGAGAGAGAGAGAGAGAGAGAGAGAGAGAGAGAGAGAGATGGAGAGATGTGATCAAAATAGAAAGCAAAACAAAACCTAGCTCCAGTGTCTTACATTTCCTGTCTACATTATACTGCAGAGGTCCTGCTGTGTCTCCCCTGCCTCTGGTTATCCAGCTCCATGAACCCTTCTCTCTCCTAGCAACCAGGAACCGACTGCCCTCTTAGGAATCAGACCAGCTGCTTGTAGTACTCTGCCTCAGAAGCTGCCTTGCTTGTAATTAGAGATTAATTTGCACCCCCATTCCCCAAGTTCATCACTCCCTGCCTCCCTGTACTTGAGTAGTGTCCATTTTTTTTTTTTTTTTTTTTTTTTTTTAACAAATAGGGGCATATATATATATATATATAGATATATATATATATATATATATATATATATATATATAATAGATATAGATATAAACTGTGATTTGAATCCTTTTGTGTAAAAAAAGAAATAAAACAATACATTGTGTGCAACAGCAATAATTTTAGGAGAAAAATACATTTCTGAAAAAGCTAACTTAGCCAGTTTATTTGCCTTCTGTGGTGGTAGCTATTCTCACCAGCCTGGGGGTGTTTTGTTTGCCCATCTGTCAATCAGCCCCTGAAAATTGTTCCCAATTCATTCTCCTGACGCAGCCTCACTCGTAATCTGCAACCTCTATGACCCAGACCCAAAGTGCTGTCCTTGCATGCACCACAGCTCTTTTCTCTAAATAGATTGGATTGTATAGTGTATGTAACTCATCCCTCTCTATCTACAGGGCAGGACAAGAGCATCTGGTTCCCTGATGGTCAGTCGTATACACTTCATAAGTGGTCCTCCCCGAATGACAAGAGTACTGAGCCTATTCATGATGGAGGAACTTAGTTGAACCCCACTGGCTGAGACATGTGTTAATCAAAATCAAACCCCACCCCTTTCTTCTGCTGTGCAAGATGATGAGTGAGGATTTCTGAATGATGTCTTCATTGAATCTCATTGTGTGAATTCCGGCAGCACTGTCCGAAATTTTACGCATGGGATTAAACATAATATTACCATTTTAAATGAGTCTCTTGGATCCCACGTAATCCCACTCAAGGCTAGGAGATGCATCATTTTACCATTTTCCCAATGGCAGAAGGTTCATAAGCTGCTCAATTTTATGTCCGTTCCCCATGTATTGGCAAATTTGCAAATTTAAAGTCCTTATATTTAGCATTAATTGCAGAATCTGTTTTTTCTCTATGATTTCGTTGCACCTCAGTATGAGAGAGTGTCAGCTCAATGACAAATCCAATCAGGGCAGGTCCTAATAAAGCGGCCAGGCACTGTATATGCAGCAATGTCTCAATCGCAGGAACCAGATTTGCAGTAATGAAGGAGCTGAATATTGAAGAGCTAGCACTTATCCCTCAGTCAGCACCTCTCAGTAGTTTTCCTAAATGGCCTGGACAGCATGGCTGTGTTACAGGAAATGGAGCTAATTAAATAATTCCAGTGAATCATACCTAATGTGTATTGTCATCACTTCATAGCTAGTCTCTATCATTTTCCTATGTGAAAGACAAGTACATTTTGGTAATCATGTATAACTTTTTTTTAATTGCAAATGAGTGAAGAAAACAAATATTGAACACTCCTTGCATCCTCTACTTCTGTGTTCATTTCATATTCCTGTCTACTTGACTTCCACCTGAAAATTACCCATTTCAGACACATCGGGTTACTGATAAAGAGGAGACAGAGTTCAGAGAAGAAGCAATGGTGATTGGGAGAATGAAGATCAATAGGCAACAGGATTCAAAGCCTTGGGCCTTCGATCCCTTTACCAGGTTTTAACATTTGGAGCATCACAGAACAGCAGGGTTCTGAATCAGGCACAAGCACTCTGAATTACAGGTCTGTGTATTAAAGGATTAGGGACTTTCTCTTTTAAAGCACAGGTTACACATCTGATTGTGTATTGATGTACAACAAAAACAGAGGTGCTTCAACAGCTAGTGCATTTGTCTCATTCTTGGTACAATCTTACAAGGTTTATTTTATGTTAAAATAGTCCATCATTGTTTTATTTTATTAAAGCAAACAAAGTTAACCACATGATTCATTGTATCGAATGCTGCTAAAGCAAACAGTATTTTAGCTTTAATATGGTTAAAACAGAGATTCCTGCATGCATTAAAAAAAATAAATTATGCAGTTTTGTTTTTAAATGTTTATGGCAAATCAAACCAAATTTATTTAATTGACACAAACTAGTTTCATCAGTGCAGTGTTTTCCCCTCAACAAAAGAGAATAGGTTTTCTAAACTGTGAAAACCATTAGTTCACTGTGTAAATGTGTCATGTGTACATTGTACAAAACTTTACTGGAAACATTTTAGCTATGAATAATATGCTGCAAACTTAGAGGAACTGCCGGAATAACTTCTGAATAAAATCTATGAACTGTATCTATTTGTTAATAATTTAATTCCTAAAAGACTGACGAGACAAAGACTTTCTTTAAACAAGACTTTTTACTTATTACCTACTGGTTCCCCCCACTCCTTGGAGCAGTGCCCAATAATAACACAGATTAGAGCTCAAGCCACAATCTCCTTAGTAACCAGTATTTTTATGAAGATGTCAGCCCCCCATCACATCAACCTGGAATTCCTGCCTAGTCAATCTCTATTGTCTTCTGCAGACCACGCCCGTCGCTGTGGGGCCATCACTCTCCTGCCTAAAGCACACTGCCTCTGAAGTCACTGTACCGGCTCAGGAGCTGCTCATGCTACCAGTTAAGCAGCTTTGAAGCAGGAGGGAGGTATTTTAAGCCAATGTCTACATAAAACAACCACAACAGCAAGGTGTGGCTTAACTTCTTGATGGCTGGAGCAGCACACGGCCACCTAAATTGGGATACACAGAATGCCAATTCGAGCATGCAGTTAAAAAAAAAAACAAAGCTACAAAAATGTTAATGTTTCTGAAGGGCAGCTAGTCACTCTCACCTAAGCTCCATTACATCGCTGATTTAAACATTATATCTCTCTTTTTTTTTTTTTTTTTTTATATGAAACCAACGATCGCTCTTGACCAAGAGAATCATAGAAAATAGTTTTGTTTGATTTCCATTACATGAGAATAGGTGTTAAAACTTCATTCTGATATTGGACTCAGCTCCAACTTAGTCATAGCTTCTTTTACTGTAAACTAATGTGATCCATCTGCATTTTCTTCCAAATGACGATGTAGAGATCCTTCTGCCTGGTGTTGATGGCTGAAGTGTCATGCTGGCTCCAGGGATCAGCCGATTTTGCCTCCCTGGCGCATCAGCACACACAACGGCTGCAATGCTGGCTCAACTACAGTGCACCCCGTGTATATATATATATATATATATATATATATATATTAATAAAAGATATATATATATATATATATATTCTAATGATTGTTTTAATAATTCTAAATGATTTATGAGAAATTAGACTTTCAAAGTGCAGTGGTGGGTGGTTTACAAAACATGCAAGTTCGCCTCATTGGGATGCTTAAAAATGTGACAACATAGACTTGAAAGCAGGATGACAAATAAAAAAACCAAGAACATAAACATTTAACAGGATATTTAATTCAGCCACGATTTGAATGAAAAGCAGAATTGAGAACTACGTTAATATTCCAGCTTGCCTGTAATTCATATCCCAAACACAAACCAGCCCAGTGGTGTGCAGACACATGCCTGATAAATGGGCACTAGTGGCTCGATGGCAATGCAAACTTAATGCAATTATTCAAATGCCTGCTACAGGTCAGAACCATCACGCCATGAGAATTGCTGGCTGCAGGAGGGAGGAAATGGGGGGCCCCCCATCTCCTCTAAGAACTACAGAGCTATAGAGAAAAAGAGCAACTGCTGTAAGTACGTCTGCAGACCTCCCTCCCCCGCCATAGTCGGCAGCTCCCTCTTGTGGGGCTCCGGCCACAGCACTTCCTGCAGCAAAATTGTTGTGGGGGAAGGTGGTCTCCTGACCTCTCCCCCCTATACACTGACCCCTGCGGCCAAGCAGAGCTGACGGAGACCCCAGGCAAGGGCAGCAGCGGACCCTCAGGAGGCGAACTCAGGAGGGGAGCCCCTGGCCATAGAGGGGGCAGCGGGAGCTCCACTTCTCCCTCATACCCTGCAACCAGTGGCTGCACAGGCAATGCAGAGACAGAGAGAGCCCCAGGCGATGCGGAGCAGCAGGCAACCCCGGGCGATGCGGAGCAGCAGGCATCCTTGAGTGAGGATGGAGTCAGCACCAGTCGTGGTGCTGCGATTGGCCACTGTGGCAGTAGCAGTGCTAGCCCTCTTCGTGGCCACTGCGGCTGGGATGTTTTCCACCTTGTTCCCCTCAGCAGACTATGCAGTAGCTGCTGAGGAATGCCAACATCACATCTTGGTCCTCCTTCTGGTGAAGGAAGAGGCAGCTCCTGCTCCTCTCCCCCTGATGGTGATAGAGGCAGAGGCACCTCCTGCTGCTCTGTTCCTGCCAATGGAGGTGGCGGAGAGAGAGACAGCTCCTGCTGCTCTGCTCCTACCGGAGCAGGTAGTGGAGGCAGAGACAGCTCCTGCTGCTCTGCTCCTGGCGGTGGCGGAGGCAGAGGCAGCTCCTGGAGATGTGGAGATGGGGACAGCAGGCATTCTCCCTCTGCTGGTGGAGGTGGAACCAGGAGGCATTCTCCCTCTGCTGGTGGCTTGGGTCCTAGGGCAGTGGGATTCCCCTTCTCAGGCTGTGGACGCACTGGCTCCCCCCTCTTGGGCTTAGGACGCTTGGGCTCCTCCCACTCAGAATAAGGATGTTCAGGCTCCTCCCACTCAGGCGCAGGATGTTCAGGCTCCTCCCATTCAGGCGTAGGACGACTGGGATCCTCATCCTCATAACTGCGGAAGGGACAGGAGGCAAAGTAATGCTTACCCTCGCATTCCTGGTCCTGGTTTCTTAGTCTTCCGGCAGAACCACTCCTCTGTGTCTTCCCCCCCCATCCCATTTTTCTGGACAATGCCTGAAGATCCACATGGACGTAGCAGTGCATGGTGGTGTGACAGGTTTTGCCACAGGCAAAACACCACAGCCCTGCTTCCTCCTTTCCCCTTTGCTCTGCTGTTGCTGATGCTTTTTCCCTTTTTTTTTTTTTTTTTTTAAACAGTCCAGTGGTTTTATACTCACCCACAGTACTGTTTCTGGTCTGTGTCTTGAAGGCATTGTTATCCCGATCTGACACCACATGTCACCCACTACAGTCATCTTTGTGACGTCAGACCAGAAATTAATACACAGCACTGCAAGTACAATAATAAATGGATACGCTGCTGCGCGGTTTATTATTACCAGAAAATAAAACAGCTGTTGTGTAAAAACAGGACACTGCAAAACAGTAAACAAACAAACAAACAAACAAGTGGACGCACACTAAACAAGTACCGTGCTAGCACTTCCAGCACGCTGTAGCAATTGTTATTTTAAATTAACTCTCCTCTCTCTCACCTGTTCTCCACTTCCCAAACACACAACCCCAAGTGAGTGAAAACATGACGCTTTTATGCAGCTGTACCGAGACTCTACTGCTAATCAATCATTCAGTTGGAGTCTCGGTACAACTGCACGTGAATCAATCTAGAGAATTTCCCGTGCTCAAGTGTTATTACATTTTACCTGCACGGGAAGTGCTGTGGAATCCTCATGCCTAAATACAAATATATATTACACAGATCCATTTATATCCCGTGTACCAATGACTATACACCGACATTAACACATTACATACAACATAAAACAAATAAATAGCACAGGGACGGGGCACTTTGCCACAGTACTGTATAGCTACTCCAACATCTAGGCCCATGGAAAAGTAGTTCTAGATATGGGACTAATGGTGAGCTCAAAACATTTTTCATGATAAGGACAGAAAGATCATCACAAAACACTTGGGCTTACCATTAGCCTGATAATGATGACTTGCTATCCCACAGAAACATACATGTGCATGCAGTGGCCCTATGACCCTATAGCCCTGGGGGTGGGAGGGGGGGGGGATTGTAGCATTAAAAAATAAAATATCATTTAGAATGCATCGGTAACACACACATCCCTGTCCAAGGATATAAACAGTAATGTAGGTCAACATCACTTAGATCTTCATAGCACAAACAGTAGTATAACATTAAAATAAGATTTATTTAACACATGTTGAAGGATGTAGTTTTTTTTGTAGTCAATGCTACAGAGTAAATTAGTTTCCCTGATCTCCTTTTGGAATCTATTTGCATCCATCATGATGTGTTGCCAAGCAGATGCAGAGCTTGATCTAAGGAAAGAAATTTTCCAAATTCAGGTTTAAACTGTCTTCTCCTTACATTTAACTTGCTATATAAACAGAATATTGTATGGATGTCCATGGCGGGCTGTGGTTACTTCACTCATGAGGGGGACTGTAAAAAAAAACAACCAACCAACCCCTTTGGGGCTCATGTTTCATTCACTCATTCTCATTTGTGGTAAAACTATACAAGTGCATACATTTTTTATTGTGTATTCCCCATGTATACTTCAATAGTTCAGCCAATCAATCAAGCAGTACTGTGAAATTATTATCCATACAGCGTATATGAGATTATCACCTATATCTGTAGCTTCAGGACTTTCCCCTCAAAACAAACAGTCTTCACAATCCTTTATTCCAAGCCTTTCCAGTTGCTAAGGTAACAAAGAAAGCAGGTGGTTGTCTGGGTGACAGAAGAGGATTCTGGAACCTTAACAAGGGAATGCATGGTTACTTGGAAACCTTACAGGAGTGACGCAGTCTATAATTGTGAAACTGGAATATAAAAATACAATTCCTTTCAAGAATGATTGTTTTGTTTTTTTGTTTTTAAATAAGGTTTCACTACACAGGTATTTTTTTTATTTATTTTGCCATGTCCTCAGCTACTGCTTTCCCCATCTTGTCCTTTAGGTACGCCACCTTCTGCGAATCGGATTTCAGCTCCAGCCACTCGTAGTACGGTACCTGCATGCGGACAAGAAGAAAGACAAAACACAATTATTTAAAACATTGCAGCTCATAATTTCACGGAGGGTAAACAGGGAGCGAAGGGTGAGCATTATTCAAGGGATGTTATACTCATGTTATAGTCATGTGCACAATTCACAGGAAAATGTGGAACACTGTAGTGCTGCATTGCAAAAATTCAGACACTTTGTGAGGGTGCATAACTTACCCTTGGTAACTTACTGCATATTCAATAACTAGCTAAATAACCAGCTTTTGTTAAGTGTCAGGCATTGCGAGTTTCTCCAAAAAACAACGTTTGTATAGCACTGTATACAGTATTTATGGAGAGCAGTCTCTTGGAATATGCATTCTAGAGAGATCCTACCTGTATGCTGTGCATGCAATTCTACTGCAGTACCTTTTGAACAAGTGTGTAGGAAATTAAATACTCATACTGGCTAGCCATTGCAAGCAAGCTCGGTTTCAATTAGCATTTCAATTTATTTAGCCAGATTTGAGATGACAGTATTAAAACTACGAGACTAAAATCCATTCACTCTCACAGAAGCTAAAATTAAAAGAAAAATCGCATTATTCAGTTCTTTTCTCACACAGCCAAAAAGGGTTACCAGAAAGCAGTGGCGCAGCTGTGGTCAAATATTATGCGTGCCACATATTGTATGCTAATGGATTAATGTTTCTTTTTTTATTACAATTTTTTGGTCAGTTCAATTCAATTTCTAATCATGACATTACAGACAAGAGCTAACCCCCCCTCCTCCTCTGTTTTTTTTTTTTTTTTTTTTTAAACAGCACTGATGCAAACCATTCAATCAGTAATTCACAGTTCTGATAACCCTAGTGGACTGGGAATTAAAACTTGTTTTGTGTTGAGTATGGTTTACAGAGGCTAAAAGTATAATACAGTATTAAACCGCCTGCACTGCCTTGTGTTGTTTTATTTTTATTCATGCACTGGCCCCCATTAAAATGTAACAGATAGTGAAGTGAACCGGTGGGCATTTCAATCCACATCGTTTTTCCAGGAGAATAGGCTGCTCTCTGCTTCCCCTACTGCTGTTCAGTCCTACAGCACGACCTATTCTAGAAGCCTCTCTCCACGCACTGCGAGGTAAATGGATTGACCTAAATAACAGACCCCGGTTTAATGGAGCACGTCTTTCATTCACCTTCTTATTACAACATTAAGACGCTTTATGGTTTGCTGCAGAGCTTGAGAATTACTGCTGCTCCAGAAGGGAGTATGTCTATGTGAGTTTAAGCTCCTTTTCGGTGAAAAGATCTCTAAACTCAACAGCGTACTGGATTTTAACAGGCAGAGTAAGGCTCCAGCTTTTGTCACCAAAGTTTTGTGTTCTTTTCTGTGCTTAACTGTTTTGGCCATTTTGTTTTTTGCGCTACAGTATACATGCACAAGCAAGTAAGTATTTGTTTTATAAAGGTGGATTTTAACGACACAGCCACTATAATGTATGTTTATACGT